>NC_041734.1:19039613-19351248 GCF_004115215.2 Ornithorhynchus anatinus | reverse complement strand
CCCCTTTACTTCTCCCTCTTAGTGAGGAACCCTGCATTCATCGGGCATTCACTGATAATGATGATCAGCTACTCAGTCTTCAATATCAATCACTGACTATCTACTAAAATGGGGATGAAGACTGTGAGCCCCACGTGGGACAACCTGATTACCTTGTATCTCCCCCAGCGCTTAGAACAGTCTTTGGCATATGTTAAGCGCTTAACAAATACCACCATTATCATTATTACTATATACAGAACAGTCTCTTGGATACCTTAGTGGATCAAAAAAACTGCACTAGGCAACTGCATACATGCAAAAAGATCAGCAGAATCAATTAATCAGTGGTATTTACCGAACGCCTAGTGTGTGCAGAGCACTGTACTAAACAGGATCTTAAAGATTTTTAAAATCTAAATCCCTTTTCTGCAACTTCTCTAAAGCACTATATTAATTGGTTTGGAGAGTACAAAAGAGTGGAAAGATACCATCCTTGACCTTGAGTTTACAGTTAAGACAGACACTTAAATAAGTTACAGATAGAAAGGATACGGAACAGAATGGTTTAGTGTCAGAGGACCTGGATTCTAATCCCAGTACGATCGCTTGCCTACTGTTTGACCTTGGGCAAGTCACTTAACTTCTCTGGGCCTCTGTTTGCTCATCTGTTAACTGAGGATTTAATGCCCATTCTCCTTCCTCTGTAGACTAGGAGCCTAATGTGGGATAAGGACTGGGTCTGACCTGATTAACTTGTATCTTCCCCAATGCTTAGGACATTGCTTGACACACAATTAAGAGAAGCAGCATGGCTCAGTGGAAAGAGCACGGGCTTGGGAGTCAGAGGTCATGGGTTTGAATTCCGACTCTGCCACTTGTCAGCTGTGTGATTGTGGGCAAGTCACTTAACTTCTCTGTGTCTCAGTTACCTCATCTGTAAAATGGGGATGAAGACTGTGAGCCCCATGTGGGACAACCTGATTACCCTGTATGTAAGTCCTTAACAAATACCAACATTGTTATTATTATTATTATTAATAAGAGTTTAACAAATAACACAATAACAGAAGGAAGTAATAGAGTATGTGAGATACCTATGCAAATGCTAGTAGGTTTGTGAGTACTTAATTGCTTAGGAATGCAGAAGGACTGAAGTGCCATTGAGGGATGTAAAGAGGGAACTGAGAAGTGAAGTGACTTGTCCAAGGCCCGCGCTTTATCCACTAGGCCATGCTACCTCTAGCGATGAGTCTCCAAGCCCTCTGCAGGAATCTCAGGACATTGTCAGTGGGCACACATCTTCTCCAGAATGTCCAAGGGCTGCAGATTCCTATGTTATCCCAGTTCCTCTTGTAAGAGGTAGAGGAACTCCAGGCAAAGGCGTACCAGGTCACTGCAGAAGTTCCTCTAAGTGAACACCCCCAGTGGAGATGGGGGTGACATCCCCCGAGAGACTGAATGGCCAGTGCTCCCTTTTGAATGTCAGCTCAACTTCCGCTGTTTGTCATTCATTCATTCAATTATATTTAATAATAATAATAATAATTATAGTGCTTGTTAAGTGCTTACTATGTGCCAAGCGCTGTTCTATGTGCTGGGGTAGATACCAGCTAACTAGTTGGACACAGTCCCTGTCCTACGTGGGGCTCATATTCTTAATCACCATTTTACAGAAGAGGTAACCGAGGCCCAGAGAAGTGAAGTGACTTGCCCAAGGTCACACAGTAGATGTGTGGCGAAGCCAGGATTAGAACCCAGGTCTTTCTGATTCCTAGGCCCGTGTTCTATCCACTAAGCCATGCTGCTTCTCAATGAGACTTACCGTAGGCAGAGCGTTTGTTTGATGCGAATATGGATGGGCGACCACTGGAGTTTCTCAAGTTTCGTGAACGTTTTTGTAGAATCATGATCTGGGCAGCAGAGTGAAGTACAGACTAGATTGAGGAGAGACAGAAGGCTGGGAGGTCAGCAGGGAAGCTGATATCTGCCAACCCAGTCCGGAGACGATCTTTGAAAAAGAAAGCCGTTCCATCCTCCCCGCTTATCCCAGCAAGATTTCAAGGTCCAGGAGTTCAATCACTGGGGACATCTATATTATCAGCGCTCAGTAAAGGGCCTGGCACATAGCAAGCACTAAACAAATACCATGATTATTATTACAATTATTATTATCCACTGATTTTACTATGAGATAAAGAGAGGAATGGACGTTGCTCGTTCATGATTAGGGGTGCATCTGCTTTTGTTCGACAGAGCCTCATCCAGACAGCAGCATGGGAAGGCTCATTTCCTGAGGAGACACTTCCAAGCAGCTCCTCATTTGGCTTGCCTGGCTTCTTTTGCAGTAGGTGTTTGTCTAGTGTTGTCACTGCAATTTTTATTGCGTCTCATGATGTGCGCAGATGTGCTCTGTAAGCAACCCAAGAGGGAGAGGGTCTCTGCTCAATATCGTTGCTCCCAAAAGACAACTACCTTATAGCAGAACTTTCTGGGCTACATCCTCTGGGACCCTGTAACCATTTAAAGTCTCTGGGTTTTGGTGTTTTAACAAGGGTTTAATTACTAAGGTAAGTGTATGCACCTGCTAAGGCATTCCTAATTATTTGATAATGGTGCAATCTTTCTCAATACAGCCAGTTTTGTGGTGTAAGCTCTACTAATGAAGCACACTGAGAGAACACATTCCCCCAATGTTGGAGAAGCTTATTTAAATTAAATAAATTTGCAAGGGGCTGAATTTTTACCACGGGTCTCGACAAATCTATGTCAGTTCTTAATGCTGGAAGTCAGAGTGCAAAATGCCTGTATGAGACTCACCAGTTAATTTTTTTTGCACATGATAGAGTCATTAAAGAAGCCAAAGTGTTGTCCATCCCTTTGAAGTTTCTCTCCGGGACTCCTCCCTCCTCCCAATTTTGGGCATCAGGGGCTGGGGTGAGGAGGCCTGTTCTATCACTGGAATCCCACCTTCACCTGACTCCTACCACTGTCACCTGTGGTCTACCTTGGTTTCGTCCTAAGACCGATGCTGAAACTTTGGCCAATCAGCACCTTGCTGGCAGGGACAAATTCCCTAGTGTAACTGGGCTCGGGACTCCCAAAATACGTTAGAGAGCTAAATCCACCTCTCTTCTCTTTTGCAAAATCACCAACAGATGATTTTTCTTCAAAATGGCCACCTGGATCCCCCCTTATGCTCCTCAGCCATTTGCCTCATAATCCAGGATGCTCTCGGAATGGATTTGGCCGGCTCGCTTCGCTTCCACAAGGATGTCGTTAACAGACCTTTGTTGGTGGTGATAAAACAAATTTTTCTCGAATTACCAGATTTTGCCAAGTTTCAAGTGCTCGGGAGAGTGAAATACAATAGAGAGAGTAGTCATGACCCCTACCCATAGGGAGCATACAATCTGGAGGGACAGACTTATAGTAAACTAAATTCAGGTAAAGGAAGCAGCAAAGTATAAGGACCGGTACATGAACACTGTGTGCACTAGGGAGGGATGACTACCAAAATTATTATAATTATAATAATAATAATTGTGGTACTTGTTAAGCACTCACTATGTGCCACACACTGTATTGAGTGCTGCGGGGTCAGAGGGGAATACAAGAAAATCGGGTTGGACACAGTCCCTGTCCCATATCAGGCTTAATTCCCATTTTACAGATGAGGTAACTGAGGTTCAGAGAAGTGAAGCGATTCACTCAAAGTCAACCAGCAGACAAGTGGCGGAGCCGGGATGTGGGGTTAAGGACACAGAAGGGAAGAAGAATAGATTGGAGACATGAGAGATTAATAATAATAATAATGTTGGTATTTGTTAAGCGCTTACTATGTGCCGAGCACTGTTCTAAGCGCTGGGGTAGACATAGGGGAATCAGGTTGTCCCACGTGGGGCTCACAGTCTTAATCCCCATTTTACAGATGAGGGAACTGAGGCGCAGAGAAGTGAAGTGATTTGCCCACAGTCACACAGCCGACAAGTGGCAGAGCTGGGATTCGAACTCATGAGCCCTGACTCCAAAGCCCGTGCTCTTTCCACTGAGCCACACTGGGAAGCTTACTGGAAGGAGATGAGGTTGGGAAGAGCAGTGGTCTGATGGGTAATAATAATAATTGTGTTATCTGTTGAGCACTTACTGTGTGCCAGGCACTGTACTAAGCGCTGGGATGGACACAAGCAAATCAGGTTGGACACAGTCCCTGTCTCACAAGGGCCTCTCAGTCTCAATCCCCATTTTACAGATGAGGTAACTGAGGCACAGAGAAGTTAAGTGACTTGCCCAAGGTCACACACCAGATTAATGGTGGAGCTGGGCTTGAAACCCAAGACCTGCTGACTCCCAGGCCTGTGCTCTATCCACTACGCCATGAAGTGGAAGGACTTGAGCAAGGCCATGAAAATCAAGATGGAGGTGCAGTGAGGAGGTGATGAACAACTATTAAGAGCAAATACCAATTCCAAACTCTGGTCACTAGGGTTGAGAAATGACTAAGGAGTTCAGGAACTCTACAGCCATGGGCCTGTTAGGTGACAGCTTGCCATCTGCGTGGGAAGGTCAGGGGCCTCTGAAGCCTAGCTATCCACTCTGGCTTTTAGCCCCTCGAGCGGAACAACCCCTGCCCCTGCTTCACCTCGCCATCCTCTCGGGTTGGGAAATGGGCTGACTGAGGCCCTGAAATAGCAAGGAGGAGTGGGAGGGGCAGAGTGATGACTTATTTTGGGAGATTCAAATGGCTAAGGACGGCTCTCTGGAGGGCTCCTCGGTGTCCCAGAGAATTCTGGGATTCTCCTGGCTGGGGAAGCCACACTGCTGATAATTACCGCTGGCTGACATAATTAATAAGAAGAATCGTTCGGCCTGGAAAGTGGGACGGGGGCTCCGGGGGGAGGCAGAGGCAAGTGGAAGGAGCGGGAGACTGAGCTCAGAGCTACCGACGGGAAGTTCAGCAGAAAGCAGCCCAAGAATGGGTCGTTCGTCTGGATGCCAAGGGCAGAGTCGAGAGAGTGGGAGAGAGCCCGGATTAGATAGTCTTCTCTTGGGCTGCTACGATGAAGAACCTGACCCCGTGAGGGATGGTGCTCCGGGGTGAACTGGGGTGATGAAAGAGCCCAAAGCAACTGGAAAGTGGCTGGAAATCCCCAGTGAAATTAGGTCACGCCTTAAGTGACCTCAGCACTCTCACACACACTCCTGTTTATTTACTGGTTATTGATTTATTTGTCTACTTGGGTTCATGATTCACAGCAACTGGGACTGTCTTTTAACTATTGTCTATTCTTCAATTTTTGACTCCTTGTCTTCCCCATTAGACTGTGAACTCCTCAAAAGACTCCATTCTGCATCAACTATGCACTTGTGTCCATACCTCCTAAGCACTTCAGTACTCGCCACCCCCTCACCAGAGTACTTAGGTACCAATATTAATCCTCAGTTCCTTCCCCTACCTGTCATTCCTTTTCATTTCTATCTCTTTTACCAGATTGTAAACTCCAGGAGGGTAGGGATTGAAATTAGTTTTTTTATTGAGAAGCAGCGTGGCCTAATAGAAAGATCACGGGCTTGGGAGTCAGGGGACCTGGATTCTGCTCCCTGTTCCGCCACTTGTATGTTGTGTGACTTTGGACAAGTCACTTAACTTCTCTATGCCTCGGTTACCTCTTCTGTAAATTGGGGATTAAGACTGTGAGTCTCAGGTGGGACAATGGATGGTGTCCAACCTGATTCTCTTGTATCTACTCCAGCCCTTACTTCAGTGCCTGGCACAGAGTAATTGCTTAACAATTACTATTATTATTATTATTGTTACTGCACTCCCCCAAGAGCTTAGTCTAGTGCTCTGCAGAGAGGAAGTGCTTAATAAATACTATGGCTTGATTGACCTCATCCCCTTCTTCTGCATCTTCATCATCAGTGGTATTTATTGAGCACTTACTGTGGTGCCAAACACTGTATGAAGCACTTGGGAGAATACCCCAAGAACCTCTTCCAATGTTCTGGACCCAGACAGCACCCCGCTGGGGCTGGTGATGAGGTCGACGATGAGGATGGAGAGGATGTTTTGTTTCTGGAGCTGACCGATGTGTCAGTGGGATAGGATTGAAGAGGAAGATGAGAAAGAAGTGAACTTGGGAGAGTGTTTGGGATAGTTTATCCCAGCTTGAAGGATGGAAAAGTATTCATTAGAAGCCAAGTGATGGTATTGGTAGGAGAAAAATCACCACAATTTTGATGTTAAAGACAATTTTGATGTTAAAGATTACATTTTCTCCACACTACTTAGGGTATTGCCACCACAACGCTGGATATTCTTGCCAGGAGCAAGGCTAGTAATGTCCTCTCCCTCACTTCATTGTTCTCCTACAGTTCTGACAATCAAATAATTGGAGAAACCAAAATAGCAAGGGAAACTAGACATGAAAACGTAAATGGAAGAGAGTATGATGGCGCTTGAACCCTGATAATGACATAGGGAAGGAGAGAGCTCAGTCTTAGAGTTTTGTCTGACTCTTCAGGAGCTGGATGTAACTCTGTATTATGAGAGAAGAAAAGTATGTAAAGACGAGGTCTGACCATGTATGGTTTCACCTTCCTAATACGAATCTCATAGGAAGAGCAAACTGAATCCGAAAAAGATGCATGCATCAAATTATTTCTGCTCAGCTTGGGGTGTTTGAAATTCCATTATAAAGGTTTTTGACTAGATCCAGACTTCCCCTGTGGTACGTGGAATGTAAATTAATTTGAATTATGTGCTAAGAGAAGGATTGCGGCTAATCACATCTGGGGAAAATCGAATGTTATCCTCTCAAGATTGGTACCGATGACTTTTTCTGGGCCTTCTGGTCAGTTTGGTGCTGGGGAATCAGTCCTTTACCTCAGAAAGCAGAGAAGATCAGGAAGCAGCCACTCAGGAGAGAATAGATGAGACAGAAGAGGAAGTTTGAGCTTCGGTCAATCGATCAACTTTATTTACTGAGCACTCACCAAGCTCTTGGGAGAGTACACTGTAACAGAGTTGCTGGACATAGTCCCTACCCACAGTGAGTTTGGGAAGGACCTAAACTGGTTTGTGTCCACTCTGCTCCTGGATGTCACCTTTTGCCCACAAGAGGCCAGGCTAAATCCTGAGTAATGAAATCCCAAACCAAGAGCAGAGTTAGGGCATTATGGAGATGGATCTTCTTTGGAAGTTGGAATGGCCACAGACAACCTGGGGTGTATGTGTGTGTATGTATGTATATGTGTAACTTCTGTGGTCGAGCTTCATCTAGGCCCTGAAGCAGCCTGACCTAGTGGATAGAGCACGGCCTGTGAGTCAGAAGGACCTGGGCTCTAATCCCCACTCCCCCACTTGTCTGTTGTGTGTCCTTGGGCAAATCAATTCACTTATCTGTGCTTTAGTTACCTCATCTGTAAAATGGGGATTGAGGCTGTGAGCACCATGTGCAATAGGGACTGTGTCCAGTCCAATTTGCTTCTATCCACCCCATTGCTTAGTAGAGTGCCTGGCATATAGTAAGCACTTAACAAATTCCACTGGGATTATTATCATTATTATTATCATCATTATCTCATCCAGGATCTCCTCCAAGACCTCATCCATTTATTTATATCAATGTCTGTCTCCCCCTCCAGACAGTAAGCTTGTTGTGGGCAGGGAATGTGTCTATTTATTGTTATATTGTGGTCTCCAAAGTGCTTAGTACAGTACTCTGCACACAAGAAGTGCTCAAAAAATACAATCGAACAAATGAATTAATGAATGAGCTCATCCAGGGCCTGATCCAGATCCTTACCCAACCAAAGACCTCAATCTGGACCTCATCCACAGAAGTTGTTTGGTAGACTATAAAGAACATGGCAGTAGAGAAGGGGGTGCACCAGAAAGAATGGTCCCTTGGAAGAAAGGAAATCCAGTAGAGATTCCCTGCTCCTCTATAGGAAATCTAAATACTGATGTGCATTCGCAAGTCTCCCATCCTCCCCCAGAGAAGTTGTGTTTTGGGGGATAGGAGGTGGTGTCGGGGAAGGAAGGCCCTGAATCAAGCTGCTTTTGACCTCTTCATTCCACCCTGGCCCTCGTTTCTTGCACACTTACATTCTGTTTCCTCAAAACATCCATCGTGGTCTCACACTCCATCAGTTGCCCCAAGAGAGGCCTCCTGACTTGGTTAAGTCTGCTACCCTACGGACTCCCATCTCAGGAGATGACCGTTATGGTATTTGTTAAGTGCTCACTATGTGCCAAGCAGTAAGCACTGGAGTAGACACAAGATCATCAGGTTGGACACAGTCCTCCTCCCAGGTGAGGTTCATAGCCTGAGTAGGAGGGAGAACAGGTATTGATATCCCCATTTGACAGATGAGAAAACTGAAGTCCTGGTCACACAGCAGACAAGTGGCAGAGCTGGGATTAGAACCCAGGTCTTCTGATTCCCAGGCTTGTGCTCTATCCACTAAGCCACACTGGTTCTACTGCCCCATGCCCGGGGAAACCAGCTCATTCCCCACTTAGAACCAACTGATGTACTTGTCCACTAAAATTGGGGGAGGGGGTAATTGAATTTATAAGGAGCTTTTAGTCTTCCAAAGTCTAATAAATGATCTCACTCTTGTCTTATCCCCACAACCCTCTTGTGAGGTAAGGAGAGGTGGTTTTTCAGATTCTTCTCCTGACTCACAGCTGCTAAAAGTTCCCTCTCCGGCTCTGAATAGTGCCTTGTAAACACAAAATGCATCTACAAACTCTGTTATAATGAACTCTCCCAAGCACTTACTACACTTCTCCGTACACAGTACGTGCTCAGTAAATACAATTGAATGATAGTTGAACACTTCTGCCTTGGGGAATAAGGCTATTTGATCACAGTGGATCACTAGGGCCATTGAGGTAGCAGTAGAGAGGTCCAGCCTAAATGGAATAACTTTAGGAAAATGATAGATCAGGCAGCAAGTTGGATAAGCTCAAGTTCGCAGAAGGATGGGTGATCCATAGACCAACCTTGCACCTTTTTTAAGCTATTTTTTAAAAGATATTTGTAAGAATTTACTATATGCCAGGTACTGTAAAAAGCACTGGGGTAGAAATCTGGTTGGACACAGTCCCTTTCCCACATAGGGTGCAGAGTCCAAGCCCCCATTTTACAGACAGGGTAACGGAGGCACAGAGAAATTAAATGACTTATGGGTTGCACAGCAGACAAGTGACGGAGCCAGGTCCTCTGACTCCCAGGTTCATGCTCTTTCCATTAAGCCACAGCTGCTTCTCTTTGCTTTTGCCTTCCTGACCTTGTCCTGGACTTTGGGGAACAGTGGGGGTTGCAGGGAGCTTTCTTGACCGGCTAACAGAGTGTGGAAAATTCTTGAGGTGACAAAAGCCCGAGCCCTCCATTTTTATTTATTAACCTTTACCTCCTGGTCTTAACCAAGTGTCTCTGACTCCCTGTGGGATCCTGCTGCTAGCACTAAATCTGCCTTGCACTGGGTCAAAGGGCCATATCCCTTTCCCAGCCTTTCCCAAATGTTTCAAAACTCCACCAAATGGCCCCCACCCCCACCTCACCCAGGAGCAAGCTGGATACTATTTGGGGAAAAAAGACTCATGGGCACTGTATCCTCTGCAGTCCTTCAGGTAAATTACAATTTACGAACTTTAAATTTAAGAGGCAGCATGGCCTAGCGGATGGAGCTCAGGCCTGGGCGTCCGAAGATCATGGGTTCTAATCCCATCTTGGCCACTTACCTGCTGTGTGACCTTGGGCAAGTCACTTCACTTTTCTGTGCCTCCGTTTCCTCGTCTATAAAATGGATGAAGACCGTGAGCCCCAGGTGGAGCACGGACTGCATCCAACCCGATCATCTTGTACCTATCCTAGTGCTTGGTACAGTGCCTGGCACATAGTAAGTGCTTAACAGATACCAAAAAATCATAACAGTCATTATTATCATTAACTATCTCACTGCTGCCACTGTCCTTGCTAACACTTCAGGGAGTTCTAACCTTCTGGGGGCTTCACTTTTTTTCTCAGTTCCGTCCTCCTGTCCCAGACCCCACAGTACTCTTGCTTAGGAACAGTCCCTTTTCCCAGTTAATTCCAGCTTACTGACCCTGGAGGTCATTCTGCCTTTTGTCCAAAGCCCCAGCTCCCCTCTTTGGCATAGAGAAGCCCTCGGGGTTAGGGGGAAGGGAGTTTAGTTCCACTCCCGTGGAGCATTACACTGACACAATCGAGGGGGGTGTGGGGAAGGGAGGAGGGAGAAGGAGAAAAAGACAGCAGATTAGGCTAGCCATAAGTGCTTCAAAAGTCTTTCTGATTTGCTGAGCATAACCCCAGGGATGATCTCCTGTTGAAGGAGGGATTTTTCCTCTCTATCTCTCTGTTATTGTCAAATGCATTGTGCATTTATATCTGTTTCTTCTTCAGCCTTCCAACAACCATTTCCTCATGCTGCTCTCCTACTTCTGAACGTCTTTCACCTCCATAGCCCCCTATATTCTCCCCTATAGAACCCAAGCCCTCTATGAGCATGGCTTTACTATCTTTACTGTAGTAATAATAATAATAATAATAAAAAAAGTTATAGTATTTGTTAAGCACTTACTTTTTCTCTGTGTCTAGACCTGTTCAAAGTCTGTAGTATGTACAAGTTGATCAGGTCAGACACAGTCCCTGTGCCTCATGAGACTTACAGTCTAAATAGAAAGGACAGGTATTGAATCCCCATTTTACAATTGAGGAAACTGAAGCACAGAGAAGCAAAGGGACTTGCCTAAGGTCACACAGCAAGCAAGTGGCAGAGCTGGGATTAGAACCCAGATCCTCTGACTTCCAGGCCTATGCTCTTTGCGCTAGGCCACATGGCTTTCCACGCTTCTCAGTTTGATAACGTCCCCTTCTCCCCATTTGGGATGGACTCTTGGCTCTCATATAAAGGCCCTGAGATTGAGGCCTCTGTTGCTCTCCCTCCTAGATTTACATCGTGAGTGTTTCTCTCTCTATGACACTGGGAGTAATTCTTTTCTCCTAGTAGAAGCCTCACTGACTTCTTGGTTCCCGAAAGATTCAAAAACACAGAAACCAACAGTTAGATGTAGCAGCTTAGAATGAAAACAAGGCAAGTAGGGAATAAAATCGTACTCCAGACTGTAAATTTGTGGTTGGCAGGGAATATTTTTATATTGTTGTGGTGTACTCTTCCAAGCACTTAGTACAGGGCCCTGCACACAGTAAGTGCTCAATAAATACAATATATTGATCGATTGAGAGACTTGGGGGAGGAAAATAAGTCCAACTGATTAATATCAGTGTTATTTATTGAGCTCTTACAGTTTGCATCGTCCTCTACTAAGCACTTGGGAAAGTACAGTAGATACAAATCCTAGCCCCCAAGGAGTTTATGATCTCATGTGGGAGACAGACGTTAAATTAAAGGAAGGGGAAGATATGGACATGCATGCTGTAGAAGAAGGGAGGAGATCAGTAGGTGAGGACTCAAGTACAGAGGGAGCTCATTAGGGAAGGAAATAGGGTGAGGGAATGAAAGATTAATCAGGGAAGGCTTCCTGGAGGAGATGTGATTTTAGAAGATTTTGGAAGATGGGAACGGAGGGTCGATAGCTAAAGAGACAGATTGAGGCACAGTGAGTACGTTGATAATAATAATTATGGTATTCGTTAAGCGCTTACTATGTATCAAAGACTGTCCTAAGAACTGGGCTAGATACAAGGTAATCAGGTCGGACACAGTCCCCGTCCCACATGGGGCTCACAGTGTAAGAAGGAGGGAGAACAGACATTGAATCCCCATTTTACAGTTGAGGAAACGGAGGCACGGGGAAGTTAAGTGACTCACCCAAGGACAAGCACAGCAGACAAGTGACCGAGCCAGGATTAGAACCCAGGCCCTCTGAGTCCCGGGCCGTGTTCTTTCCACTTGGCCACGCTGGTTCCCAGTGGCCCTTTAATATCAACCTAGGGGCCCAGGTTGGTGTTAGAAGGAGCTGAATGTGAGGTCTGGGATGCAATAGAAGAGGACCAAGAGGAGTAGGTAGCGAAAGAGCTGATTGAGGGCTTTAAAGTCTTAAAAATGCTTAGGTCTCCCCCTGTAGACCACAAGACTGCTTAGTTCAGTGCTCTGCGCATAGTAGGTGCTCAAGAAATATGATTGATTGATTGATTGATTGATAAATAGTAAGCACATTGAGACTGCCAAATACAACCCTTCCCTACAGGTTTTTTTTTCTTTCAGTAATACAGCTACGCAGTTGTCACTCTGAGATTACGCTAGGTATAAATGGAATCGATTTCAGTGGGAATCCAAACATGAAATGGCATCTTTAAAAAAAAATGACCAAAGCCAAGCAAATGGATGGCATCCAGTATAATGAAATGGTTTCCACATTGTCGGAGAAACGTGAAATGGTTTAAATCGGTGCACAGGGTCCCGGGGGGTAAACATACAGAATCATTAGATTTTAAAATATACATTCCCACTTTGTGTAGATCTATAGAATATATATGTAATAAACTCTTTTAAAATGCTGGCGTTGTCTAGCCTGTCAAGCAAATGAATGCTTAGGCGAGCGTACGTGTGAGAGCGTATCTGCAGTCTCCAATGAATTAAAGCCGTATAAAGAAAGCGAAAAACCCTCTGAGATGGCAAAACAAATCCAATCATCAAAGACAAAAAGGTATTAATAACTATGTTGCAGGCCGAAAGTAAGGAACATTGGATTCCACACGACCCCGTGTAAAATAAAGAGCCGGGGATAATAAAAAGCGAATAAAAATATTTTTGATAAAGAATTCCAGGAAGAGACAAAGGCTGAGATGTGAGATGCTCATCTCACCAAGAGGAGTGTGGAAGTCGGACTCCAGTCGGGGCGAAAGGGAGGGAATAGAGTCAACTGGGAAATGGACACTGAAGAGGACAGTAAGATGGATTTGAAGAGTACGGTGCCCTGTACAGAATAAGCACTCAATAAATATGATTGATGGATTGATTGGTGGATTCTGAATTCAGAGCTGCAGTGTGAACTGCAGGTCAGAGTCTTTTCACGTCAGCTAGGGTGAGGCAGACAGCAACCTGAGGATACGACACAAACAGAAACTGCTCACCAGCAGCTTTAAAGCCCTCAATCAGCTCGTCCCCACCTACCTCACCTCACTAATCGCCTACTCCAGCTCAGCCCGCACACACGGCTTCTCTAGCGCCATCTTACACACTGTGCCCCGATGTCATCTATCTCACCGCTGACTCCTTTCCCCTGTCCTCCCCCTAGCCTGGAACTTCCTCCCCATCCATAAATGTCAGACCACCACTCTCCACCTTCAAAGCATTGTTAAGGGTCACATCTTCTCCAAGACGCCATCCCCAATTAAGCCCTCTTTCCCCTGCTCTCTCTCCCTTCTGCATCATCTCTCTACTTGGATCTGTGACTTTTAGACAATTGATATTTGCCCCAACCCCAATCCCACAGCACTTACATACATATCTTTAAATTATATATTATAAATTACTTATTTAATCATATTAATGACTGTTTCCCCCTCTAGAGTGTAAGCTCGCTATAGGCAGGGAACATGTCTGTTAATTCTGTTGTATTTGTAAACTTCCAAGAACTTAGTTCAGCACTCTGCACATGGTAAGCACTTAATAAATACCACTTATTGATTGATTGATTGACTCCACCTCCAGATTTCCAGACTCTGAAACCAGTCAGGATGGATGTTAGAAAATGAAGAGATATTTAGTTGGAAATCCATGGGATATGGCGTTTGGCTTTGAAAGAAACATAAAGAAGTAGTAAAATGAGAAAGAAAGGAAGAAAGGAAGAAAGGAAGAAAGGAAGAAAGGAAGAAAGGAAGAAAGGAAGGAAGGAAGAAAGAAGGAAGGAAGGAAGGAAGGAAGGAAGAAAGAAAGAAAGAAAGAAAGAAAGAAAGAAAGAAAGAAAGAAAGAAAGAAAGAAAGAAAGAAAGAAAGAAAGAAAGAAAGAAAGAAAGAAAGAAAGAAAGCGAGCGAGAAAGCAAGCAAGCGAGAAAGCAAGCGAGAAAGAGAGAGAGAAAGAGAGAGAGAGAGAGGAAGAGAGGAAGGGAGGAAGGGAGGAAGGAAGGAAGGATAATTGCGGTATTGGTTAAGTGCTTACTATGTGCCTAGCACTGCGGTAGATAGAAGCAAATCGGGATGGACAGAGTCCCTGTCCCACATAGGCCTCACAGTCTTAATCCCCATTTTCCAGATGAGATAACTGAGGCACAGAGGAAGTGATATGACTTGCCCAAGGTCACACAGAAGACAGGTAGTGGAGCCAGAATTAGAACTCACTTCTTTCCATCTCCCAGGCCCGTGCTCTATCCACTAAGCCACTTTGCTTCTCTAAGGAAGGAAGGAAAGAAAGAAATCCCAGTGAGTGGGACCAATTTAAAGGGCTCTGTCCAAGTGTTCCAGCAGGACCTCGTGGGTCTGTGAGAGTCAGGATCCCCAAAGACCCCAAAAGCCAGCAGACGCATGGGGGGACTGAGCCCCTCAAGTTGCTTGGACAATCAGAACCCAGCTCTTCCTCTTTCTGATCCGTCTATGGGCAGGTGACCAGGCCACAGCTCCAGAGAGTCTTGGCCAGACCTGACCTCCGGCTGCTGTAGCTGAAAACAGCAGGGCCTTAACCCAGGAGGGTGGGAAGATAAAAACCGGCTGAAGAACAATGTGCTACTGCCCAGAAGTTCTGAGTAGGGGGCCCCCTGGGGAGGGGGGGGCCACTGGGGAACCTTTAAGAATTTCCGCTCGCATGATTAGTCAAGATGAAGGGGCCAGCTGCAAACTTTAATTTCCTGGTGACACAAAGGACCATGAACAATATATAGATAGGATTTGAATTTGTAATAAGCAATGGCTAATCCACAGCAAAGGATATTCTCAGTGTAGACAAAAAACAAAACAAAACAAAAAAACTCCTCAGGTTGGGTAGGGTGTCCTCTCCATAAAACTCTGTGGCTGTCAGTGGCATTTCATAATTTACTATGGGGCTCCTCTGGGGGCTCCTTAATGCAGGGAAAGTAATATCCCAACTGGTTTGGTCCTCGAATTCCTGACAAGCCACTCCTTTCTCTTCCTCCGGACTGCCTAAAACAACGGTTTGTTTGTTTTTAGATGTTATATGTTAAGTATTTTCTATATGCCAGGCATTGTACTAAGCACTGGGGTAGATACAAGATAGTCATATTGGGTACAGTCCCTGTCCCACATGGGGCTCAGAGTTTTTGGCGTGGCATAATGGATAGACTGTAGGCAAGGGAATGTGTCTATTTATTGTTGTATTGTACTCTCCCAAGAGCTTAGTACAGTGTTCTGTACACAGAAATCACTAAATACGATTTGAATGAATAGAGCACGGGCCTAGGAGTCAGAAGGTCATGGGTTCTAATGTCGGCTCTGCCACTTGTCTGTTGTGTGACCTTAGGCAAGTCACTTCACTTCTCTGTGCCTCAGTTACTTCATCTGTAAAATGGAGACTGAGAATTTAAGCCCCATGTGGGACAGGGACTGTGTCCAACATGATTTGCTTGAATCTACCCCAGTCTTTAGTACAGTGCGTGGTCCTTAGTAAGCACTTAAGAAACACCACCATTATTATTATTACCCCTATTTTACAGATGAGGTAACTGAGAAGTGAAGTGATTTGCCCAGGGTCATGCAGCAAAGTGGCGGACCTGGGATGGGATTAGAAACCAGGTCCTTCTGACTCCCAGGTCCATGCTCTATGCACTAGGCCACATCAGCTTGTGAAAGTCAGATCGGAACGGTAAAGATTGAAGAGAATCCCTGTTTATCTCTCAGAAACCTTTGTTAATTAATTAATGATAGAGTATTTGTTAAGCCACCTCTCAGAATCGCACTTGGATTGTTTCTAGTACTCTACCAGTCTCAGTTAGGGGAGGGAGAGTCAAGCAGAGGCCTACCCATTCCAGTCCTGCCCGTGTTCCCTGCTCATAAAAAGCTTACAGCCTAAAGAGGGAGAAATCATAGATCTCCCCAAAGACTCTCCCTTGGATGTATAGTTTGCCTTAGCCAACTGGTCTATTGTTTATTGTTCATGAAGCTCCTCAAAGAAGCCAAATTCTGAAATCTGGGGCATCACCGCCTCCTCCCTCCCCTCCACCCTCCCATCCATCCTTCCTGCCTAATACAATCAAGCTAATTGAGGTGAACTGTGAATGGCAGCTAAGGAAGTGTCGAGAGTCCAGGACAAAGTGTGGTTGGCTCAGAGCTCTAAACAGCTTAAGTTCCCATTTCGAAAATGACTTTAGTTTTACTTAAATCATCTCTTGTGCCAGGCAACTAATTTTGTGAATGGATGTGTGACAAAGTCATCCCATCTGCAGCGAAAATACTGTATCAGTTTTATTCGACCTGGGTAACGGGAGAAGGTAGTTTATTTCCCCCTGCTCCCCGTGGCACTGGGAAAGAGAACATTCTTCAACTTGTTGGCCCATGTGAGAGAGGAACAAAGAAAATTGAGTTCAAGCCATATTTCAATTTCCTCATGAGTAAGCTCCGTTACCAAATGGATTAACGGAAGGTTCTTTGTACCTATATTTCTGTGGCAACTCATCACATACGAAGCAGACACGGTGATCTGAATTTTGACAACAGTAGATGAGGTAGGGTCATATCCGAAAAAATACACCGGGAAAATCCCTCCCCTCCGCCCCCACCAAATGGCATGTGAATGGTTTCTATTTCTCTTAATGGGACCTCATGTTCTATAAATATTCCATTTTCCATTTCTGCCTTTTCAATGCGGTCTTGTACTACTTGATGTAGTATTTGGTTTTGGATCCATTTCATCTTTCAATCCTTCTGTTTCCTGAAATGGTCCTGTGGACTGGGATGATCTGGAATTTTTTTTCCTTACTCTTCCTTGATCTCTACTTCAGTGTAGCTTCTCTGTTGCAAGCCAGGTTTCAGGGTGGAGGGAAATCACAAAGGCCTTTCCCAATTGCACCCCAACCCATTTGGGGTTGCATTGCAACTCCATTTGCAACTCCAAAGCATGGGCTTTGGAGTCGGGGCTCATGAGTTTGAATCCCAGCTCTGCCACTTGTCAGCTGTGTGACTGTGGGCAAGTCACTTAACTTCTCTGTGCCTCAGTTCCCTCATCTGTAAAATGGGGATGAAGACTGTGAGCCCCACGTGGGACAACCTGATTCCCCTGTGTTTACCCCAGTGCTTAGAACAGTGCTCTGCACATAGTAAGCGCTTAACAAATACCAACATTATTATTATTATTATTATTATTATTTGGGGGAGCAGTGAGTTCTCAAGTTGAATTACTGACATTCCCAGCATCCAAGGAAACTAAGCACTTGGGAAAGTACAACAGAGTTAGTAGACGTGATCTCTCCCTCAGTAGGCTTGCAGTCTAGCCAAAGAGACGGTGCTCTAATTCCCTAACAGCATTCCTACTCCAAATTTATTTGTATTGACGTCTGTCTCCCCCATTCTAGACTGTAAGCTCACTGTGGGCAGGGAATGTGATTGTTTATTGTTATATTGTACTCTCCCAAGCACTTAATTCAACGCTCTGCACGCAAGTGCTCAATAAATACAATTGAATGATTGAATGAATGAATACACGTTACTGAAGAAATGGGAGAACAAGAATATAGATTTCAGCACAGTCTCTGACCCCCAGAGGAAACAATCCAAAATCAATCAATCAATCAGTGGTATTTATTCAGTCTTTTCTGTGAGCAGAGCACTAAAAAGGGCAAGGGGAGGACAGTCACATGGAAATCGATCAACAGTATTTTTTGAGCCTTATTGTGTGCAGAGCACTGTAATGAGAGCTTCGGAGAGTTGATAGGCACTTTCCCTGCCCACAGTGAGAAGCAGAATGGCATAATGGATAGAGCAAGGGCTTGGAAGTCAGAAGGTCATGGGTTCTAATCCCAGCTCCACCTCTTAGTGTCTGCTGTGTGACCCTGGGAAAGTCACTTCACTTCTCTGAGCCTCAGTTACCTCATCTGTAAAATGAGAATTGATTCTGAGCCCCATGTGGGACATGGACTGTGTCAAACCTAATTAGCTTATATCTACCCCAGCATTTAGTACATTGCCTGGTCCACAGTAACAAAAAACAGGACACCCAGATTCTAACCCCACCTCTGCCACTTACCTGATCACTTAACTTCTCAGTTCCTCAGTTTCCTCATCTGTAAAATAGGGATAAAATACCAGTTTTCCATTCCTGTGTGGCACAGGGACAGTGTCCTACCTGATTATCTTGCAGCTCATTGTAGGAAGGGAATGAGTCTGTTTATTGTTATATTGTACTCTCCCAAGTGCTTAGTACAGAGCATTGCGCACAGTAAGTGCTCAATAAATTCAATTGAATTGAAGTGAACCTACGCCAGTGCCACTCCCTTCCCCAGATAATATGCAGTCACCCTACAGGCCTCTAAACTGTAAGTTCACTGTGAGTAAGAAGTGCATCTGTTTTACTGCTCTATTGTACTGTCCCAAATGTTTAGTATAATGCTGTGTACACAGGGAGTACTCAATAAAGACGATTGACAGGCCCCATGCCATTCTCTCCACCCTGGCAGGGTGAAGACAAGTGACAGCATGTCTTTCTTGGTTATAGAAATCATTCATTCATTCAACTGTATTTGTTGAGTGCTTACTGGGTGCAAAGCACGGCACTAAGCACTTGGAAGAGTACAATATAACAACAGACACATTCCTGCTCACGACGAGCTCACAGTCTAGAGAATGTTGATGCTGGGAGGCTAGGGCCATGGCTTTTATGAATGTTGATCTCAAAATAGCCCTGCCCATTCTAATATTGCTGGTATTTATTCACGCCCTTTTCCTTGTATACTATTTTTCTGGTTACTGTTGTTTCACCTTTTGTCAACATTCTCCCCTTGTTCTTAGATCCTAAGCCCCTTAGGGTAAGAGACTATGTACAGTTATCATCCATGTATTTTTTCCCACTGCTTAGTACAGTACTTTGTCCATACTTCTTGGCCCTCTTCTGTTCTCCATTTACACTCACTCCCTCGGTAAACTCATCCGCTCTCACGGCCTTGACTACCATCTCTACGCAGATGACACGCAGATCTACATCTCCGCCCCTGTCCTCTCCCCCTCCCTTCAGGCTCGCATCTCCTCCTGCCTCCAGGACGTCTCCACCTGGATGTCGGCCCGCCACCTAAAACTCAACATGAGCAAGACTGAGCTCCTCATCTTCCCTCCCAAACCTGGTCCTCTCCCAGACTTCTCTATCACCGTCGATGGCACGACCATCCTTCCTGTCTCTCGGGCCCGCAATCTCGGTGTCATCCTTGACTCGTCTCTCTCGTTCACCCCACACATCCTATCCGTTACCAAGACCTGCCGGTTTCACCTCTACAATATCGCCAAGATCCGCCCTTTCCTCTCCACCCAAACGGCTACCTTACTATTACGGGCTCTCGTTATATCCCGGCTAGACTACTGTGTCAGCCTTCTCTCTGACCTCCCTTCCTCCTCTCTCGCCCCCCTCCGGTCTATTCTTCACTCCGCTGCCCGGCTCATCTTCCTGCAGAAACGATCTGGGCATGTCACTCCCCTTCTTAAACAACTCCAGTGGTTGCCTATCGACCTCCGCTCCAAACAAAAACTCCTCACTCTAGGCTTCAAGGCTCTCCATCACCTTGCCCCTTCCTACCTCTCCTCCCTTCTCTCTTTCTACCGCCCACCCCGCACTCTCCGCTCCTCTGCCGCCCACCTCCTCGCCGTCCCTCGGTCTCGCCTATCCCGCCGTCGACCCCTGGGTCACGTCCTCCCGCGGTCCTGGAACGCCCTCCCTCCTCACCTCCGCCAAACTGATTCTCTTTCCCTCTTCAAAACCTTACTTAAAAATCACCTCCTCCTAGAGGCGTTCCCAGACTGAGCTCCTCTTCCCCCTCTACTCCCTCTGCCATCCCCCCTTTACCTCTCCGCAGCTAAAGCCTCATTTTCCCCTTTTCCCTCTGCTCCTCCACCTCTCCCTTCCCATCCCCACAGCACTGTACTCGTCCGCTCAACTGTATATATTTTCGTTACCCTATTTATTTTGTTAATGAATTGTACATCGCCTTGATTCTATTTATTTGCCATTGTTTTTACGAGATGTTCTTCCCCTTGACGCTGTTTAGTGCCATTGTTCTTGTCTGTCCGTCTCCCCCGATTAGACTGTAAGCCCGTCAAATGGCAGGGACTGTCTCTATCTGTTGCCGACTTGTTCATCCCAAGCGCTTAGTACAGTGCTCTGCACATAGTAAGCGCTCAATAAATACTATTGAATACTTAGGTACTAAATAAATACTATAACAACTCCAACTACTATGGCATGGCCTAGTGGAAAGAACACCGACTTGGGAGTCAGAGGATGTGGGTTCTAATCCTGTCTCTGTCATATGTCTGCCATGTGACCTTAGGCAAGTCACTTTACTTCTCTGAGCCTCAGTCACCTCCTCTGTAAAATGGAGATTAATACTGTGAGCCCCATGTGAGATAGGGATTGTGTCCAACCTGATTAACTGGATCTACCCCAATGCTTAGAACAGTGCTTGGCACATAGTAAGCACTTAACAAGTAACATCATTATTACTACTGTTACGATGATTACTAGTGCTATTACTACTATCAATCAATCATATTTATTGAACGCTTATTATGTGCAGAGTACTGTACTAAGCATTCGGGAGAGTACAATAGAGAAGAGAAGCAGCATAGCTCGGTAGAAAGAGCACGGGCTTGGAAGTAAGAGGCCGGGGGTTCTAATCCTGACTCCACCACTTGTCTGCTGTATGATTATGGGCAAGTCACTTCACTTCTCTGTACCTCAGTTAGCTCATCTGTAAAATGGGGATTAAGATTGTGAGCCCTACGTGGGACAACATGATTACCTTGTATCTACCCCAGTGCTTCGAACAGTGTTTGACACATAGTAAGCGCTTAACAAATACCATCATTATTATTATTATTATTATTATTATAATACAACAGAATTAGTAGACATGTTCCCTGCCCATAACAAGCTTACAATCTAGAGGGAGAAACAGATATTGCTATAATTAAATAACTAATATATAATTTAAAGATATGTACATAAGTGCTGAGAGGTTGGGGGTGGGACAAATATCAATATCCAAAGGTCACATATCCCATGCAGAGATGAGGCAGAAGGGAGAGTGAGCCAGGGAAAAGAGGACTTATTCGGGGAAGGCCTCTTTGAGAAAATGTGACCTTAATAATGCTTGGAGATGGAGAAAGTGGTGGTCTGGCATAGAAGGAAGGAGAGGGAGTTTCAGTCTAGGGGGAGGATGAGGGGAAAGGGTCATTGGTAAGATAGACAAAATCAGGGCACAGTGAGCAAGCTGGTGCTAGAGAAATGGAGTGTGCGGGCTGGGCTGTAGTAGGAGATCAGTGAAGTGAGGTGGAAAGGGGTAAGTTGATTGAGGGCTTCAAAGCTAAGTGTAAGGGGTAAGTTGATTGAGGGCTTTAAAGCCAATCGTAAGGAGTTTCTGTTTGATCTGGATGTGGATGGGCAGCCATTAGAGGTTCTTGAGGAGTGGGGAGACACGGACTGGACGTTTTTGTTGATAAATTATTCAAGCAGCAGAGTAACTGTGGATTGGAGTTGGGAGAGACAGGAGGCCTGGAGGTCAGAGAGGAAACAGATGAAGTAGTCAAGGTGGGGCAGGATAAGTGCGTGGATCAGCATGGTAGCAGTTTGGATGGAGAGGAAAGGGTGGATTTTAATAATCTGTGAAGGTAGAACCAACTGGATTAGATGACATTAAATATGTGAGTGGAATGATGGAGATGAGTCGAGGATAACACCAAGGTTATGGGCTTGTGAGATAGGAGGTCGGTAGTGTTGTCCACAGTGGTGGGAAAGAAAGGGGGAGGACAGGGTTTTGGTGGGAAGATAAGGAATGAAGTTTTGGGCATGCTTAATTTGAGGTGTCGGGCGGGACATCCTAGTAGATATGTCCTGAAGACAGGAGGAAATGCGAGATTTCAGGGAAGGAGAGAGGTCAGAGCTGGACATGTAGATTTGAGAATCATCTGCATAGAAATGATAATTGAAGCCATGGGAGCAAATGAGTTTTCCAAGGGAGTGGGTGTAGAGTTAGAATTAAAGGGGACATAGAACTGAGCCTTGAGGGACCCCTGCTGTCATAGGCGGGGAGGCAGAGGAGGAGCCAACAGAAGAGACTGAAAAGGTCCTGTCAGAGAGACAGGAGGAGAACCAAGAGAGGACGGTGTCAGTGAATCCAAGGTTGAATAAAGTTTAAAGGAGAAGGGGGTGGTCTACAATGTCAGAGACATCTTAGAAGTCTAGGAGGATTAGAATAGAGTAGAGGCCATCAGATTTGGTGAGAAGAAGGTAACTAGTTACCTTACAGAAGGCTGTTTCTGTGGAGTGAAGGGGGAGGAAGCCAGATTGGGAAGAATCTGGAGGATAGAGGGTGAAGACGGAGGGCGTAAACAACTCTCTCAAGAAGTTTGGAGAAAAATGGTAGAAGGGAGATGGGGTGATAACTGGAGGGAGCCATGGGGTTAGGTGTGGGGTTTTTTAGGATAGGGGATTCATAAGCATATATGAAAGCAATGGGGAAGAAGCTGTTGGAAAGTGATCATGGCAGTCAAGTGAAAACGGCGGTCAAGTAGGGAAGGAAGGGAGGCGGTGAGCGATTTAAGAAGTATGAAGGGATGGGGTCAGAAGCATGGTGGGGAGGGGCGGTAGATTTAGAGAGGAGGGGAGAGATGTCATTTTGAGTTATTGCAGGGAATATCCCAGGGGAAATATACTGTGGGGAATAGACGGGAAATACGACTACAACAACTATTACTATTACTACTAATTTAATTACTATTACTACAACTACTCTGAGCATTGGCTTAGCTCCAGGCACTGTCAGTCAATAATTACAACTGCGCAATCTGGGAGTCTGACCATCCAGGAGGAGAAAAAGTGTTTTCAAAAACATTTATCAGCCAAGCCTCGAAATAACTAGGGTTTCCAGTAAATCCACACCTCATTGTAGCTGTGTGATTGTCCAACGGCTTGCTTCAGTTCAATTACCAGATCCGCAAAAATTTCCAACAAGAGCCAGTTTCTATTTTTTCATCTCGAAAAACATGCCTGAGTGACATCATACCGCCAACAGCAGGTTGACACATAAAGCAGGGGCTTGACAAACTCCCAAAAGCAAGGAAATCCGGTGGTAAAGTTGACATTTAATCCTCAACTCACCCAACTGTACCCCAGAGGGATCTCAAAACAGTGGGTGATCTCCCGCCCCATACGAGCCGACAATCCCCAGCTAGCATCTCTGAGTCAGAAGTCGCCATTAGCTAACTCACGGCAATTCTGCCCTCGGTGGGGCTGGGGACAAACTTTAGCTAACTCATGGCAATTCTGCTCTCAGTGGGGCTGGGGACAAACTTAAGTGGTAGCTGCTTAGAGCAACTTTAGGTGGTTCGATAAACACTTAATGCCTCTCTGGGGCAGCTGATGGAGTTCCACCTGGGACCCCCACAATGCCTCAGTGTGGATTCCTCCAAGCTACAGGTGAATGCAACATTAGCCGGGAAGCGGCTAGAGGTAGCGGCTTCGGAGGCATTTTGGTTAGTCCAGAGAGAGCACCCGAACTACCGTGGTAGCGTCAAATTCTTCACCTTCTGACCCGGGAAGATGAGAGGGAAAATATTAGGCTCAGGGAGAGAAAACGGTTCCTTTCAGAGCTAAAAAAGAAAAAAAAAAAGTTTTTCTGTTAATAGTCAAAGATGTTGTGTTCAGGAATGAATAAATTGGGAAGGGAGCAGGGAGGATAGACCATAGTGCTGGGAGCTTCATTTTCTCTCTCTATTTTTTTTTCCTCCTTGAAGAAGATAACTTGATTTTAGACTTCACTGTCTTATTAAGAGAATGCATTTTGGAAACCTGCCACAGCTAACAGTATCAGAAGGATTTAAGGCAGGCTGAAATACACTTGAAGATTTAATTCTGCTGACTTCAGCTCTGATCCAGAGTAAAAACTAACCATAGATTAAGTGTTTAGCACTAGATATTGCAATTGGTGTTTTTCATCATAAATACTTGTGTCGATGACTGTTTTCGACAATTCTCTGTAGGCGCTGTGCGCTATGGAACACAACTCTCGTGCGTGCGTGGCGGAGGTTCTTTGCTATAGGGCTGGCCCTTATAGAACTCTTTATAGGCGCCTATCCCTGTTCTGTTGTGCAATTCATTATAAACTCCCTCGTGCAGCTTTGCAAGAGAAAACGCTGGGTTACTGAGAAGAGTCTTCCAGAGAAGGAAACTTGCGTTTCCTTTCAGGCAGTATTTAATCTCATAGCAGCACAGACTAATAAAAGCCAAAGATCAATACAAAACTGTATTGCCAGGATGAAAATTTACTAACATAGTCATTCATATCACAGGGACACCTGGTTAAAGCTTCAGGGGTCCTTTACTTTTTTAGTTATGATTTTATTGGTCTCTGCAGGCTGCTTTTTAGGATTTTAGCAGGCATTTATAGCAGGCTGGACATTTTAATCTTTTTAATGTGGTTATCTGATCTACGCTTGGCTTTCTCCTAGTGACCAGTCATCTTCTCTCCTTCCCACTTATTGCCCTTGAATCAAGTTATGATATGCTCACACAGTAATAGCCCCTAGTCCTAAACTGGTGTTGCTACATCTAAGCGGCCTCTTGAGTCACAGTTTATGTGTATTTCCGTGAGGCAGTGTCTTTTAAACCTTTGCATTTAGTCGCTTGTGTTCGCCCTCGTGGCTGGGGAGAGAAATAGCCCGGCCTTTTTGCTTTCAAGAGTAGATCCCGAAACCCTAACATCCAGATGTGAGGCCGGCTGAGGGTTGGGAGGCAGAGAGGATGTTAGATTTTTTACCGAGATTGGCCCCAAAGACCGGATCTTGGGGAATTACAATTGGTTGATGGGACAAGACCACTGCTCCCAAAATCCTCCACCCTCCACTAACTGACCTCTTAGTCTTGTTGTTTGATGGTTATGATGTTGTTGGTGATGATGATGTTAATGGTTTTCATTAAGTGCTTACTACGTGCCAGACTCTGCACTGGGGTGGATACAAGCAAATTGAGTTGGACACAATCCCTATCCCATGTGGGGCTCACTGTCTCGATCTCCATTTTACAGATGAGGGAACTGAGGCACAGAGAAGTAAAGTGACTTGCTCAAGGTCACACAACAGACAAGTGGCAGAGCCAGGATTAGAACCCATGACCTTCTGACTCCCAGGCCCATGCTCTATCCACTAAGCCGTGTTGTTCATTCAATAATATTTAATGAGTGCTTCCTGTGTACAGAGCACTCTACTAAGCACTTGGGAGAGTAGCCTACGCTAGATTTGGAAGACACAACCAGACTTGTGACACGGAACCATTTCACTCTTTCGGTGATGGGGAAAGTTCATAGAGTGATATGTGCATAAATGCTCTGGGTAGCATTGAATTTTTATGTGTGCAGAGCATTGTACTAAGCACTTGAGGGAGTTCAATTCAATAGAGTTGGTAGACATGATCAGTTTTGACACAAGACCCTCTTCACTCTTTCGGTGATGGGGAAAGTTCATAGAGTGATATGTATGGAAGTACTCTGGGAAGCACTGAATTCTTACTGTGTGCAGAGCACTGTACTAAGCCCTTGGGAGAGTATATGGCAACAGAGTTGGTAGGTAAGACAAGACTTGTCACACAGCTCTGCTTCACTTTACTGCTGATGGGGAAAGTTCATAGAGTGATACGTGCATGCGTAAGTGCTCTGGGTACTGACAATTTGTAAGTCCTCAGGTGCCTATTGCAGTGAAATGACCTGGGGGGAGGAAATTAATTGTGGAACACCTTCTGAGAGAGGTGAGATATGAGGGGAAGGCTTTGAAGAACACCGTTCAGAGAAACAAGAAGGCAATTTTCTAATAGAATTAATGAGGTGCAGGGATTTTGATTTTCAGTGTACACATTAGAAACATTGTATTAATTCTTTCCATCATGATGGCTTTCTACTTAATAATAATAATAATAATGTTGGTATTTGTTAAGCGCTGACTATGTGCCGAGCACTGATCTAAGTGCTGGGGTAGATACAGGGTAATCAGGTTGTCCCACGTGAGGCTCACAGACTTAATCCCCATTTTACAGATGAGGTAACTGAGGCACAGAGAAGTCAAGTGACTTGCCCAAAGTCATACAGCTGACAGGTGGCAGAGCGGGATTAGAACCCATGACCTCTGCCTCCTAAGCCCATGCTCTTTCCACTGAGCCACGCTGCTTAGTGGAGAGAGCATGGGTCTGGGAGTCAGAAGGACCTGGATTCTAATCCTGACTCCGCCACATATCTGCCATGTGACCTTGGATAAGTCACTTCACTTCTCTGGGACCCAGTTACCTCATCTGTAGAATTGATTGACTTGTGTCAGTCCCAGTGCTTAGAACAGTGTGTGGCATACAGTAAGCACTTAACAAGTATTAAGTATTAATTAAGCTTAATGATTATTATTATTATTACTTGGAGCATTGGCCTGACCCAGTTGGCCCGAGTTCTTTCCTAGTTTACCTAATGTCATGCACTGTCAACTCTGGCAAGACACTGAAAAATCCATCCTTCAATTTCCTTTCTATAAACCAGGGATACGAATATCCCCTCCACAGGCCTGCAGAGGAGATGAATAAATCAATCAATGGTAGTCACTGAGCACCATGTGCAGATCACTGCTCTACCTGCTTGGGGATTACGATACAACAGAGCTAGTTGACCCCCTGCCCACAATGATCTTACAGTCATTAATATAAATAAATGAATAAATGATTGATATGGACATAAGTGCTGGGGCTGAAGATGGGATGAGATTCAAGTGCACAGTTGATTCAGAAGGGAGAGGCAGTTGGGGAAGGGAGGACTTCACTGGGGAAGGCCTCTTGGAGGAGATCCAATCTGTGAACTAAGGATGCCATTGTTCCTACTGAAAAAGCACTTCTAAAATCACATTTTCTCCAGGAGGTCCTTCCTGACATCTCTCATTTCCCCCCTCTATTTCCCTTGCCCAGAGCTACTTCCACACTTCTGCATCTCCTAAGCACTGGGGAAGGAGCGTAGCTCAGTGGAACAAGCCTGGGCTTGGGAGTCAGAGGTCATGAGTTCTAATCCCGACTCTGCCACTTGTCAGCTGCTTGACTGTGGGCAAGTCACTTCCCTTCTCTGCGCCTCAGTTCCCTCATCTGTAAAATGGGGATTAAGACTGTGAGCCTCACGTGGGTCAACCTGCTTACCCTGTAACTACCCCAGTGCTTAGAACAATGCTCTGCACATAGTAAGCGCTTAACAAATACCAACATTATTATTATTAATTCTGACCCCGCCAATTGTCACTTAATTTTTCTGTGCCTCAGTTACCTCATTTGTAAAATGGGGATTAAGACTGCACAGCATGTAAGCCAGGGACTGTGTCCAACCTGATTAGCTTGCATCTAACCCAATGCCTGGTACATTATAAGCACTTAACAAATATTAGTAGTAGTAGTAGTAGTAGTAGTAGTAGTAGTAGTAGTATTGGATATCCATTCCCCCTGCCCTTCACCCTGCCATAGCTCTTATATCTTTAAACTCTGCTACTTCTCCCTACATGTAATTTATTTTGGTGTCTATCTTTTCCCTTCTCTAGACTGTAGCTCTTTGAAAGCAGAGTTCATGTCTATTAAGTCTACTGTACTGCCCCAAACATTAGTCCAATGACCCCCGGCTTCACCACTTATCCTCTGTGTGACTTTGATCAAGTCATTTAACTTCTCTGTGCCTCAGTTACCTCATTTGTAAAATGCGGAGTAAGACCACGAGCCTCATGTACAACATGGACAGCGTCCAACCTGATTAGTTTGTAAGAAGCAGCATAACATAGTGGATAGAGCATGGGACTGGGAGTCAGAAGGTCATGGGTTCTAATCCTGATTCCACCACTTATTTGCTGTGTGACCTTGGGCAAATCACTTCGCTTCTCTGTGGCTCAGTTATCTCAACTGTAAAATGGGAATTGAGACTGTGAGCCCTACGTCGGACAGAGACGGTGTGTTCAACCTGATTTGCTTGCATCCACCCCAGCAGGTAGTACAGTGCCTGGCACATAAGAAAACATGCAACAAATACAAAAAAAAAGTGACTTGCAAAGAATAAGCACTCAGTTATTATTATTGACTGAGAGAGTGATTACTGATAATGTTGTATAGGAACACTACACTCATAAAATGGAATTAAATGAAGACCCCAACACAATCAAATTTATAGTCTAAGTGAACTTAAATAAAAAGTGTGAAACTCACCTCGCAGCAAAAAATCAAGAATATTCCTGCTTTTATTGGCACAAGGCTCTTTGCCCACCAAAGGTCCTCAATAAATACCACTGATTGGTTTATTAGGGGTCATTTTGAGAAACCGTAGGCTAGGAAAATCAGAATTCTGCCTTTCATTTGGAAACCTCTCAAAGTGCTATATAACAAGCCAAACCAAAATCATTTCCCAGAACAAGTTCTACTTAAAATGAAACAGTTCAGACCACTGAGTTTAAAGACTGGAGTTCATTGTTACTGGAGCAGTGAATTTTGGTAGCAATTGAAGCAGTAATTTGCAAGTAGAAAAAGACAATCAGCCAAACTCAGTCTAGAGCCCATCTTGATTTCCAGCAGCCACACTGGTAAAATCATATTCTAGGGTGGAAATATTGAGTGACCTTTAATTATATAAATGTTTGTGGGCATGATGTAAAACCATCACTGAGGCAGAACCATAGCCTTGCAAAGATAATTTTCCTTTTTGTCCCCACCCTGTGCATTTTCAATCAGCCACTGTCTCAATACCAAACCAATTTGTAGTTTTGAGTGCTCCTTGTCTGTGGACGCTATCTTGTCAGAAGCGATAAAAAAGAGGGCTTTGTGAATAACTCTGTGCCTTAATAATATTGTTGTGTTCACGTTTTTTTTTCCATTTCCAGTGCTTACTGCATACTTTTGAATTGTTTTTTGCCAGATGAGGAGTCACAGATAGCCTCCAAACACGGTCACCAGTGAGGTCGAAAAGACCTCAGAAAGCCTCAGTATTGTCTTGTACCGATTTCTTTATGATGTTGCGGCATCCCATAATAATGCTGGCCCAATTTAACACTGTATCACCCCATCCTGACCCACTGTCACACTGTGATCTAATGTCACCACCATTTTCCTTCCGTCTCCTCTCCTGGGACTGAGCAAGAAGCAGATCCTTTTTCTCTCAGCTGTCTTGGTGACTGGATGATGGAGAGAAGAGGGCAAACTCTCTCCCTTTACTCTCCATCGTCTAGATGCTTAGGGTCTTTCTCTTTCCTCCTTCTCTCTCCAGGGATATTTGTTTTTTCTCTCTTCCCCTCTGATGAAAGGAGGAAGAGGAGGCTTTTGTTTCCCACTCCTGAGTAGTCTTCTAAATGGACTAGCTCTTCCCCCACCCAGCTGAAGCGATTCAGGTGCAAAAAGAAATCCAAACTGACAGCCAATCAATCAGTCTTATTTATCGAGAGCTTACTGAGTGCAGAGCCCTGTACTAAGCGTTTGGAAGAGTATAATATGACAGTATAGCAGACACATTCCCAGTCCACAGCGAACATCGGCATTAATGTCTGTCTCCCCCGGCGCTACACTGTGAACTCATTGTGGGCAGGGAATGTGTCTGTTTATTGTTGTGCCATACTCTCCCAAGGGCTAGGTACAGTGCTCTGCGCACAGTGAAAACTCAATAAATACAACTGAATGAATGAATGAATACCACCTCTGCTATTACTGCTATATTGTTTCTACTACGACTACTCATGATAATAATAATAACTGTGGTATTTGTTAAGCACTTACTTTGTGCCAGGCACTGTACTAAGCACTCGGGTGGATACAAACAAATCGGGTTGGACACAGTTCCTGTCCCACATGGGGCTCACGGTCTCCCATTTTACAGATGAGGTAACTGAGGCCCAAAGAAGTAAAGTGACCTGCCCAAGGTCACACATCAGACTAGCAGTGGAGGCGGCATTAGGACCCATAACCTTCTGACTCCCAGACCCATGTTCTATCCCTAGGCCATGCACAAAGGAGTTAAATGACCTGCCCAAGGTCACACAGCAGATACGTGGCAGAGCTGGGATAGAACCCATGGGGGCGGGGGCAGGAAAGATGGCCTAGTATATCCGGAATCCCAGACTTAGAGAGAAGAAGGCCCTGCTGATTGAACAGAGCCTCATAAATCACCCACCTAAAAACCTCCATTCAATTTGATTCAGGACCTTCACGAACACAAGGCTTCCAGATACGCTTCTCTTTATTAAGGACACATCAAATTTGAGCCCATGTATGCATTTTGGCAATAAATTCTCTCTTTCATTTTCCAAATCTCATTAACTCCGATCTTAGTTGTTTCATTATTTTCAGAACCGTCTTCTTGTAGCTACATTTTTTCTAACCCACTAATCTTTCAGCTGTTACAGAATTTTTTAATTATATTTTTCCAATATTTCTTTTCTCGTCATCATTTATTTTTAATTTGCTTGAGAGTGTTATTTTTATGGCGTGGCATAAATACACTCGCATGCTCTATGGCATGCCTACTTGCAAAATTCCCGAAGGCCTTTCTTTTCACTAAGTTTCCTGTTCAAACAAATTTGAAGCTTCAGCTATGGTGCATTCTGTTCTGGATTTTACACATTGATCCCTTTTTACTGACAGAACTTGCTCTTTTCTTCATTTTCTATTTTCCCCTAACGCCGGCTAAATAGAAGGCACTCGTACTGAGAAGGAGCATGGCCTAGCGGACAGAGCACGGACCTGGGAATCAGAGGATTCCGCTTGTCTGCTGTGGGACCTCGGGCAAGTCACTTCACTTCTCTATTCCTCAGTTTCCTTTTCTGAAAATGCTGATAAAATCCTCCTACTTAGAATGAGCGCTCTACAAGGGACAGGTACTGTGTCCAACCTGATTAGTGCGTACGAACCCTAGTGTTTAGAACAGTGCTTGGCACCTAGTAAGCCCTTTACAAGTACCAGAAAAAAATTGGACAGAGACTACACAGAAAGCCTGCAATCTTAATCCCAGCTCTGTCCCAGGCCTGTCGTGTGACCTTGAACAAGGCATTTAACTCCCGATGCCTCATTTTCCTCATCTATAAACACCACCACACTTATGTACACATCTTAAAATTATATATTTTAAATTATTTATTTATTCATATAAACGTCCGTCTCCCACTCTAGCCTGTAAACTCTTTAGGGCAGGGAATGTTTCTACTAATTCTGTTGTATTGTAGTCTCCCAATCTTTAGTTCCGAGCCCTGTATTATAGAAAATGCTCAATAAAGATGATTGATTGACTGATTGAAATGAACATGAGATTCTTGCTTGCCCATATTAGAAAAGTAGTTTTGGCCAAGTGGAAAGAGAAACTGATTGAAAGTCAGAAGACCTGGGTTCTAATCCTGAATCCCCTCGGCTGTGTGGACCTTAGACAAGTTACCACCCAACTCACTACACCTCACTTTCTCATCTGTAAAAATGAGGATGTTACCATTTTTTTCTCTAACTTAAATTGTGAGCCCTTTGTGGAATGGGAACTGTGTCTGATATGTTTATCTTGTATCTACTCCAGTGCTTGCCTTATAGAAAGCACTTAACAAATGCCACGGTTATTATTATTAATAATAACTATTATTATTATTACAAAACACTGCCTCTTAGACTGGAGACTTGTGTAGGACAAAGGACTGTAACTGATCTGATCATGTTGTATCTCACCCAGTGCTTAGCCCAAGGTAAATGCTTAATAATTATGATAAAGATTAATCAGAGTCTGACAAGTCTAGATGGATGCAATCAACTGTCAGTGACTGCAAAGATAGGATATCTATGGAAAGATACCAATCTTGTCCTTGAGATTTTTCTATGAGATAATTATCTAAACATCTTATAGATCAATTTAAATCACATTCTCATCTTCCTAGAGATACACTTATTTAGAACCCAAAAGGAATCATGTATACTCCAATACGTCTGATTTCACTTTAAAAATACCTTCAGGGCCCATTTTCTTTTGAAGGTGGAGAAATCAAACTGGGAATTCAGTATTTTAAAGTCAAGCTGAGATTTCGCTCAAACACATTGGAACACTCTTTACTTCTTTTTTTTTCATTTGTTCAACTAGCAGAAATGCACAATCCGTTCCCAGTGGCTCGTCTTCTTGTCTCTGCACCCATAATAATGCTCACAGTATTTGTTAAGCACTTACTATGTTCCAGGCACCATACTAAGCACTGGAGAGACTACAAGATGATCAGGTCAGACACTGTCCATCTCCCAAATAGGGCCCACAGCCTAACTAGGAAGAACAACAGGGATCAGATCTCCACTTTCCAGATGAGTACATGGAGGCACAGAGAAGATTCAAGTTGATACAACAGAAAGGCAGCAGAGTCAAGACTAAAACCAAGGTCCCTTGACTTCCAGGCCCATGCTCTTTCTCCTAAGTCACTCTGCTTCTAGCTCAGTTTCTGTCCCGCTCCCTGACCAGAAATTTGGCTAGAGGGGCAGGCTGAAATGGTCGAAGTCAAGGGTCATTACGTACCTTGGGTGTGGGGGATAATGAATGGATTTGCAAAGGCAGAATTGCACATACAAGGCGGGTAGAGGACATCAGGTGGGAAAGGACAGAGGTGAGGATGAAGGAATGAAAAGCCACCATTAAGAAGGTCCCTTGGACAAGAACCACCTCAGAAGAACGCTGTTGGCTATCACCTCCATTTGCTGGGCAAATGTATAGAATGTACAACCTCCATTTGCTGGGCAACTGTAGAGAATGTATAATAATAATAATGTTGGTATTTGTTAAGCGCTTACTATGTGCAGAGCACTGTTCTAAGCGCTGGGGTAGATACAGGGTGATTGGATTGTCTCACGTGAGGCTCATAGTTAATCCCCATTTTACCGATGAGGTAACTGAGGCCCAGAGAGGTTAAGTGACTTGCCCCCAGTCATACAGCTGACAAGTGGCAGAGCTGGAATTCGAACCCATAACCTCTGACTCCCAAGTCTGGCTCTTTCCACTGAGCCACGCTGCTTCTCTAGGCATAGCCTGGTAAAGGTTATGAGCATGGGACTGGAGTCAGGAGACCTGGGTTTCACTGATTACATGCAGTGTGACTCTAGTCAAACTGCTTCACTTCTCTGTGCCTCAGTTTCCTCATCTGTAAAATGGGGAACACCTGCTTTCCCTCCTCTTTATACTATAATCCCATGTGGGAAAGGAACTGTGTCCAACCTGATTATCCTGTAACTACCCCAACGTTTAATACAGTGCTTGGCGCAGAGTAAGCACTTAACAAATGCCACAATCATTATTCTTATTGCTATTATTATTGCCATCATCATAATACTCCTTGATATGTTTGGTATAACTTCTTTCTTGGCCTCCTTATTCCAAAATCAAGATATGGGGCAGGCTTTATTAGCTTTATCGGGCCAAGAGAGGAAACACGCTCTCTTGGTTAACAGTGGTTTATTTCCACTCCGCTTCCATCTTCTCATGCCCCAACAATGGACATGTTTCTTTCAGGGTCACATCAGAATGAAAAGAGGTGCTGCAAGCTTCTGATTTTATAGAGATCTCACAAGATGGAGCCACAAGGGGTTGGAAAAAAAATACTGTCAATTCTGTCCTTTGTCTTCAAATTTTCTTCCCCTAAATCTGTCTCTTTGAGATTTATCTTTTGTCCATTCCTCAGGTTTACCAAATTGAGTTTTCAGTCATCCTCAGCATGGGTCTCTAGATTGTAAGCTCATTGTGGGCAGGGTACGTGTCTTCCAACTCCGTTGCACTGTACTTTCCCAATCACTTAGCACAGTGCTCGGCACACAGTAAGTGCTCAATCAATATTATTGATTGACCAATTGAGGAGTCTGTTCATACAGACCATCTAGACAATAGGTACCTAAAACTGCAACTTGCCCTAAACTGAATTATCCAGATATTTCTGGCCAACTCCCCCCCCCACCCACCTGAAATATCTGAATTTTATGCCAAAGCAGATTTGATGTCATGATAGAGAGGAGGGAGGTGTAGGTTTTGCACAAAACAATCCTAACCAAAAAAAAGTAAACTCAAAGATTAGGTAGGTAAATCCAAAAATGGAAATCAGAGAAATAATTTGATTTCATTTCCATTGCCTAAAGAGGGGAACTAAGAAGCCATATTCATTTCACTCTGGAAAAACTCTCTATAACTCAACTCTATCTCTGCCACCCATGAATTATAAAGTCGTGTTTTGCTTGTGGGATAAATATATTTAGGAAAGATGCCCCTTTCTCTGCTTCGTGCATCTCTGTATCCATTTTTATTTATTTGCATCTATCTACTGAGGTCACAGCGGAGATTGTTAACTCCGTGCTAACTTGAAGCAAATCAATTAAATCCACAAATAAAATTTACAATATCTTCCTGCAGCATTCTGCAGTAATGAAACAGCAGATTCGTCCTGGGTCTTTCCCATTTTCTCCTGGAAGGGCTGACACCCACTGGAAAAGAGAGGAGGGGTAGGAGCATTTGATCAAGTTGACAAGCAATGGTAGGTTCCAGCGGTGGCTGAAACGCGGGACCCTATGACATGTACTTGGTGTCATTCCGATGTAGATTCTGACAGAGGCCAATTTATGGCCCAATTTATGTCTTGACTCTCCTTCGAAGGCCAAGCAAGCTATAAAATGTAATAAGAATTTCTTCAATCAATGTCCAGAGGAAAAACAAATCACTCAGTTACTGACACAATATTGCATCAACACTCTGGTAACTTCTCACAAGTGTGCGCCTTGCCCCCAAGCTACAGTGAGCAGGCAGAGCAAAAAATCTCGACGTGATGGGATCTCATCCCTAATACAGCAGCGACTAAACTTTACAACCATCGCTTTCGCTTATTTTTATTTTATTTTAAATTCTAGTGGCACTTCAGATTGGTGAAAAAGAATAAGCAAGAAAATAAACGAATGCCCAACCCCCTTTGCTTCATCCAGATGCTCAGTTTCGGTCTTTTGTTCTTGACCTCTTCCCATAGGCCTTCCCGACACTCAGAACCTTCGGGAGAAAGTTATCTATCATGCCCTTGGCATGTAATTCTGACTCCAGAAACCCCAATTAGTCCCCTAGCTCTGTTTCTTTCCACTCCGGTGTAGACCTCGCTCATTTCACCTGCTCTCTTCTTTTGGCTGCCTTCCAGCCAGATGACTGCATCCACCCCGCCTCGCACTAGGCCAAAGGGGGTTTTCCGAGAAGGACAGACTGACAATCTCGGACACCTCGGAGAAATCCGGCTTCTCCCCGGGCTGAGGGTTTTACCGAGGCATCCCGCCCTTCAGGAAGTGAGGGTTTCCCTTGCCGAGCCAGGGGTGAGATAAAAATAGGTGTGCAGTCAAATACCAGATTGGGTTTAATAATAATATAATAATTGTAGTATTTGTTAAGCACTTATTATGGGTCAGGCACTGTGCTAAGCGCTGGAGTGGGTACGAGCAGGTTGGGTTGGACACAGTCCCTGTTCCACATGGGGCTCACAGCTTTAATCCCTGTTTTCCAGAGGATTACAGAAGTAAAGTGACTAGCCCAAGGTCACACGGCAGACAAGTGGCAGAGCCGGGTTTGGGGACGGGGCTTGGGGCTTGGACACAGCGATTTGAGTTGATGACCGGAAGACAAAAATGGGGGTTGCTTGGCCATGTCTGTCCTCATCCTGGTTCCACTACTCGTCCACTTGTATGACCTTGAGCAAGTCACTTGACTTCTCTGTGCCTTTTTCCTTATCAGTAAAATGGGGGTGAAACACCTGTTTTTTCTTCCCCTTTAAAGTGTGAGCCTTTTAAAGGACATGGACACTATCTGACCTGATTATTCTACATCTACTCCAGCGCTTAATACTACAGTGCTTGCCACTTAGGGTTTTATGGCATTTGTTAAGTGCCTGCTCTGAGCTAAACACTGTATCAAGCACTGGGGGTAGATACGAGTTAATCAGGTCAGATCCAGTCCCTGTCCCACATGAGGTTCACAGTCTAAGTAGGAGGGAGAACATAGTAAGTGCTTAACTAATACCATCAATTAATCATATTTTATTTACTTATTGAGAACTTACTGTGTGCAGAGCACTATACTAAGCACTATGATATAACAATATAATAATGATAATAATGATGGTATTTGTTAAGCCCTTACTATAAGCCAAGCACTGTTCTAGGCACTGGGGTAGATACAAGGTAATCAGGTTGCCGCACATGGGGCTCACAGTTTCAATTCCCATTTTACAGATGAGGTAACTGAGGCACAGAGAAGCTAAGTGACTTGCCCTAAGTCACACAGATCACAAGCGGCACAGTCAGGATTAGAACCCACAACCTCTGACTACCAAGCCTGTGCCCTTTCCACTAAACCACGGTGCTTCTCCGTGCTCAAGTGCTCAATGGTGTTTATTGAGCACTTACTATGTGCAGAGCACTCTACTATATGCTTGGAAGAGTACAATATAACAGAGTTGGCAAACACGTTCCCTCTATATTGAATCCACCCCAGCACAGAGTAAAGGATTAATAAATGTTAGAATTATTATCATTCAATTGGATGTAAACGACTCGGAGTCAGAGGTCATGGGTTCGAATCCCGGCTCTGCCACTTGTCAGCTGTGTGACTGTGGGCAAGTCACTTAATTATCTGGGCCTCAGTTACCTCATCTGTAAAATGGGGATTAACTGTGAGCCTCACCTGGGACAACCTGGTGACCCTTTATCTCCCCCAGCGCTTAGAACAGTGCTCTGCACATAATAAGCGCTTAATAAATACCAACATTATTATTATTATTTTTCCCTCTTTAAGTCAACACTCCATCTCTAGTGGACCACATGTACCATTTTCCTTCGCAGGGTGCCTTCACTGGATTTTATCCAGCCTGTGACCCCTTAAAAGGGGTAACCTTCCTCACCCACCCAAAACTGATTCTCTCTGAACTCTAAAGGGTAAGAGTGAGCAAGTTGTTTTTCAGGCCCATTTGAAAATGCGAGAGGGAGATAATGATAATAAATGGGATAATTGTTAAGTCCTTATTACATGCCAGGCACTGTACTAAACTCTGAGGTGGATACAAGCAAATCAGGATGGGCACAGACCCTGTCACGTGGAGCTCCCAGTTTCAATCTCCATTTTCCAGATAAGGGAACTGAGGCACAGAGAACTGAAGTGATTTGCCCAAGGTCACACAGCAGACAAGCAGTGGTGGAGCTGGGATTAGAACCAGGTCTGTGCTCTATCCACTATACCATGCACAGGAACAGGGGGAAGAGGGAGAGAGGTAAGAGAGTGAGAGAAGGAAGGAAAAAAAAAAATAGAGTAAGAATTTGTAGGAACTATTTGCCTAGGCTTCCCTTAACACAGTCTCCTAGTTGATAGGCGTCTGCAGACCTTAAAAACACCTTAAATACAAGAATAATGATAGTGCATATTCCAACCATAGCCCCACCAAAATGTTAAGCACCGATTGAGCAGACAGATAAGTAAATAGACAGGACAATAGATTCCATTAAAATAGCACCTAGAGAAATTGCTTACCCACTTAATTGGAAGGATTGCCAGGAGACAAATTCAGAGCCTACACTTCAATGACTCCAAACAATAGCTAAATGGTGCACTTCATCCATTTCAATGTCTTTCTTGGTGTTGTCTGGAAGTCTATTCATCGCCTTGTCCCCCTGTGTCACCCTAGGTTCAGCTAGGGCTGCCTCTTTCTCCCCTCTCTGGTATAAACTCAGAAATTTCAATTTTACACTGGAGCTGAAGCACAAAGAATCTAGGGATTCTGTCAACTTTCCCAGGTCCTAAAGCCATTACTGAAGTTCTTCCCAGCTACTTTCATGAGAAAGCTGAAGTCCAATTTTGCGTATCCACAGAGAGGCTAAAAAGACCTGGAAACATTCCTTTCTGGGGTATTTTCTTATCCACCCATCACCTACACTTAGATACAAAATTCACTTATTTGTTTACCCAAACAAGGTGCTCAAGATGACACTCATTCTTTGGGAAGTTGTTCCAATAGCCCACTGGAAGAAAATCAGATGCATTTCAGACTGCTCTCCTATACCTTGGTAATGATAATAATAATACTTGTTAAGCTCTGTGGGCCAGACACTGTACTAGGCACTGGGGTTGATGCAAAATTATCTGGTTGGACAAAGCAAATCAGGTTGGACACAGTCCCTGCCCCATATGGGACTCACAGGTCTTATTCCCCATTTTCCAGATGAGGAAACTGAATCACAGAGAAGGTAAGTGACTTGCCTAAGGTCACAGAGCAGAGAAGTGGCAGAGCTGGGACTAGAACCCAGGTCCTCTGACTCCCGGGCCTATGTTCTTTCCAGTAGGACACACTGCTTCTTGCAATAGCCAGCTTTGGCACTTGATCAATCAGTGAGTATTTCAGTGGTAGTTACTGAGAGCTTACTCTGTCCAGGTATTGTACTAAGCGCTTGGGAGAGAATAATAAAACAGGACTGTTGGACACAATCCCTGACCTCAAGGAGTTCACAGTCTAGTAACAATCAATCGTATTGTCAATCAATCATATTTATTGAGCTCTTATTGTGTGCAAGGCCCTGTACTAAGCACTTGGGAGAGTTCAGCATAACAATACGACACGTTCCCTGCGATCAATGAGCTCTTGACTTGAATAATATAATATAGCGATATAACAGATGCATTCCCTGCCAGCAACTAGTTCTTGATGCCAACATAGAACAGGCACCTTCAAAACATAAGCTGTTTGTGGGTAGGAAACATTTCTACCAACTCTGTTGTACTGTACTCTCTTAAGCACTTAGTATAGTGCTCTTCACACAGTAAGCATTCAAAGAATATCGTTGATTGGTTGATTGATTGCCCCTTCTAGACTGTATGCTCGTTGTGGGTAGGGAATGAATGTTATATTGTTATATTCTACTCTCCCAAGCACTTAGTACAGTGCTCTGCAAATGATAAGCGCTCAATAAACATGATTGATTGATTGATTGACCAGTGCTACTGTAAGAGAGTATTGAGGGATCTTGGTTGGCTTCTCAGGGTAGCCAAATTTACTTGGCAATTGACAGAGGTCAGATTTTGGGATAGTATCATGAACCTTAGTACACTGTCTGGCAAGTAGTAAGCGCTTAACAAATACCATCATAATAATGATAATAACCTTGCATCTCTTCTTGAGCTTTCTAACATCCTTACTTGTCCCCCTAGTATCAATCGATGAATGGTACTTATTGAGCTCTTATGGTGTGTACTGTACTACACACCGTGTACTAAGCACTTGGGGGAAAATTCATTCATTCAATAGTATTTATTGAGCGCTTACTATGTGCAGAGCACTGTACTAAGCGCTTGGGATGAACAAGTCGGCAACAGATAGAGACAGTCCCTGCCGTCTGACGGGCTTACAGGAAAATAATATCACCGACTTGGTGGACATGTTCCCTGGCCACAAGGAGCTTAACTTTTCTATTGAAAACACAGATAGAGGGGCACAGGGCTAGAGGATGTTAGAATATTAAAAGGTTATGGAAACAGATTCACGGTTGGCAATCTATGTTGCATTAGGATAGAATACCCCTAACAGTAGTGATGAAGTCTGATTTTAGGAATGACGAATAAGCCTCCATCTCCATCTCTATCCAGACTGAGAACTCTCTTTTTTTCTTTAATGGCATTTGTTAAGAGCTTACTATGTGTCAGGCATGGTACTAAGCCCTGTTGTAGAAATGAGCCTGTTGTAGAAATGAGCTAATCAGGTTGGACACAATTCACATCCCACATGGGACTCACAGTCTTAATCCCCATTTTACAGTTGAGTTAACTGAGGCTCAGAGAAGCAAATTGAGTTGCCCAAGGGCACACAACTGCCAGGTGGCAGAGCTGGGATTAGAACCCAGGTCCTTCTGACTTCCAGGCTTTAATGACCTGGAAATGTTGCTTCTCGTACAAAGAAGTTAATGCTAGGGGCTGGAACGGGGCTATGTGTTTGTTCCTCTCCCTGCCAATAAATGTCTCTCTGGAGCCCGCAGAGCAGTGAGAGAGTTGTGCTATCAACAAATATGATCAAGAGACTAGGTGACTCAACTCCTTGAACAGAGACTCTGGAAGGATCAACAGAGGCCATTTTAAAAACAAAAAACAAAGTTCTGAAAATACAGAAAAGAAAATGTCACCATGGGGATGTCAGTAGATTTTACATATTTAACATGTATCTCCCCGCACCCCCCCAACCTACAAAGGATTTGATTTCAAATAGTAATCACAGAATATTTTGAACACGAAGTACCGCTATCTATCCACCTACTAATCTACCTATCTCTCGCTCAGCCCTAAATTATCCATATGAGAAGCAGCGTGGTTCAGTGGAAAGAGCACGGGCTTGGGAGTCAGAGGTCATGAGTTCCAAAACCCAGCTCTGCCACTTGTCAGCTGTGTGACAGTGGGCAAGTCACTTAACTTCTCTGTGCCTCAGTTACCTCATCTGTAAAATGGGGATTAAGACTGTAAGCCCCAAGTGAGGCAACCTGATTACCTTTTATCTATCCTAGTGCTTAGAACAGTGCTCGGCACAGAGTAGGTACTTAACAGATAGGATTATTATTATTATTATTATGGGAAGGTGGATAGGCAACTAGTGGAGATTCTTGAGTAGTGGGGAGACACAGTTAACAGAAACACAGACATAACATACATCACATATATATGAGAGAAAGAGAACTCAATAAACCAACTAATGGGGTATTTATTAAGCCCTTAATGTATGCAGAACTGAGTGCTTGGGAGAGTATAATACAACAGACATCATGTCATCACCATAATTTTCTGGGAGAAGAAAGGGTCTCCTCTTAAGTCCTGAAAGAGACCAGCCCATTTTAACATCCACTCGACTCCTCACACTTGTTCCGGCTACCCTCCTGAGATTCAAACCCTTCAAACCATCCCAAAATGCCCACATCGGGTGTCTGCCTAGAAACCAGCTTCCAATGTCTTAAAGTCTTTTAAATACAATTGCACAGATAATGCAGCCGGGGCTCTCCTGCGCTGGTAAAATGCTCTCCCATCCACCATCATAGATGCTTCTTTTTTGTGCTGCAATGTTCACAGAGAATCTATTTGTGACAGATTAGAAGCAATTTGGGTGATTTTTTTTTCTTTTCCTTTTTGAGATCTGGGAGTTTCTGATCTCGTTGCTTCAACTTAGCATTTCGTTTTGAAGCTCCCTGCTTTGCCTCACATTCCTCCCTGATAAATGCAGAAATAAATTTCTCCAATTTACTGAACAGGGTCTCCCAATGGGAACGCGGGAGGAAGGAAATTAAACTGTGGTGCTGAAATCATTTCACCACTCTAGATTTATCCCACAAATGTAAATTTAGGGAATTCCACCTGTCAAAGTCCGCCTTGATGCCTCGAATAATTGGATCCCAATTATTCCTAACTGCATTATTCAGGCCGATGTTCAACTTAATATCTAAATAGGTTAGAGTTTTCACTACCCACTAAAATTCCCCGAAGTGAGAAGTGCCATATCGTCCTTTCAGCTAAGAGTGGAATTTCTGACTGAAAATGTTTTCACATATATGTAGAAATGACGCCCCACATCTTCCATGACATTTAAAGCTTTAAGTATTAAGATAATTTCGAATCAGGATTACCTTTTCACACACATGCATAAATGTCTTCTTATTAGAGTAATCTGGGTCTTTTCCCTACTGCCTTAATCCCAGAGACAACTCTTTGTTTCTAATAGCTCTTGTTAATAGCTCTAAAATCCAAACAGATAGGAGAGGATACAAAGGAAAACCTCTCAAGCTTCTACAAAGCCGTGTAGTAATTGTCAAGTCTTGACTGCATCGATACTTCCTTTGTAAATTAATTCATCTATGACATTTATTGAGTGCTTACTGAGTGCAAGGCACTATGTTAACTGCTTGGGAGAGTTCAATTCATCCCTGCCCGCGATGAGTTTACAATCTAGAAGAAGAGGGGTTTCCACAACTTAAGAAACATTTCAGATGCATTCTTGAGTTTCCCACTGGCATTTTTTTTCTAAATGTAAAAGCTGTTCCCACTTCTATTCCTTAGATTCAGCAGCCTTTGCTTATTCTACATTATACCACATATGTACCATACTATACTATCATACCCTGTTATATATATTTGTCCTCTTCCAAGGGCTACTAAATACAGTGCTCCGCACACAGTAAGTGTTCAGTAAATACCGCTGATTGATTAACTGATTGATTGATTTGAGATACAGCATGGTTTAGTAGAAAGAGTAGGAGATGGGAGTTATTGTCATTAACTGGGCTGTATTTCATGAGAGTTTATTGTTGTGCAGTAAGAACTATCGACTGTAAACTCATTGTAGGCAGGAAATGTGCCTGCCAACTCCCTTATATTGTTATATTGTACTATCCTAAGTGCTTAGAACAGTGCTCTGCACACAGTAAGTGCTTAGAAAATACCAATGACCGACTGGTATTTATTAAACACTTTGTGAGCCCCATGTGGGACAGGGCCTGTGTTCAACCTGGTAAACTTACATCTGTCCCAGGTCTTAGAACAGTGCTTGGAACATACTAAGTTGGAGGAAGGAGGATTGAATCCCTGTTTTACAAATGAGATAACTGAGGTGCAGAGAAGTCACATGACTTGCCCAAGGACCCCAAACAGGCAATCGGCCAGGTCTTCTGAGTCTTAGACCCGTGCTCTTTCCACTAGACCATGCTGCTCATCTTTCAGACAGTTTCTGCAAGAACATCATCTACTGGGCTGGCCGACAGGGAACAAGACAGGAGTTGCCGGGGGACGGGCGTGTCAGAAGACCTGGAAAAGTCAGTCAATCGTATTCATTGAGTGTTTGCTACTTGCAAAGCACTGTGCTAAGCGCTTGGGCGAGTACAACAATAAAGACACATTCCTAATCATAATGAGTTCTCAGTCTAGAGGGGAAGACTCTTGGGTGAGGGAAATGAATACAACATAGAAATTGGCTGAGAGGAGATGGTAGGGTGTTCGCACAGGCAAATTGCACATCAAACACTCATTAAATCCAAAGTATCAAAAAATCATAGACCTTGACTACCTGGACTTTATTTCCCTCAGACCGAATGAGAAAGAAGATGGAATTTCACGGATCACAGTATTGTCCAAGATCTCGGCTCAGCACTGTTAGGGATTTTGAGGTACATAGACGGGAACCTCTATGTCAGGCAGATGGTGCAGAGAGCCTGCAAAATACGTGAGATCAACAAAAAAGCTAATTCTTCAGCAGCTGACAAACTTGGCGTTGAACAGCCCAGCAAAAGCAGCTGGTGAGAGAAAGTGATACTACCTGAATATAATTTACCTTCAAATGGCCTAACTCTGGAAAAGTGACTGCAGTGGGGAATTTCATCTCTCCAAGCTAAATTTTCAAAGGAAGGTTTCTCAATTGCTTTTTCAAGATGGGGAACCTTCACATAAGCAACCGGCCACTTCCTCCCAGGCAGAATTCCCTGGAGAATCTAGCTTCTTCCGAAAGGCCCCCGTGACCCCATCTAAAATACCTGGGGATTTCTCCAGGGTCAGGAGGTTCTGTGGAAACTCTCTCTGATACCAAAATATGCCCAGGGCCTCTTCTGCTTATGCAAAGAAAAAAAAGCCACTGTAAAATGAAAATGATCTTCCAATTATTTAAAAAGTAATATAGAGTTATGTATTTGGCCAGCCTGCCCCTTTGGGACTGCTTTTCCCAACTTTTCCTCTCTTGATGCATAGATCCACACTCTCAACAGAAAACTCTCCACCAAACTCAATTCCCAAGTACCCTGTCCCTGTGTCGATCTCGCACCACCAAATTTGAGGCCTTGATCACCTCCACATCATACTTCCTCTGCTCATAAATTCTTGCTGTGGTGCATTCTTGGTGGAAATCGAGACATAAGGCCGACCTCATCCATCTCAAATTCTTTCTCGCCTGCTTGAGCATGGAAGCTGATGCCTTGAGATATAGCCCTGGAGTGTACATATCTATAAATTATTTATTGGCATTTATGTCGTCTCTCTTTAGATTGTCAGCCCTTTGTGGACAGTGAACATCTCTACAAACTCTGTTGTATTGCATTCTCCCAAAGCATTTTTTTTGGTATTTATCAGCCCTTTGTGGGCAGTGAACATCTCTACAAATTCTGTTGTATTGTACTCTCCCAAGCATTTTTTTGGTGTTTATTAAGCACTTACTATGTGCCAGGTACTGTTCTAAGCACTGAGATAGATACAAGGCAATCAGGTTGGATACTATCCATGTCCCATATGGGGCTCGCAGTCTTAACCCCCATTATACAGATGAGGTAACTGAGGCCCAAAGAAGTTAAATGACTTGCCCAAGATCACCCAGCAAACAAGTGGTAGAGTTGGAATTAGAACCCAGTACCTTTTGACTCCTAGGACCATGCTCTATCCACCAGCCTGATAGAGTAAAAAAATTGAAGCTCTGGTTGCTTTGTTGATGTTTTCAAAAATCTTCCAAATCCAGTTCTGTGCTCCACATCCTCCTGGCCTCTTTCCCAACATTTTCTCTGAGTCTCAGTGGCAGGAGTCAGGGTCCTTTCCTTCACACCTCAGACACGATCCCTATTTAAATAGCCACTCAGTCCTTGGACCTGGGTTCTAATTCCTTCAAGACCTGTTGCCTGCTGTGAGACTTTGGGTAAGTCATTTAACATCTCTTTAATGATGGTGGTATTTGTTAAGTGTGTGTCGAGCACAGTAATAATAATGTTGGTATTTGTTAAGCACTTACTACGTGCCGAGCACTGTTCTAAGTGCTGGGGTAGATACAGGGTAATCAGCTTGTCCCACGTAAGGCTCACAGTTAATCCCCATTTTACAGATGAGGTAACTAAAACCCAGAGAAGTGAAGTGACTTGCCCACAGTCACACAGCTGACAAGTGGCAGAGCCGGGAGTCAAACCCATGACCTCTGACTCCAAAGCCCAGGCTCTTTCCACTAAGCCACGCAGTACTAAACACTGAGGTAAATACAAGATAATCAGGTCTCACATGGGGCTCAAAAACCTAAGCAGGAATTGAGAACAGGTACTGAATCCTCATTGCGACATCTGTAAAATGGGGATTAAATCTGTGAGCCCCATTTGGGACAAGGGACTGTGTCGAACCTGATTTGCTTGTATCTACCCCAGCGATTAGGACAATGGCTGGCTCATAATAAGCGCTAAACAAATACCATGATGATGATTCTTATTATTTTGCCATTGAGGGAACTGAGGCCCAAGGTCACATAGCAAGTATATGGTGGAGCCAGGATTAGAACCCAGTCCTCTGACTCCCAAGCCAATGCTCTTTTCACTAGGCCAAGCTGTTTTCTCTTTGCCTCAGTTTCCTTATTGGCAAAATAGGGATCAAATATTTATTTTCTCTCCCTCTTAGTTTTACAGGGACCGGGTCAGACCTGACTATCTGATATCTACCCCACTGCTTAGTACACTGCTTGACATAGTCAGTACTTAACAAAAACCATCATTAGAATGATCACACGCTGCTCCAGACCTGGAGCCGTTTTTGAACACTGTAGGGTCCAATGGGGTTTGAGGCTTCTCTGTGTTTTCTGAGCCACAGAGGTCAATGGACAATCAGAAACAGATCAGTTGACCCCCTGGCTCTCCCTGAAAAACCAGGAAGATGGAGCCTCCAAGGTCAAGAGATTTCTCCTTTGGAGATGGATCTTAATTGCTCTGTCCATTAACCAGAGGATGGGGTATCCTCCAGGGAGGGCCATAGCCCCTAAATCACTCTCCCCCATCCCTTCAAAGCTTTATCAAAGGCATATCTCTTCCAAGAGGCCTTCCCTGACTAAACCCTCCTTTCCTCTTCTCCCACTCCCTTCTATGTCTCTCTGACTTGCTCCCTTTATTCATCCCCTCCCTCCAGCCCCACAGCACTTACATACATATCTGCCATTTATTTATTTATATCAATGTCTGTCATCCCATCTAGACTGTAAGCTCATTATGGGCGGGGAATGTGTCTGTTTAGTGTTGTACTCTCCCCAGCACTAAGTACAGTACTCTGCAAACAGTAAGTGCTCAATAAATATGATTGACTGATTGACTGAATAAAGTGGGGTACCTTCTCTCCATTGCTAGGAGGCCAGAGAGAGTAATAATAAAAATGGTGGTATTTGGTAAGCACTTACTGTGTGCCAGGCACTGTACTAAGCACTGAGGTAGCTACAACATAATCAGATTGGACACAGTCCCTGTGTCTCATAGGGCTCAGAATCTGAATCCCCATTTTACAGATGTGGGAACTGAGGCCCAGAGAAGTGACGTGACTTAGGTCACCCAACAGACAAGTGGAGGAGCCAGGATTAGAACCCAGCTCCTTCTGACTCCCATGTTTGTGCTCTATCCACTAGGCCATGCTCTAGCTGCTCAGGATGAGATTGTCATTTTGGATGGGCTAAAGATGGCTGAAGAAGGGCATTTATTTATACTACGGAGGGTAGAAAATTAGGCCATTGACTTCTGCACAGGGGAAGGATTCATAACAAGTCACACAGAATTATTCTTATATAACTGACAATGACATCGTTGTAAGGTGGAAACAGAACTTTATTTGTCTTACTTAAAATGATATATAGAACACTTGTCTGTTTATTCCACAGCAAACAGCTTCTGCAAAAACAGCACTAAATCCCTGGAGGTTTTCTCTGATAGTTATAAGTTACTTGAGCAAAATCTCTCAAGCGAGTTACTGCCTTGCAGGTATCCATTTTTCTAAATTCAAAAGGCCTTTTCTTAGTGTTTGCTTGTGTTGTGTGTGTGTGTGTGTGTGTGTGTAGTTTCAAAATGATGCTACATGCAATATGACTTTTAAAAGTATGAATTGAGTAGAAACGCAGTGCCTTTTCAAACACGCAAATGTAAATCCTTAAATCAAAGCTGGTCCTGCCTACAACAGCCATGGGTGGAAAATTGGCTTCATAATCTGATGTGGCTCAGGTTAAAAAAAAAATTAGTCTGATGGATTTGGTGATAGGGATGAGCCTTTGTAATAATAATAATTAATAATTGTGGTATTTGTTTAATGCTTACTATGTGCCAGACACTGTATGAAGCACTGGCATGGATACAAGCAAATAGGGTGTGATACAGTCCCTGTTGCACATGGGGCTAATAGAATGAAACCCCATTTTATAGATGAGGGAACTAGAGCACAGAGAAGTGAAGTGACTTGCTTAAGATCACACAGCAGACAAGTGGCAGAGGCAGGATTAGAACCCATGACCTTCTGACTCCCAGGTCTGTGGTCTGTTCAGTACATCATGCTGCTTTCTCTTTAATTAATCTACCTTAGAGGTGCGACCCTGGAAAGTTATGGGAATGTTAAAGGTGCCAGAATGACAACCAGAGACTAAACTGGGAAGACTTACAGGGAAGCAGCATGGCTTAATGGAAAGAGCATGGGTCTGGTACGGTCAATAGATCTGAGTTCTAATCCTTTTTCTGTCCGGTCTGAGTAACCTTGGGAAAATCACTAACTTCTCTGGATGTCAGTTTCCTCATCTGCAAAATGGGAATTAAAGACTTGATCTCCTTCCTACTTAGACTGTGAGCTTCATTCATTCATTCATTCAGTTGTATTTATTAAGCGATTACTGTGTGCAGAGCACTGTACTAAGCACTTGGAAAAGTACAATACAACAATAAACAGTGACAATCCTTACTCACAATGAGCTCAATGTAGGACAGGGACTGGGCCTGACCTGCTTATCTGGTAGCTACCTTAGTGCCCATAACAGTGCCTGCCATTTAGTGTATTTTTTTAAAATAACGTAATTATTGTATAAGCAGCATCTTTTCCCTATCCTTTGCTTTCCTCCCACTTTAATCTTCTGAATTTGTTCCTCCTTTCCCCAATACCCACTCTGGGTGGGAACAATGGGGGAAACCTTCTGGACACCACATCATTCAGTGGTATTTTTTGGATACTTATTCTATGCAAAGCACTGTACCAAATGGTTGAGAGAGTGCAATAGAAAGAGAAGACGTCCCTGCCAACCAGGTGTTTACAGTTTAACAAGGAAGACACACACAGAATAAAGGGCAGCTAGAAGAAGAAAATCAAAAGTATAGATTATGATTGATTAAGTGCTTAAACAGTAGAACACCACTTCATGCAGTGCTTCTCCAATCTAACAATCTTGAATGCTTTTTCTGTGAGGACCCCTGTACTATGAACTTGGGAAAGTTCAGGGAGAATTTCTTGGGGAAGCAGCTTAGCCTAGTTGAATGTGCATGGGCCTGGGATTCAGAGGACCTGGGTTCTAATTCCGGCTCCACCACTTTGCTGTGGGATCTTGGGCAAGTCAAGGTACTTCTTTGCGCTTCGGTTCCCTCACCTGAAAAATGGGGATCCAACACCTTTTCTCTCTCCTACATAGACAGTTAGCCCTGTGAGAGACCTGATTATCTTGTATCTAACCCAGTGCATAGTATAGTGCTTGACACACAGTAAGCACTTAACAAACACCACAATTAATGTTATTATTGGTAGACATAATCTCTCAAGAAATTTACAGATTACTGTATGCAGAGCATTATAGTAAAGGCTTGGGAGGACATAATATAGTTGCAAGAATGTAAGCTCATACTTTAGTTTGTAAGCAGATTCAATAGTATTTATTGAGCGTTTACTATGTGCAGAGCACTGTACTAAGCGCTTGGGATGAACAAGTCAGCAACAGATGTATTCCCTGCCCACAATGAGCTTACAGTCTAGAGGGGGAGACAGATCCCCTCTAGGCTATTGGTCAGACAATGATCTCCTCCTAGACCTCACTTTCTCTCCTTTTCACCAGTCATTTAGGATTTCCCCCAGTTGGCTCTCAAGGGGATTGGAATATAATAATTCCTTAATTCCCAGAGAATGAGACTAGACAAATAACAGTTCCCCCTCTGACTTGTGGTTTACCATCATGGCCCCATTCTGCAATCACTGAAGAAACAACACAAGGCGAAAGTTCCTGCTGGTGAGCGATTGCCAGATTTCTTCCAATTACCCTTCCTTTTCTGTTGTGCTTATGCAAGAAGGAGAAATAGCAGTGCACATTTGCCAGTCAGGCTCTCTCCTATCCTAGGGCCTAAACAGTCTTCCTAACTGCTCAAAAAGTGGCTTTCCGAGCCTGAGAAACGCCAAATCTTCACTGAAGAAGCACTGTCACCTGCGTTTTGGGGCTATTCCACTAGATGAAACCTAGAGCCCATTTAGAGAAGGAACTCTCTCCTGGCAGCACCAAGGTCTAATGGATTGGAAGGAAACAAACGAAGAATTCTATCCAGAAACTTTCCAGGGGTTTACTGCATGATCCTAAGAACATAATCTTCCCGTTGTGTCTCCTCACCAGATTCCTTGGAGATATCTGAGATTCAAATTCCCTCCTTGTTTCCTTAGCCTATGAGACTGAGCCTGCTCCACTTGGTAGAAAACCAATGATTTCTCTGTGTCTCTCTAGTGATTTTGGTAGGGGATGCATCTAATATTTAGTGAGCGCTTTCTGATAACAATAATAATAATCATCATGGTATTTGTTAAGCGCTTACCACATACCAAGCACTGTTCTAAGCGTTGGTGTAGATACAAGTTAATCAGGTTGGACATCGTCCCTGTCCCACATGGGGCTCACAGTCTCAATCCCCATTTTACAGATGAGGTAACTGAGGCACAGAGAAGTGAAGTGACTTGCCCAAAGTCACACAGCAGACAAGTGGCAGACCTGGGGTTAGAACCCATGTCCTCTGACTCCCAAGCCCATGCTCATGCCACTAGATCATGCTGTTCTGGGCACAGAGCACTGTCTTAAGCACTTGGAAGAACATGATACAATAGAGCTGGTAGATATGATCTCTGCCCACAAGGAGTTCATAGTCCAGACATTAAAGAGGGAGACAGACATTAAAATAAGTAAACTATGCAATTTCATAGTCAGGCACTCCCAAACAGTGGTCTACTAGAGAGTTTAATGGGTTAGGAATTTTCTCCCTATTATTCTTCTATTACAAATGTGTGCCTTTTGGGGAGAGGATGGAAAGCAAAAGTTGGTTTTGTTTTTTTTCCCCAAATGACAAATCTACCATCTGCCACCCTGAGGGATTTGGTGATAATTATCATTAATTGTAGGCTAGTGTCTCTATCCCCCTCTAGACTTTATTAATAATACTAATAGTAATATTTGTTAAGCACTTATTATGTGCAAGGCACTGTTCTAAGAGCTGGGGTGGATATAAGCAAATTGGGTTGGACACTGTCACTGTCCCACATAGGGCTCACAGTCTCAATCTTCATTTTACAAGTGAGGTAACTGAGGCACAGAGAAGTGAAGTGACTTGCCCAAGATCACACAGCAAAGGAGTGGCGGAGCTGGAATTAGAACCCATAACCTTCTGACTCCCAGGCCCGTGCTCTATCCACTACGCCGTGCTCCTTCAAGCTCCTTATGGGCAGGAAACATGTCTGTCATTTATATTTTCCCAAGCACTTAGTACAGTGCTCTGCCCACAATAAGTAAAACAGACACATTCCCTGCCCTCAATGAGCTTACAATCTAGAGACAGAGAAGCCTGCTAAAGAGATGGAGAATTCATTCAATCGTTTTTACTGAGCACTTACTGTATGCACAGCACTGTACTAAGTGCTTGGGAGAGGACAAAATAACAATAAACAGACACATTCCCTGCCCACAACGAGTTTACAGTCTAGAGGCAGAAGAGAAGCCTGCCAAACAGATGGAGAATTCATTCAATCGTATTTATTGAGCACTTACTGTATGCAGAGCTCTGTACTAAGCACTTGGGAGAGGACAAAATAACAGACATATTCCCTGCCCACAACAAACTTACAGTGTAGAGGAGCTGCCAGAGAGATAGGCAGAAAACCAGGGGAGGACGGTGCCAGTGAAGCCAAGTTTGCATAACGTTTCCAGAAGTAGGAGGTGGCTCACAATGTCAGCTGAGAGGTCAAAGAAGATTAGGATGGAGTAGGGGCGGCTACTACTACTACTAATATTATTCCTAAATTGTGAACCTCCTGTGGGACTTCCCCCTTTCGAAGCCCTACTGGAAGCTCACCTCCTCCAGGAGGCCTTCCCAGACCAAACCCTCCTTTTCCTCTGCTCCTCCTCCCCTTCCCATTGCCCCAACTCCCTCCCTATGCTCTACTCCTCTCCCCGCCCCATGGCACTTGTGTATATAGGTACATACATATTAGTCTATTTTATTAGTGATGAGTATATATCTATAATTCTATTTATTTATATTGATGCTATTGATGCCTGTTTACTTGTGTTTTGATGTCTGTTCCCCACCCCCCCACATCTTCTAGACTGTGAGCCCGTTGTTGGGTAGGGATTGTCTCTATTTGTTGCTGGATTGTACTTTCCAAGCTCTTAGTACAGCGCTCTGCACACATTAGGTTCTCAATAAATGTGACTGAATAAATGACTGGGATTGTGTTTAATTACCATGTGTGAATTTTCTCCCAGCGCCTAGTCCAAAACTCTGCACATAGGAAGCTCTTAATAAATACTATTAATACTACTAATAATACTCCTACTGCACTTATTAACCACATTATAACAGAATAGCCAGTGTGTGACCAGTCAAGGGGAGGCATATTTGAACACAAAGGACACAGAAATCAAGTTCTATGAGAGAAAACAAATAAAGTTTCTAGGACTTGGGACAGTTCCTACACACTGTAGAGAATGTGTTTCATAACAGTAATCAGACTGCTTCAGATTACATTTTCCTCCCTGTGAATCTGAGAGAAAGGGGTTTAAAGTTCTTACGTGTGCTGAGGAAGTCAAACTGTTGAGGAAAAAACTATTTGAAGCATTTAGCAGGCTGAAATATTGCAAGATTGCCCTCCTCCCGCCCCTCTGGATGGGAAAACAGATGTGACTCTCAGATTTGATATATCTTCTCGCCCCTCGCTCTAAGGAAACATCAATCCATCAATCAGTGGTACATATTGAGTGCTTACTATGTGCAGTGTGCTGTACTAAGTGCTTGGAGAAGCAGCGTAACCTAGTGGAAAGAACACCGGTCTGGGAGTCAGAGTATCCGAGTTCTAATCCTGTCTCCGCCACTTGTCTGTTATCAACCTGAATATCATGTATCTACCTCAGCACTTAGAGTGCTTGACAAAGTATGACATAGTAAACACTTAACAAATACCATTATATACAGTAGAGTTGGTAAACACGTTTCTTGCTGACAAAGGGCTCACAGTCTAGAGAAGAGCTCACCATCCTGAAAGGAGCACACTATCTAGAAAAAGGAAGTGAGGTCATCAGAGTAACTCTGAAATTCTCACTCTCTCCACTATCGTCTGCATCTTCCAATGCAAAATGGTGAAACCTAGCCATCACAGAGACCCTCACCAGGTCATCTGGCAGAGACAAAGTCGTAATCCAATGCTCTATGGCTCTAAGCAGTCACCCACGCTTCCTGTGACTTCGATGAACTTTAGATAAACACCTGGAAACACTTGTTTAAACACAGCCTGCTGTAAAGGGAAACGGCAGTAGCCCTCTGTCCTGCCTACCACACATTCCATCGCTGTCAAAAAGGAAATACGGTTGAAAATAAAGAGCTTAACCTGACCCTTCTCAGAGAAACATATTTGGGTATTGGAGATCCAACATGTCTTTCACAGAATTTACAAGAGGACCACCATTTTGAAATGCATCACATTTAAGGGCAATCTGGATATTTATCCCGTGTTTGTTTTGAAGGACCAAACAGAGGGTTTTGGCAAGAAACGCATATATTGGCCACTTTGGTATGTCTTTACAAAAGGGGCAGACACAATGAAATCAGGGAACCCTAAGCAATATTTGTTCACCCAGCACCCCAAATCCGAATGGCAGCTGGACCCCCATCAATCTCAATATCCTGTATCTGTTTTCCTTTATTCAGCCCTACTGATCGAAGGGAAACGAACAGCCCTGGCTTGAAACTTCCCATTCTGTTCTTTCTCTGGTCGACGAGTGTGCAAAAGCATCCTAGATGTGGCAGAAAATTGAGCAAGGCCCTTGTAATCTTATCACCACATCATATGAACCACATTCTCTGCCATTAGCAGTGTTTATCTCATATTGGGTTAGTGTTCATTTTCACTAATATGAGACAAAAGTGTAATGATGTATAAGTGTTTTTTAATGTTATGTAAGTGAAAACAGGTGGGTAATTTAACCACTGGCTCCATACAGAGTAGAGCTGGCATTTTGCAAGGAAGATATTGGCCTCTTTTTCGTGTTTTCGCATAGCCTGGCTGTCTTAGCATCTGCTGCCATTGTTTGTTTTTAGCATCACTGAGTCAAAACCACGTGGACACTGGGGCAACAGGCCAATGGTGAATTTCAGGAAGAGCTCAGTTGTTAAGAAGGCTCTGCTTGCACAGTGCATGCTCCGTGAACTGCTCATTACGGGCAAGGGATGTGTCTTTTTATTGCCATATTGTACTCTCCCAAGCACTTAGTACAGTGCTTTGCACACAGTAAGCGCTCAATAAATATGACAGTGAATGAATGAATGAACTCCGCCGGAAATCTATCTATTTAGTAAGCTTACTCTAGGTAGGGAGGTTGTGGAAGGTGGTTGGTGAACGCAGAAGCTGGTATTTGTGAATCCCGGAGGGAAAAGGGACTGTGTCCCTTCTGACTGTCCTGTACCTTCTCCAGTGCTCAGCACATAGTGAGCACTTAATAGATACCATTAAGAAAATAAAATAAAAGAGCAAGGTATCCAAAAGGTATCCACCTTCTGTTGCCTGGATGAGATTTAGATTTTTTAAAAGTTAGTCCCTTTTATCCCCTAAACTTCTCCTCTGCCACCAGCTGTCTTTGGTGTTACAGTGCAACAATAATCCAGGCTGTTGGGTTTTTTCCATGTGTGTTTGTTTGCTTTTTACTTCATCTGTAAAATGGGAATTAAGACTGTGAGCCCCATGTGGGTCATAGATTGTGTCCGACCTGATTAGCTTGTATCTACCCCAGCCCTTAGAATAGTGTCTCACTTATAGTAAGAGCTTAAAAAAAGCCATAAAAACATCTTTTGCCAAGTAACTGTAGTGCTAGGGCTAACCAGAAGAAGCATGGCCTGGTGGATAGAGCATGAGTCTGGAAGTCAGAGAGTCCTGGGGTCTAATCCTGGCTCTGCCACATGTCTGATATATATTACCTTGGGCGAGTCACTTAACTTCTCTGTGCCTCAGTTCTCTCACCAGTGAAATGAGGATTAAGACTGTGAACCCCCTGTGGGATCTGTACTGTGTCCAACCTAAGTAACTTGTATCAACCCCAGAGCTTAGTACAGTGCCTGGCACATAATAAGCACTTAACAAATGCCATTTGAAAAAAAAAGAAAAAAACATAGAATTTTACCAGGAGAAAAGTTACTGTGAAGGCTTAACAATATCAGTAACCATGATTTGACTAGCATGGTAAAGGAGATTGAAGTGACTTGCAGGTTTTATTCTGGCTACTTCCTCTCCACTTTCTATGTTAGATAACAATATCAAATAATCTTGGAAGCAGCTTGGTATAATGGCTAAAGCATGGGCCTAGGAGTCGTAAGGTCTGGGTTATAATCCCTGCTCTGCCACTTATCTGCTGTGTGGCCTTGCGCAAGTCACTACTTCTCTGAGCCTCAGTTACCTCATCTGTAAAATGGGGATTGAGACTGTGAGCCCCATGTGAGACAGGGACTGTGTCCAACCAGATTTGCTTGAATCCATACCAGCACTTAAGTTCAGTGCCCGGCACATAGTAAGCACTTCACAAATACATAATTATTATTATTGTCTTCCCCAGTGGGACATTGGTGAAATCTGACACCTCTGAGCTTTTCCTCAGAAAGGTGGTGTGTGTCTTTCACACCCTGGTGGAAATCTGCCCCAAAAGAGCTAGGAAAACCTCTGCAAAAGAGAATAGCTAATTCTCCTAGTGAAAGGGAATGCATACACGTTTGGTGTTTTCATTCAAAAATGTGATTCTAGTGCAGACGGTATTTCACAACCTCAATTTTCTCTGGTATTTAGTTTCAAAGCCAATCGGTCCAGGTTGCAACAGCTCAGCACAGGAAGTGGTTCTCCATCTCGGGCTCTCTCATTCCCATTAAACCCTACAGAAGGAGGAAATTGTGTCCAGACAGCAGTACAGACCCAGTTCCTCAAAGGTGACCTGAAGGATGACCTTCGAATTAAACTGGTTTGAAGGCCCAGGAGATAAGGAAAAGGTGTCAAGGGTAACTGGGTTTAAAACAATCCCTGGCAAACAGCGTGGCCTAGTGCATAGAGTGCAGGCCTGAGAGTCAGGAGGACCTGAAAAATAGTAAGCGCTTAATGAATACCACTATTATTATTATTATTATTGTTATAAGCAGCAGCGTGGCCTAGTGGATAAAGATATGGGCCTGGAAGTCAGAAGGACCTGGGTTCTAATCCCAGCTCCACCATTTGTCTGCTTTGTGACCTTGGGCAAGACGCTATACTTTTCTGTGCTTCAGTTACAAATGAGGATTAAGAATGTGAACCCCATTTGGGAGATGGACTGTGTCCAACCTTGTATCTACCCCAGAGTTTAGTACAGTACCTGGCACATAGTAAGCACTTAACAAATACCATAACAAAAACAACAACAACAAAAAACCCTCCCCTGAATTATGTTTCTTCTTATAACTCCCACTTGCTTGAGTCTCCCTTATGGCAATGGCCTAGGTCCCCTTCTCTCTCCCTCTCTCTTTCTCTCTTTTAATTGGCACTCACCAAGCACTTACCATGTGCCAGGCACTGCAGTAAACTCTGGGATAGATACAAGCTAATCAGATTGGACACAATCCCTGTCTCACGTGGAGCTCACAATCCTAAACCCCATTTTACAAACTGAGGCACAGAGAAGTGAAGTGATTTGTCCAAGGCCATGCAGCAGACTAGTGGCAGAGCCGGGATTATAATCCAAGTCCTTCCATCTCATAGCCTGTGCTCTCTCCACTAGACCATGCTGCTTCTAATGCCTATCTCTCTTCCCCTTAGATTGTGAGCCTCCTGAGGGACAGGGACTGTGTCTGATCTGATTATCTTATTTCTACTCTAGAGCTTAGTACAGTGCTCGGCACATAGCGCTTGACAAATACCAGAATTACTATTATTGTTACTGTTAAAATCAGGCTCCAGGAAGCCTGAAAAATAGGCTCATTTCTATTCTCTTTGGAAAATCTTTCAGAATGCCCTCTTTGAGGTTGTACCATTTTCCCCTTCAAGTCTCCTGTTCCCTATTCTGCCCTATCCCTATCTCCACTGGGTTGGACTAAGCCCATAGGAGCAAATGCTCTTATCTGTCACTCAGATAATTGTGTTTGAGCAAGAGACTTTTAAAGGATCTGGGCCATTGCAGACTATTCAGATGCTTATTTGTGCTAATGAAACCCAACAGCACATCCATGAATGCTCAAACTGACAGCGCACTTAGTTATGAGGGAGGATGAATGTCTATGCAGAAATGTGATTCATGAATAAAAGCAGAGAGAAAATTAAGCTCACAACAGACACGGGAATGGAGAGGGCGTCTAAACACTAGGGGAGCTGCAGTCTTCTTCCTTGGCATGGAATCCTTGAACGGCTCTGACAGGATTCGGGGTAGGAAGGTTCCTAGATCCCACCCAGACCCTCCTGCTTTCAGGACTGCTATGAAATGCTTACCCCTCTCCTTTAGCAATAAGGCATTCAAACACCTCTCTCCCTCTAACCTGTCCTCACTCCACTGTCCCCCAGTCCCTCTAATACTAACCTACTCACTGTACCTTGTGCTCGTCTCTCTCCCTGTTGACTCCCTTGCTCATTTATTCATTCAATCATATTTATTGAGCACTTACTTTGTGCAGAGCACTATCCTAGGCACTTGGGAGCATACAATAGAACAATAAACAGACTCATTCCCACAACAACACCCTTCCCCTTTAACATCTGCCAGACCAAATTTGTCCCCAGATTCAAAGCCCTTCTAAAATCATATCTCTTGCAGCAAGTCTTCCCTAACCTCTCATCTCTCCACCCAGTGCTCCCTCCTTTCTGCATTACCTTTGCACACGGGTCTGTATCCTATGTAAGCGGGTCTGTATCCTAAGCATTTGGATATTATACTTGCCTGGGTCTTGTCTATGATCAAGTCCTCTAGATCTAGATTTGGGAGCTTCCATGGGGACAGGGATCCTACTCAAATTTCACTCATTTTGCATCACCCTAGGATTACTGTAATGCTCAGTATACAGCAAGTGTGCCAGACATACCATTATTATTTATAAAGGGAAAGAGCAGTGTCTAGTGGAAATAACATGGGCCTGGGTGTCAGAGGGCTAGGATTTAATCCTAGTTCTGCCAAATGCTTGCTGGGCCACCTTGGACAATCACTTAACTTCTCTGTGACTCAGTTAATAATAATAATAATTGTATTTATTAAGCATTTTCTATGTGCCAGGTGCTGTTCTAAGCCCTGGGTAGATACAAGATAATCGGGTTGGACACGGCCCCTGTCCCACCTAAGGCTCACAGTCTTACTCCCCATTTTACAGAAGAGGGAACTGAGGCACAAAGAAGTAAAGTGACTTTGCCCAAGGTCACGCAGCATATAAGTGGCAGAGCTGGGATGAGAACCCATGTTCTTCTGACTCCCAGGCTCATGGTCTATCTACTAGGTCACACTGCTTCTGTTCTCCCTCCTACTTAGACTGTGACCCCCATGTGGGACAGGGACTGTGTCCAACCTAATTCACTTGTATCTACTCCACTACTTAGAATGGTGTTTGACACATAGTAAGCACTTAACCAATACCACCAAAAAAAGAGAAATTTTCCCTCTTCTCGCCCTCCTCCTACACCAGTCAACCTCCATCCCACTGTTCAGATGTCACAGGCAAGTCAGACATGGAAATTGACAGAACCGGGACTAGTTTCAAAAATGGATAACGATTGAGGAAAAGCTTTATGAAAGCAGAGGATGAAGATGAATGAGAGGGTGGGATCTTGGAGACTGGGCACAAGAAGCAGCATGGGCAAGTGGAAAGAGAGGTCAGAAGACCTGGGGTCTAATTCTGCCTCTGCCATTTACCTGCTGTGTGACCTTAGCTAAGTCATTTCATTTCTCTGAGCCTCAATTTCTTCGTGTCTAAAATGAGGCTTAAATATCTTCCTCCTCAACCTTATACTATGAGCCCTCTGAGGGAAAGGCACCATTTCCAATCTGATAGGGGAAGCAGCATGTTGTAGTGAATAGAGCATGGGCCTGGGAGTCAGAAGGTTCTAATGGAAGTCATGGGTTCTAATCCTGGCTCTGCCGCTTGTCTGCTGTGTGGCCCTGGGCAAGTCACTTCACTTCACCAAGCCTCAGTTACCCCATCTGTAAAATGCGGATTGAGACCGTGAGCCCCATGTGGGACAGGGACTGTGTCAAACCTGATTTGCTTTTATCCACCCTAGCCTTTAGTACAGTGCCCGGCACATAGCAAGCGCTTAACAAATACCACAATTATTATTATTATTATATCTCTGCAGTACTAAGCATATAACAATCACTATACAATCACCACGGTTATTATTACTATTATTATTATTACTGCTACTCAGGCTAGGCGGTTCCAGTGATGGGCCTTTAGAATTCTGGACAAGGAATGACACATGCAATTTCATCCTCATTTCACCAGACACAAGAAAAACAAGGTAACCTGACAGGAGCCATTTTGAGAAGTTTGAGGATTTTTCATGATCGTAGAACATTTCTTGGTTGTGCCTCTCACAGCCCTCGACACACTTGCACCCCTCCGTCTTCCTCCAGAGCCTTTGAGTTCTGTTTCCAGATCAGCGTGAGCTTTGGTTCAATGTCCGACCTCATAGCTGGGGCAGGAGATGCAGTGGAGAAGAGTTTGGAGCTGAAAATTTAAAGAGACGAGGACCTCTGTCCAGTTCTCTATCGGGCCTGGAAGAGGGGCCAGGCCAATTAAAAACTAGACTGTCCACTGACCTAGGAGAAGGTGAGGTTTTAAGAGGAGGAAACCAGAGAAGCAGCGTGACATAGGGTTAGAGCACGGGCCTGAAAGTCAGAAGGTCATGGGTCCTAATCCCGGCTCCCCCACTTATCTGCTGTAATAATGTTAATAATGTTGGTATTTGTTAAGCGCTTACTATGTGCCAAGCACTGTTCTAAGCGCTGGGGTAGACATAGGGGAATCAGATTGTCCCACGTGGGGCTCACAGTCTTAATCCCCATTTTACAGATGAGGGAACTGAGGCACAGAGAAGTTAAGTGACTTGCCCACAGTCACACAGCTGACAAGTGGCAGAGCTGGGATTCGAACTCATGAGCCCTGACTCCAAAGCCCGTGCTCTTTCCACTGAGCCACGCTGCTTCTCCGTGTGACCTTGGGCAAGTCACTTCGCTTCTCTGTGCTTCAATTACCTCATCTGTAAAATGGGAATTGACACTGTGAGCCCCATGTGGGACAGGGCCTGTGTCCAACCTGATTTGCTTGAATCTACTCCGCTGCTTAGTACAGTGCCTGGCACATAGTAAGCACTTAACAAATACCATAATTATTATTATTATTATCCAGGGAACAAGGAGAAGGTGATGAGGGGCAGAAGGAGAGGTAGACGTGGGGCTTGAGGAAAGCGAGAAGACTGGACAGGGACAATATGAGAGGAGGCAGTGCCGACCTCTTGCCCACATCCTGCCTCTGGCCTGGAATGCCCTCCCTTCTCATATCTGACAATTACTCTCCCTTCTTCAAAGCCTTAATGAAGGCACATTTCCTCCAAGAGGCCTTCCCTGACAAGGCCTCGTCTCCTTTTCTCCCACCACCTTCTGCGTCACCCTGACTAGTTCCCTGTATTCACCCCATCCATTCCCTCAGCACTTATGTACATATCTATAATTGATTTATTTATATTAATGTCTGTCTTCCCCCTATATGTAAGCTCACTGGGGGTAGGGAATGTGTCTGTTATGTTGTTATATTGGACTCCCCCAAGCACTTAGTTCAGTGCTCTGCACAGTAAGCACACAATAAATACAACTGACTGACAGCCCTTCACCTGCACAATATTGTCCCTGCCATCTCACCCCAAAAACCCTAAATCATTAAGAGAACATGGGTAAGATGGTTTGAATTTCCAGTTCTCTAAATCCTGCAAAATGGTCAACTTTGAAGATGAAATTTGCCTTTCAGTTTTGAGATTGCTAAAAGGCCATAGAACTGGGGGAATAGATTAAACTTCCATTTCCAGGACCAAAACAAAAATTAGGGCCTTCACACAAGCAATATCTTACATTTTACAAAAGATTCTGTGTTTGTGCAAATTTATGGGGAATGCATCTGAAATGGATTAAAATTAAGCTAACATGAATCCTCAGGCGACGAAGCACAAAACTTTCATGCAATCGTTATTTTATTCTGCCTAGACACGGCTCATTTTTAAAATGAAATGACTCTTAAAATGGCAAATTACATAGTATTGACTCTGAGGCATCAGATTTTTCTTTTAGGAAACAAATTAAACCATTTTTCATTTTCATGGAAATGACTATCTTAAAAACAATAGTATTTTTTTTTAAACAAGAAAGCATTTTCCACCAAGATTCATGCCCCAACTAAAGCTTCATCAGCATGGATTAGAGACGTGATTTTAGGGCTGTTATAAAATCCTGAATTCTGGTGTTTCTGACAGAGAAGTAAACCACCTTTAACTACCACGCCATGAATAGGAAACCAATGATATGTGACATTCAATAGCATGTTCGTGTGGGAATATTAAAAATAAATATGATGCAAATTTAATAAAATGCCATGAAAATGGCTTGCAACTAAGACACACAGTAAAGGGTCTTTGGAGACAAGGTTTAGAATCTGTTTTTTTTTTGCAGTGCGTCACTCTAATACAAAAGACAGAAAATGATTCTCCAATGCAGTTTCTTTAAAAGTTTCTGGTTTTGGTGTAGATGGAGAGCTGCAAGAAGGGAGGCATGGTGCTAAAAAGTTATCGGGGTTAAACTCATGGTCCATCAAATGCTTTTCCATCTCAATTAGTTTGGCTGTATGTTAAAGCTCGCTCTTCAGAAGAAACACAGGCAACCAGCTTGTTCCGTGTGTACCTGGAGATGTTTTTGACCTTAATTGAAATCTACAACAGAGTCTCCTGGACAAAAAAAAAAAAAGAAAAAAAGGCCAACCTACAAACACAAACTCGGAGGTGTGGAACGAAAGAAAGGGAGGAGGCAGAAAAAAAAAATCCGGATTTCTCGCTCTGAGCTGAGGCTGCTTTGGTCCATTACTTCCTGTGATGAGAAAGAGTGCTTTGGGGACTGGTTCCTGCCTAGGTCAGTGCTCTGTGTAAAGATTCACAACGGGGGAAAAACGACGGCTTTTTGTGGGGGTGGGAATAGCAGAGTCCAGTGAAGAGGAGAAACGCTGAGAATAAAGTGGTCAAAGACCACTCCTCTCCTCTGGCTTTGTGCACTTGCTAAATATTTTTTCAAGGACAAGCCTCTTTTTGAGGTTTCTAACCAGAAGAGGTTTGTACCTGATATCTCTATTATTTTTGTCTGTCACAAAAAAGTGTGTTTTGTTTCCTGACTCTGAAACATCTCACCCCAGTCTCCCAGCCCTTATGCACCTATTCTTATATTCTACTATTTCCCCTACAAGATGTATTTTAATGTCTGTCTTCCATTGTGGGCTGGAGGCATCTTGTGGATAACAATCATGTTTTACCAACTCTATGGTACTGTACTTTCCCAAGTGCTTAGCACATTGCTCTGCAGACAGTAAGCACACAATAAATACGATCAATTGACTAATTATTCCAGACTTGTAGTCAATTTTCCACTCATCACTCCGTGCTGGTCACTTCACGAAATGTGGGAAAAATATGCTTTCTCTTCACCAGGGTGAAATCAACTAATCAATCGGTGGTATCTTTAGAGGGCTTACTGTGTGCCAAGCACTGTACTAAGCACTTGAGAAAGACAAAGAAAAAGTGTAAATTTGATTCTAACTCTTACTATGTGCCAGACACTGAATTAAGCTATGGGGTAATAATAAAAATGAGGATAATAATGATAATAATGGTACATAAGCACTTGTTTGTCAAGCCCTGTCCTAAGTGCTGGAGTGGATAAAAGATAATCACATTGGACAGAGTCCCTGCCCCACATGGGGCTCATAGTCTAAGTAGGAGAGAGAACAAATATTTAATTCCCATTTTGCAGATGAGGAAACTGAAGGACTGAGAAGTTGAGTGACTTCCCAAGGTCACACAGCAGATGAGTGGTGGATCGGAATTAGAACCCAGGTCCTCTGGTTCCCAGACCCAACCTCTTTCCATTAGGCCATGCTCTTCCCATTCCCTGTGTAGATACAAAATAAACTCTGGACTGGGGCAGGAATGTGTCAGTTTGGTGTTATATTGTAAGCTCCCAAGCACTCAGTATAGTGTTTTGCACACAGAAGCAGCGTGGCTCAGTGGAAAGAGCCTGGGCTTGGGATCAAAGGTCATGGGTTCAAATCCCGGCTCTGCCACTTGTCAGCTATGTGACTGTGGGCAAGTCACTTCACTTCTCAGCTTCAGCCTCAGTTACCTCATCTGTAAAATGGGGATTAAGACTGTGAGCCTCATGTGGGACAACCTGATTACCCTGTATACCCCAGCACTTAGAACAGTGCTCTGCACATAGTAAGCGCTTAACAAATACCAACATTATTATTAGAAAGCACTCAATAAATATGATTGAATGAATAGGCAGATCAGACCCACTACCTCATGGAGAGGGAGAACAGGAATTTACATATGAGGAAACCAAGGTCCAGAGACATTAGGTTACTTGCCTAAGATCACATAGCAGACATATGTTGGAGCTAGGAATGGAACCCAGGTCCTCTGTCTCCCAGGTCCATGCTCTTTCCACTAGCCATGCTGCTTCTCGGCATAACGAAGAGAAGAGAGAGAATGACTCTCAGACAAGAAGGATATTGCCAGCATAACTACTCTGAAGTGAATATATCAAAGAAGAGAATGGGAAGTGGAAGGTAAAGGGTAGGTTTCATTTGAAGAGGAAATATGGTTGATGCAAAACAACATTTGTCTTTCTTTAACTCTTTTATTTTATAGTATTTGTTAATCAATCAGTGGTATTTACTGTCCATTTAGTATGTGCAGAGCACTACTAAATGCTTGGGAGAGTATAATACTACAGAATTAGTGGACAAGTTCCCTGCCCATAATGAGCTTACAGTCTAGAGGGTGAGACAGACATTAACATAAATAAGTAAACAAGTAATTATATACATACTGGGTATTCTGCTATCATCCATTCTCCTCACATGTCCTATCCAATCAATCAATCGATCATATTTATTGAGAGCTTACTGTGTGCACAGCACTGTACTAAATACGGGGGAAGAGTATCATGTAACAGAGTTGGTAGAGTGATAGCAATGAGAGAGAGCAGTGAGAGGCCATCATGGCAGACAAGAGGGAGAGGTTTGGCTTAAGTGGGTGGTGGGGGTCTCGTCAGGCAGCGTTTATAAGAAGAGAAAGCAGTGTCATCTTTGTCCAGATCTGTAGGCCAATCTGCCCTGCCTCCAGCAGACGCATCAAAAATGCTTGGAGGACCGTTGGATGCTCACCCTCCTGGCCATCTCTTTCCATATCTTTGGATGGACCACCTCATTTTCTCTATTAGTCCCTCATGGGTGGGCTTAAAATTCCTGTATCCATTCAACCCTTTCTGAGTCTTCTAGTCCCCGCTAAACTTTCCTCTAATGTCTGCACCATTCCCTCCAGATTGAAACCTCATCCTCTAGAATGTAAGCTCCTCTAGACTGTAAGCTCAATGTGGGCAGGGGAGTTGTCTACCAGTTCTGTTATATTGTACTCTGCCAAGTGCTTAGATCAGCATGCAGCACACAGTAAGTGTTCAATAAATACGATTAATTAATCAATGGATCTCCTAAGGGATCTCATATCCATGAATTCAACCAAGTCGCTCTTAAACCTATTACTGTATCTGCCTGCACAACTTTCTATGGTAACAAATTCCACCATCTAGGTTAGCACTCTTTTCTTTGGGGTGTTTTGAGCCCACCACCTTTAAAGAAATGGAAAACACTGGAAGGATATTATAAATGGAATGATTTAGAATTCATGGAATGTTGAAATGCCTTCAAAGAAATCCAAGGAAGAGAAAGCAAAAGACAGATTTCATTGGGCTTTTGCCACTGACGTCTAGCAATGGAAATGAGGGAGAAATGAAAGAAAATCAGCCCCTAAGATACTCCATATAACACACTCAAACTCTAATTAAACTCTAATTAAAATCCAGTTCCAAACACTGGAAGGATGGCTCAGAACAAAAGAGGTTTTTGTAGTTAGTGGCAAGAATCAGTCGCTAGATGGAATGAATGCCACTGGAAATGGGATAAATTAGCATTCGATAGTAATCAGGCCCAGGACCAGTGGAAGTGAAGGAACAAGACCCAGATCACCCTTAATAAGGTTTTAATCTCAATCTTGCTTGGGAATCAGCAGGTTCCAGTTTAAACAACCGGTTTGGGATACCGAATAAAGCAGCATGGTGTAACGGATAGAACCCGGGCCTGAGAGTCAGAAGGATTTACGTTTTAATCCGGGCTCTGCCACTTGTCTGTTGTGTGGCCTCGGGCAAGTCACTTCACTCCTCTGGACCTCACTTACCTCTTCTGTAAAATGAGGATTAAGGCTGAGGGCCCCATGTTGGACAGGGACTCTGTCCAACCTGATTAGCCTGTATCTACCCCAGTGCTTAGAAAAGTGCTTGGCACATAGTAAGTGCTTAACAGATATTATATTTTAAAAAGATGGAGAGAACATAAGATCCAGTGTCTGTCACATCGGGATAATGTTGAACGATATGCAGCCCAATCCAATGAGGGACCAGGTTTTGGCCCTAACATTTCTCCTAGATTTATCCTCCTACCCCTCTTACAAAGCAACAGACCTCTCCAATCCATTAACAAATGGTATTTATTGAGCACTTACTGGGTGCAGAGCACTGTACTAAGCACTCGTGAGAGTACAACACAACAGAGTTGGTAAACACTTTCCCTGCCTACAACAAGCTGACAGTACGTTAAGGGCAGAGAATTTGTCCATTTATTGTTATATTGAACTTTCCCAAGTCCTTGGTACAGTGCTCTGCACAGAGTAAGCGCTCAATAAATATGATTTAGTGAACAATACTTTACCCAATGCCCTGCTGCCTTCCAGATAAACAGTTTCATCTGTCCAGACTACAACGAACAACAACCAAACATCAAGAAAGGGCAAATCCAAAATACGTTAATGTCACAATCCAGACAGAGGTCCTGCTTTTAGACAGGAGAGCTGAGGAGTGATGGAAGTAGGATGGAGTATTGGAGTGGGTGGGTGGGGGGATTCTCCATCGATTTGAGGTACAGTTTGTATACTTATCTTTTGTACCCCATTACCTGAGAACTAACTCGTGTACCTTTTCCCTTTGTTTCTTCCTCTTATCCACAAATCATTATAGAATCTGTCTCCCCAGCTAGATTGTAAACTAGGTGACCGTAGCTCTCTAGACTGTAAGCTCCTTCTGAGTGGGAAATGTGGCTGTTAGTTGTTATATTGTACTCTCCCAAGCACTTAGTACAGTGCTCTGCACACAGTAAGAGCTCAACAAGTATGACTGAATGAATTGTAGGCTGCTGGAGAGCAGGGATCATGTCTATTAATTGTATTGTACTCTCCCAAATGTTTAGTACAGTGCTTTGTGGGCAGTAGGTGCTCAATAAAGGCCTTTGATTGATTGCTGGTAGAAGAATCTACCTCTAGCAAAACTGATTTGAGTATGTTATTTTCCTCACGAGGTTAGACCTAATATGCCAAAATAACAAGGAAGTCCCAAAGAGAAAACAGAAACAATTCATTATTAAAGCTCAATTGGCCCAAATCGGGAGGGTGAATTTCAAGGAGGGAAGGATTCATTAGGCGACTGGAAGGCGGTGGCTGGTGGAATAATGAGATGATTTCAGAAGAGGGAAATTTTAGGCTGAATGTCAAGGATGAAATTTCCCGACCGTGAGAACCATTCGATTACAGAATTGGTTCTCGAGGGAGGTAGCAAAACCTCCATTTGTCCAGCTTAGGGAATCGAGTTTGTTAGTTAAAGTGTGCTCCCTTTGGGGCTGGAGGTCTGACATTTCGGAAGTGGAAGCCAAATAGTCACATGAAGATTGCTTATTTAAAATCCAGTCGAGAAGCCATGAATTAGTCAAGCAGACAGACATTTTCGGATTTAGCATGACCACCACCGCCAGGATTCAGTCATATGAAAATCAGTCAATTTATCGACATTCACAGCTCTGCCCATCTATTCATTCATTCATTCAATACTATTTATTGAGTGTTTACTATATGCAGAGACTGTACTAAGCACTCTAATGTACAATTCGGCAACAGAGAGACAATCCCTGCCCAATAATGGGCTCACAGTCTAAACAGGGGAGACAGACAACCAAGCAAAACAGAACAAAACAAAACAAGACAACATCATCAAGGTAAATAGAATCAAGGAGATATACACCTCATTAACAAAATAAATAGGGTAATACATAATATATACAAATGAGCACAGTGCTGAGGGGAGGGGAAGGGGGAAGAGCAGAGGGTGGGAGTGAGGGGAGGAGGAGCAGAGGGAAAGGGGGGGCTCAGTCTGGGAAGGCCTCTTGGAGGAGGTGAGCTTTCAGTAGGGCTTGCAAGAGGGGAAGAGAGTTAGTTTGGAAGATGTGAGGAGGAGTGCCCATATAGAAAAGTACTGAAAATTCAATTTTGAGGCTTGTCAGGAGGCTGGGATGTGAGTTCGGGTACCCATCTTTAGAAGGTACTGCTCTGAGGTAAGCCAGGGGAGTCTTCACTTTCCTTCAAGTCTCTGCTAAGTCGCTAATAATACATTAGATTAAAGAACACGGGGGCGTCAAGTAAGCCAAATGACTTTGAATTATCCTGGAAGCAAAGAGCAAAAAATAGCCCATCCAGTTATAGCAGGGGGAGGGAGAATCAATAAATTCAGAAGTGCGGATTGAGGCACTGCCAGCCGCTAAATGCTCCTCTGTGGTTCCTCCAGCATCTCTTAAAATCAAGAAATGGAGAATCAACACCACGCGATCAGACACGAGAAGGCGACGTGCATATCTCAGGTAGGAGGCTGTGCTGACTACCAGTTCCACCTGTTTTCTGTGTTTACTCTTGGATTCATCAGGAGCCAGAGGTGGGAGACTCAGGGGTCTGTTTCCTAGAATGCATCTAGCCTCTGTCGTTTCCTTGTGAAATGGGTCTGTGGTCCGGGTGCCTGGGCCTGGCTACGTTTTGCAGGGAAGATGGGGGTGGAGAGGGGAAATGCCAATCAATCAATCATTTCAGGGCATTTTCTGTGCTGTACCTCAATCTCCCTGGACTCTGACCTCTGAAATTTGTGAAGAAGAGTGTTTGAAAAACCAGTTGCCTCTCCCAAAAAAAACAAGGGATGAGACCGGTTCCTCAGACTTCTGGACTGATAACCTGCACAAGGAGTAGTAATAATAGTAATGATAATACTAACAATAATAATAGTAATAGTATCTATTAACGATGGCATTTGTTAAGCACTTACTATGTGCAAAGCACTGTTTTAAGCTCTGGGGAGGATACAAGGTCATTAGGTTGTTCCACGTGGGGTTCACAGTTTTAATCCCCATTTTACAGTTGAGGGAACTGAGGCACAGAGAAGTTAAGTGACTTGCCCAAAGTCACACAGCTGACAAGCGGCAGAGCTGGGATTTGAACCCATGACCTCTGAGTCGCCAGCCCATGCTCTTTCAACTGAGCCACGCTGCGGCTTACTATGTGCCAGGCACTATATTAAGCACTAAAGTTGATACAAGATAATCAGGTTGGACATAGTCCATGTCCCACATGAGGCTCACACTCTTAATTCTCATTTTACAGGTGAGGTAAGTGAGGGACAGAGAAGTAAGTGACTTGCTCAAGGTCAAGCAGCAGGCAAGTGCCAGAGCCCGGTTGACTGCCAGGCCCATGTTTCATCCATTAAGCAGTGCTCCTTCTCAATAACGGTAATAAATCATTATTATTTATCAAACACTTGGTATGTGCCAAGCACTGGGATAGATACAAGAAAGTCTGGTTGGACACAGTCCTTGTCCCCCATGGGGCTCACAGTCTAAGTAGGAAGGAGAGCGTGTTTTAAATGCCCATTTTACAGATGAAGAAATTGAGGCACAGAGAAGTGAAGTGACTTGCCGAAGGTCAATCAGCAGGTCAGTGGTGGAGCCAGGAATGGAACCCAGATGCTCTGATTCCATGCTGTTTCCACTGGGCCTTGCTGGTTTCCTTGTACTCTCCCAAGTGTTTAGTACAGTGCGCTGCACCCAGTAAGTGCTCCATAAATACCATCGATTGATTGACCGGTCGATTGATATTAATCATAGGTAATGGATGCTCTTTGGGGCATACACACGTGATCAATCTTGCTGGGCTGGGAAAGTGGAGGGAATCAGGTTGGGGATGGGGAAGATTACCTGCAGGGTGCTGTTCAATGAGGAGTTATCTTTCTAAGAACATCATTCTGCACATATCTCCCCATGCCCTAAAAACCTACTATGGTTGGTCTTTCCTCTCCACTTCAAACCAAAACTCATGACCATCGGCTTCAAGTCATTCAGCCAGCTCTCTCCCCTCCAACTTCTCCACCTTCTTCTCCTACTTGACCCTGTTTTGAATGATGCTGCTGAACTCCTAGTTCCTTCCCTTTCTCTTGTTTGGGGCTTCTTCCCCCGTCCTGTGCTCAGATTAAAGTGTCCCCGTCTTTATGCCCTTCTGAATTACATCTTCTCCAGGAGACTGTTAGCTCACTGTGGGCAGCGAATGTGTCTACCCGAATGTGTCTACCAACTCTTTTGTGTTGTATTCCCCTAGCACTCAGTAGTTTCCTGCCTACAGTAAGCCTTCAGTAAATATCACTGATGGATTGACTCTCTCCACTGATTTCTAATCTCCCCACTTCAGCACTTTTGCACCACCTAAGGATTTGCCATATTCAAATTCCCCTACAGCACTTACATACCCATCTTTGAGTCCTGTGGCAACCCCCTACTTGCAATTTATTTTAATGTCTGTCCTACTAGATTACAAGTACTTTTAGGGCAGGAATCTTGACTACTTTTTTCTAATGGTATTTGTCAAGAGCTTACAACGTGTCAGAAACTGTACTAAGCACTAAAGAAGGTACAAACTATTAGAGTGGACATAGTTTATGTCCCAAATGGGGCTAACAGTATTAATCCCCACTCTACAGATGAGGTAACTGAGGCAATAAGATAACAAGCACAGAGAAGCCTAGTGACTTGCCCAAGGTCACACAGCAGACAAGTGGCAGAGGTGCGATTAGAACCCATGTCCTTCTGACTCCCAGGCCCGTGCTCTGTCCACTAGGCCAATCTATTGTACTCTCCCAAGGGCTTATTACAGTGCTCTGCATACAGTAGTTGATCAGTGAAGACCATTGATTGGTTGGTTGGTCATATAAGGTTTGAGGTAATGATATTGTGCACATCACAATGGGGCACAAAATCCCTTAACCCTGGGGCCCACTGGGAGGTTAGTACAGTCCTGGTTGGGCAAACTGAGGAATCACTAGTTACCTTCAGGGGAGCTGTTTTCAAAGAAGGCTCAGAGGGAGAAGTCTGGTTGAGGAAGTATAAAAAAGCAACATAAACTTCTTGTGGGCAGGGAATAGGTCTACTAATTCTGTTTATTGTACTCTCCTAAATTCTTAGTACAGTGATCTTCACACAGAGCTTAATAAATACCCATAATTGATTGATTGATAGGTAGAGAGATAGCATTTATTGAGTTCTCCCTCTGTGCAGAGCACTCAGCGCCTGGGAGAGAACTGGGAGAGACATTCCCTGGCCACATCTTGCTTACAATTTAGCTGAGTAAAAGCTCATGGGTTAAATGATTCCTTCATTCATTCAATTCATTCAATCATATCTGAGTGTTTACTGCGTGCAGCATACTGAATTAAAAGCTTGGGAGACTGCAATGTGACAATAAACACACACTTCCCCTGTCCACAGTGAGCTTACAGTCTACAGGTAGCTTACGGTCTAGGTGATAAAACTCTGGGCTGATACTGAAGATCCATTAGTCACAGGCATACAGAGCAGCTATGACCTGAACAACTGAATCCTCTTAGACAGACATTCTATCTCTTCCCAGGATTCATTCATTCAATCGTATTTATTGAGCACTTACCGTGTGCAGAGCACTGCATTAAGCGCTTGGAAGGTAGAATTCGGCAACAGAATGCCGTGCATTCTCTCTCTGCCAGGGTGACTGACTTGCTGGAGCAAAGTACGATACCCCTCTCCCCTTGCTCTCTCCAATGTTCATTCATTCAGTCATATATATTGAGCACTTACTGTATGTAGAGCACTGTACTAAATGCTTGGGAGAGTACAATATAATGATAAACAGCCACATTTCCGGCTCACAGCGAGCTTACAGTCATTGTATGCCATTGTATTTTTTGAAAGTGAAAGACTCCATGGCGCTACAGCCTCTGAAAACTATACCCATCCCAAAGTATTCAAATATACATGGATCTGAAGTTTCCCTTTCTCTAAAGCTCAGAAGGGCAGGTATGTGCCCAAGCTGGGGGAGGTGAGTCTTCAGCGAGAACACCGGGGTGATGGGGTGGAGACCCCTAAACTCTCTGCGGTTCCGTGGAGCCAAATCTCCCCATCCTTCAAAATAAGGGTGAACCACGCTCATTAGACCAAGCGTTCCTGCCGAAGGGGAGTCATGATGGAGGTACAGGTGTGAGCGACTACCCACTGCCGTTTTGGCAAATGCCTCTAATTCCAGATTCTGAACCTTCCATGGAAGGAGATGATTGGTGGGTTCTAAAGGCCCCCGTTTAGGTAAAGTGGTGGCAGGCGTGTCGTCCCAGCATCACTCCCTTAGGACTCCTGCCAGCCTGGGTAGCCCTCCTGAGGGAAAGAGGCCTAGAAAGAGACAAAGAGCCTTACGTCAGCCAGGGCTCGGGAGAACGCAGATCTGCCAGAGAGGCGCTTTCAGGTGGAGACAGATGGAGCTCGAAAAGTCGGAAGAGCCATCTCCGAGCGAAGCTCTGAGAGAGAATACCGCGGGCAGGTGTCGAGGGTTCTGGAAACAGCGTGAACGATGTTTCCGTACAGAGCTCCGGGCTCAGTGCTGGGTGCACCTGTACCTTAGTTCAAAGCGCATCCAAACCCAACAGCCGGCAATGGGGGGAGATTACAAAGTCAGAGCTCCAAAACAGCCGCCAGACCTGGACCCCCTGAGATCCCCTTTCCTGAGATCCAGTAAGGATATTTCCACCTCCATCCCACTCTCAGGCCTCACAAACTGTTCATTCTTTGTCCCTTGGTCAAAGAGCAAGAAAACACGAGGGGATAGAGCACGGGCCTGGGAGTCACGAGGACCTGGATTCTAATCCTGTGGTGGTGCCACTTGCCTGCTGTGTGACCATGGGTAAGTCACATAACTCCTCAGTTTCCTTTTCTATAAAATGAAGCTGAATACCTGTTCTCCCTCCTATTTAGAACATGAGCCCTGTGTGGAACAGGGTCTGTGACTGACCTGATCTTATATCTATCCAAGCTCTGTCTATAGTGCTTGGCGCATAGAAGGTGCTTAATATATTTCACAATAATAGTATAAACTTTATAATATTAGTTTGCTCACAATTGGTTATCTGGAAAAAGTGGATTTTTCCAAGTGACCCATATAAGTAGACTATTAGAACTTTTTTTTCAAAAGAACTTTTGGGTTGGTAAGTCCAATTCCACCTCAGTTTTACTCCTGGATTTCCTTTATTTAGGAGGTTAAGGAATGAAAAAGTTTCTTGTTCTTAAAAAAAAAAAAGAGTTTGTTTTATAGTCCTCTAGACTGTAAGCTCACTGTGGGCAGAGAATGTGTCTTCCAACTCTGCTTTAACGTGTGCTAGCACTTATTACAGGTTCTGCACATGGTAAGCACTCAATAGATACCACTGATTAACTGATTGATTTTTCAGCCCAAGTCAACAGAATAAACAGAGTCAAGACTTCCCTTTGAAAACATCCCAAGGAACTTCCCACAAAGCATGTGGCCTCAGCTTCATCTCAGAGTGAATGAAACTCGCCAGGAGCCTGGATGTAGGTCTTCAGGGTCTTAGACTTGGAGAAAAGAACACCTTTTTTGGTTCCTTATCCTTTTCCACCTGACTCCTATTGATTCCTCCAGTCTGATGTCTCTCTCTTTCTCAATCCTTGAGTTAGAGTATTCTCCACAGCACAAAATCCCATCATCTAAGTGGGGACACAAAAACCTCCTTTAGCCCACATGAAACTTGACCTCAGCCAAACAGATTTCCTGGTCCCAAAAGGTTAATTGTGAAACCATATGCTGGAAAGGCTTGAGTTGTCCTAGAATGTTTTTGTCAAGCAATCATATTATTTGAGCTCTTATTGTGTTCAGAGCACTGTATTAAGTGATTGGGAGAGTACAAAATAACATGTAACAGACACATTCCCTTTCTGCAATGAGCTTACACTCTAGAGGGGGAAGCAGCCATTAATATAAATAAATCACAGATATGTACATAAATGCTGTGGGGTGGAGATGGGACGTGACTAAAGGGAGCAAGTCAGGACGACACAGAAGGGAGTGGAAGAAGAGGAAAGGAGGGCCTAGTCAGGGAGGGTCTCTCGAAGGAGATATGCCTTCAGTAAGGCTTTGAAGCAGGGGAGAGTCATTGTCTGTCGGATATGACGGGGAGGGCGTTCCAGGCCAGAAACAGGATGCGGACAAGAAGTCGGCAGCGAGATAGATGAGATTGAGGTACAGTGAGAAGGTTAGCATTAGAGGAGTGGAGTATGTGGGCTGGGTTGTAGTAGAAGGGTATTGCACAAGAAGATGTTGACCCACACTGACCCAGCAGGAAAACCAAATTCCCGGTGGCATTTGGAGTCAGCCTTGAGGTTGTCGTGAGGTAATTAAGTGGCAGAGTTCTGTATAGGTTCACAGCTGGCTGTGCTAAGCAGCAAAATTGAAGGGCAGAATAGCTATCCTGAAGGGAGGGCATTTATCCGGATCTATAATATGGGGCCTTTGGACTTTAGGAAGGAATCACTGGCAGGTGGGGAAGGAGTACAATCCAACCCAGAACCAGATGGTGGGGTGATTTCCCTTAAATCTCCTGTAGACCGTAGGCTCACTGTGGGCAGGGAATGTGTCTACCAACTCTGTTATTTTGTACTCTCCCAAGCACTTAGTACAGTGCTCTATACACAGTAAGTGCTCAGTAAATACCACTGATTGATTTTATGGTATTTGTTAAGTGCTTTCTATGTGCCAGGCACTGTACTAAGCATTGGGATAGGTACAAGTTAATCAGGTTGATCACAGTCCCTGTCCCACACAAGGCTCACAGTCTTAATTCTCATTTTATAGATGAAGTAACTGAGGCACAGAGAAGCTAAGTAACTTGCCATGCAGCAGACAAGTGGCAGAGCCGGCATTAGAACTCAGGTCTTTCTGACTTCCAGGCCCATGATCTATCCACTAGGTCTGGCTGCTTCTCTTCTCGATCAATTGAAATCCCGTATCTGGCCGTGGGGAGGAGAGCAGGGGGTCATCAGAGATGAGGAAGGTAGAGCTGTGTGAGAGTCAGAGGCGGAAGTTCGAAGCAGTGGATCCAGTTTGAGCAGACACAAGTTCACCACCCAGCAAATCGTTGCCTCTCCTCCCTGGAGAAATGGAAAAACTTCACTGCTATTTACGGAGTGATTTTCCTGCTACTTAGCATGTCCCGCTGTTCTCATTGTCATTGAATCCCTGATAGTGGTTATTTGGAATTAAGGGATAATCGCTATCGGTTTATTGTACGAGAGGCGGTAAACGGGTGCTGAGATAGATTGATAGGCAAAGCTAAACTGGAACATTTAATCTATCTCCGAAGCTGTTTATTGAGAGTATACTCTAAAGCTGTAGAGATCATTACCATTATACAGCACACCATAACATTAAAAACGGAAGTTTCTTTCCCCTGAGAAGGTCCCTTGAGAAGGTAGAAAATTATATCACTAAACTCCCTCTATCTATATAAAGGGAGAGAAGAGGATAAACACCAGGAAAGTGGCTAATAGTAAATATAGTGATTTTCATTGGACCCCTTTGCCACTCAAGTGCTTTTGCTTATCACCTGATTTCTGCAGCATCAAATTTCTTCTTCTTCTTCTTCTCCTCTTACTTCTTCTCCTCCTCCTCCTTCTCCAATGATCCTGGGGTAGAAACAAGTTAATCAGGTTAGACACAGTGCCTCTCCCACATGGGGCTCACAGTCCTAAATCATGAAAATCAGCCACTGTCACTGTCTTCAGAAGAAGCTCTTAGATTCTAAGCTCCTTGAGAGCTGGGATAGTGTCAATTTACTTTCTTGTACTCTCCTGAGCACTTAGTACAATGTTCTGCATACAATAAGAACTTAATCAATCAATCCATGGTATTTACTGAGTGCTTACTGTGTGCAGAGCACTGTACTAAGACTGGCAAGACTATAACCCAACAGAGTTGGTAGACACGTTCCCTGCCCATAAGAAGCATAAGAAGCCTCAAGGGAACAAATCCAATAACAAATACCATTGATTGACTGCGATCTTGAAACACTTTCTATCTTACCGGTTCTAGTTCTTAATGCTGGCCAAGGCATCTCATAGCTTCTCATATCTTCAAAGAAAATTTGGAAACTTGGATCTTTGCCAAATACAAGAAAGCAATCAATCAGTAGTGCCTAGTGAGTGGAGAACACTAAACTGGACTTGGAAGAGTATAATCAGTCATTCAATCAAGCAGTGGCATTTATTGAGCACTTACTGAATTAAGTGCTCCCTCCTTCTAGACTGTTTCCCCCTTTCTAGACTATGAGCCCACTGTGGGCAGGGATTGTCTCTGTTGGTGAACTGTACTTTTCAAGTGCTTAGTACAGTGTTATGCACACAATAAGTGTTCAGTAATATGACTGGATGAATGAAGTGTTTGGGAGAGTAAAATAGTAAATGTGCCTAATTCTATTGTACTGTACTCTCCAAAGCTCTCAGTACAGTGCTCTGCACATAGTAAACACTCAATAAATACCATTGATTGACAAAACACAATATAGTCCATCCATAGTATTTCCTGAGACTTTTCTGTATACAGAACACTGTACTAAGTGCTATGAAGATAGAGACACGATTCCTGCCCTCAAGAGGTTTACAATCTAAAAGGGGAAACATACACATAATAAGTTACAGAGTGTAATAATCTCCTCCTCTAGACTGCAGGCTCACTGCAGTGTTTTGTCTATCAACTCTGTGGTACTATAATTTCCCAAGTACTTAGTACAGTATCCTGCACACACTATGCCCTCAATAAATACAGTTAATTGATTGAAGAATCACATGAAGCTGCATGGCCTAGTGGAAAGAGCATGGGCCTGGGCATTGGAAAACCTGAGTTTTAATCCCAGATCCACCACTTGCTTGCTACATGACCATCTCTGTGCCTCAGTTCCTCACCTGTAAATTCAGGGTTAAATACTTGTTCTCCCTCTACTTAAACCACAATCCCTATGTGGGATGAGAAATGTTTCCATCTGAAAATCCTACATCCACCCAAGTGCTTAGTACAGGGCTTGGCACATAGTAAATGCTTAACGAATCCCACAATTACTGTAATTATTAGGAGCTCACAGGCCTCTGCCCTGAGATTCCTTCTCATATTGCTACTGTGGAACTCATTCGTCAAGTCATGGTTTTCTTGTCTGGACCATTAGCCAATTGCCCAGGTGTATTATCCCTGACCTCTCTCCTAGACATTCTCCCATCTTCTGGGGGCTGGGGTTTTGGGGAAGTCTGTTGGGGAGGCTCAGGGGTAATAATTCTGATGTGGTAATGATAATAATAAAAATAATAATAATTGTGCTATTTATGTGCTTACTATATGCCAAGCACCATACAAAGTGGTAGGGTGATACAAGCTAATTGGGTTGGACACAATCCCTGTCCCACCTAACGCTCACGATCTTCATCCCCATTTTGCAGATGAGGTAACTGAGGCCCAGATAATTGAAGTGACTTAGCCAAGGTCACACAGCAGACAAGTGGCAGAGCTGGGATCAGAACCCACGTCCTTCTGACTCCCAGGCCTGTTCTCTATCTGCTAGGCCACGCTGCTTCCTCACACTCTTTCATGGTAGCATGAGAGCTGCAGCCACCATCCCCATGCCGCACCCAACTAATGCTTTGCCCACTTCCCTTCCCCCAGGGAGAGACTTTAGAGACACTTCATTTTGTGGAACTGTATTAGCAGATTAGGAGTTGGGAGGGCCCTGAGTGAGGAAGCTCAAACTCTCCAAGGGTCACAGGGACTACCAAACACTCATGTTGTATGACCTAGTGAATAGACTACAGGCCTGGGAGTCAGAAGAACCTGGGTTCTAATCCTGACCCTGCCACCTGTCTGCTGTGGGGCCTTAAGCAAGTCATTACATTTCTCTGGGACTCACCTCTAAAATGGGGCTAAATACTGTGAGCCCAATGTGTGACAGGGACTGTGTCCAATCCGATTGTCTTGTATCTTCTCCAGAGTTTAGTATAATCCCTGGCACATAGGAAGCGCTTAACAAATACCATAATTATTATTATCATTCCTGAGTATCTCTAATTACTGGGCCCTCAGATCATTCTCCATTCACCCCTGACCTGGCCAGAAATAACGCCAGTGCAACATTTCACCTCTCCAGACTTGCCTGTCAAAAGGACGAGACCTCAGTGATCCTTGCCGATTTATGCACTGAGAATTCCTGACTCATTTCATCTATCACTGAATTCAGGTCCATAATGGCACAGAGAAATATTCCACTGCAATCCCTAGGAAAGACAATTAAATGCCTTGGAACTGCAGAAAGTAATAAAATCACCGAGCGAGTAGGGGCACCTAAAGATCTTCTCATCTATTCTCCAACCTCCAGTAGACCCCTTCTAGAAACATAAGCATCCAGTCTATTTTTAAAGAGTTCTAGTGACGTCTCTGTAGCTTGTTTTAGTAGCAAACAATGCTTTCTGTTAGAGTGTTGTTTCCTGTATCCAGGCTTGCGATGTTATTTTTGATGAAAACTGGGACAGGGGATATTATTTTTGTAGAAAATCAGCAACTAAGTCCTCATTTCCACTAGTTGCTTTCCATTCAGCATCTAAATCAATCAGTGGTATTTACTGGGCTCTTATTTGGTGCACAGCACTGAACTAAGCGCTTGGGAGAGTACAACACGTTGATAGACACATTCCCTGCCCACGACGAGCTTATAGTTCAGAAAAAGAATCATCTTTTTCATGAGGGTATCTGAACCCCACTTCGAACTAGAAGCAGAAGAGGGCACAGGAGGGCTTCAATATCTGAGGTAAATTGTCCAGTAGAAGATCCAGACCAGTCAGTCAATCCATCAATCACTCATATTTATTGAGTCCTTACTGTGTGCAGAGCACTACACTAAGCACTTGAGAGAGGACACAGTCACATTCTCTGCTCCTGACAAGCTTACAGTCTAGAGGGGGAGACAGGCATTGATTTAAATGAATACATTACAGATATGGGCATAAGTGCTGTGGGGGTGAGAAGGGGGATGAATAAAGGGAGTGTAGAGAGGGAGACTAAGATAAGGTAGGATTTGTTGCTGCAGGCATTCATTCATTCATTTGTATTTACTGAGCTTTTACTATGTGCAGAGACTCTACTAAGCACTTGGCAGAGTAGAATAGTACAGTAACCAAACACATTCCCTGCCCAGAATGAGCTTACTGTATAGATGGGGAAAGAGACATTATTATAAATCAATAACTTATTCAGAGCTGAGCAGTATGATTTGTTGAAAGTTTCACTGTCATGAAGCCAATCCTCTCACTTTCACTTAAGCTTACCTCTCTCATCTTCAGGCCCTTGCTTTTGCCCTTCCCTGTGCCTTGAGATCTCTCCCCAATCAAGTCTACCAGGCCTCAACTCTTCTCAGCCTCAGAGCCCTCCTGAAATCCCTCCTCCACAAAGGAGTTTTCCCTGATTGATTTCCTCTCCCCAGGCCCTACCAATCCAACAGCCACCCCAGCACTAATAAAATCACAACCATTTGTGGCATTTAAGAAGCATATTGATCAACCCACACTCAGTTTTTTTTTTTTTATAACTTCCTCGTTGATCTCGTTAAGAAAAATGCATGTTAGAGTACATGAGCCTTGATGGAAGCTCTTTACTTTACTCAATCCATGGTGTTTATTGAGTGCTTACTGTGCGTAGAACACTGTATTAAGCATTTGGGAGAGTATAACAGAGTGGGTTGTCCTGTTCCCTGCCCACACTGAGCTTTCAGTCTTGGCATGTGCACAGTTCTTTCCTCCACCGCCTATCTACACTGAAAACTGTAAGCTCTTTGTGGACAGGGATAGCAACTACTCACTCTGTTATTTTCATTCTCTCACAGGTGTTTAATCAGGCGCTCTGTGTTACAGTCAAAGAGTTTGATTAATCGATTGATTGTTATGGTTAGATGTTTCATTGTCAGGAGACCATTCTCTGATAAGTTATGGAAAAGATAATTATGGAAAAACTGTGTGTAAATATCTCTCTGTGCCCTTATTTATGCATTTATCCATCTTTCCTTTCTCTTGAAATAAAGCAGTTATATCTTTTTTCCTTTAACTAATAATTACAATAATTGTAATATTTGTTAAGCATTTACTAGGTGCCCAATACTGCACTAAGCACTGGAATAGATACAGAATAATCATGATGGTCACAGGTCCTGTCTCACATGGAGCTCACAGTTTAAGTAGGAAGGAGAATGGGACATCAACCTTTCACAGATGAGGAAACAGAGGCACAGAGAAGTGAAGTGACTTACTCATGATCACACAGAAGGTGAAAAGCAAGAGCCGGGATTAGAACCCAGCTTTCCTCACTTCCAATCTTGTGCTCTATCCACTAGGCATATTGCTTCCATATATAATTTTGGGCATGTTTGTCTCCCCCATTAGACTGTAAAGCTCTTTGAGGACAGGGTATCATATCTTTTAGTGCCCTTGGATTCTCCCTATCACTTAGTATATTGCTGGGCATCCAGTAGATGCTCCGTAAATATTTGGTTGATTCACAGCTGAGATCTTCAAGCAGAAGAGGATGATGCATCTGAACAAAAGGCAGCAACAAGGGATGAGAGGAGCCAGCCCCACACTCCACTTCCAGAACGAACCTTTCCTCCCACAACGGACAGCAGAATGAGGAAGGCTGAGAGTGTGGGGCCAGGTTTCTGATCCTGTTTCCGGAGGCAGGAGAGAAAGCCTTCTTTGACGGTAGGATGAGCAAAGGGAAGAGGTGCAGAACTCCCTGGGGATCTCTTCGGGACTAATGCGAGCTCTTAAAAGCCAAGCCAAAGGCCCATGCCAGTTCAAACTTCCTGAATGCTGCACTTAGGAAGAATTTCCCCATGAGAGAGAATTAAATGTGGGTCACCCAGGGAGTTGGGGGCTGTGCTGACATGACTGAATCACAAGAAGAAAGAAGGATAAAGCCACCTAAGTGCTTAATTTGGGTGAGTTCTCTCCTAATTTTTTCAAGGAGAGTGTTACACCTCGGGCCATATCCCTCTTGTCATATATATCACTGTCCCAGTCTTTCATGTTGAGTTTGTATTTTTACTAATCTGGCCTTCCTTATAGGTCTGTAACTCAACCCTTCTTTTTTTCTCAGTGCTTACTGTGTGCCAGGCTCAGTATTAAGCTCTGGGATAAGATACAAGCTTGAAACAAACCATCTCCCACATGGGGCTTACTGCCTTAATCCCCATTTTGCAGATAAGGGAACTGAGGCCCAGAGAAGTGAAGTGACTTATCCAAGGTCACACAACGGACAAGTGGCCAAGCCAGGATTAGAACCCACATTCTTCTGACTCCAGATCTGGGGTCTTTTAGTTTATCCCTCCCCTTATTCTCAGCTGTGAGCTCCTTGAGGGAATGGGAAATGGGAATGGACTGAATTTTCACCTCTCTATTTTTTTTTTAGACTCTGAGCCCCATATTGGACAGGAACTGTGTTCAACCTGGTTATCTGTGCTAGTGCTTCAAACAGTGCTTCATACACAGTAAGCACTTTATAAGTATTTTCATTATCATTAATCATTATTATTATTAGTTTAACCCAGAAACAGGGGGTTAGCTGTAAAATTACCAATTGAAGGCATTTAGTCCCTGTCCCACATAGGGCTTAGAGTCTAAGTAAGAGGGAGTAGGAATTAATCCCCATTTTCCAGATGAGGTAACTGAGGCACAGAGAAGTGAAGTGACTTGCCCAAGCTCACACTTGGGAGAATACCATATTACAAGATAACAGACACATCCTTCCCCACAATGAAAACCTGTCTCATTCATTCAATAGTATTTATTGAGCGCTATGTGCAGAGCACTGTACTAAGCGCTTGGAATGAACAAGTCGGCAACAGATAGAGACAGTCCCTGCCGTTTGACGGGCTTACAGTCTAATCGGGGGAGAGAGACAGACAAGAACAATGGCAGTAAATAGAGTCAAGGGGAAGAACATCTCGTAAAAACAATGACAACTAAATAGAATCAAGGCGATGTACATTTCATTAACAAAATAAATAGGGTAATGAAAATATATACAGTTGAGCAGATGAGTACAGTGCTGAGGGGATGGGAAGGTAGAGGGGGAGGAGCAGAGGGAAATAGGGGGAAAAGAGGGTTAAGCTGCAGAGAGGTGAAGGGGGGGCGGTAGAGGGAGTAGAGGGAGAAGGGCCCAGTCCCGTGCTCTTTCCACTAGTCCAGGCTGCTTCCTCTCAGAATCTGCTTGAAGTCTAACGCTGCTCCCTTCCTCCTGAAATGAATAGGAGGGAAAGGGAGAACGAACAAGACCAAAAGTTTTTACTTCCTGGAAATGCACTTAAATATATCAAGGGAGATTCTTGTTAGATCAGCCTTATTAGGTTCAGTGGGGTGAAATAACACGTCGGCTTTGCTAAGGGTTTTGGAAAATTGCCCTGGCCTCCCAAGAGCGGCTGCATTTGTTTGATTTATTACAATCACCCATTCACATTGGCCTCTCCCCACCAGCCCCTCTCGAATCAAGGACAAATTGCCTAGAAGGGAACCCCTGAACCCCAGAGGTTGGAAGAGGGAAATGGTATGCCACTGAAATTTTCAACCAGGATCCAAGTCCTCTTGGGGTATTCAGTTGATCAATCAGTGGTATTTATTGAGCACTTACTATATGCAGAGTGCAGCACTAAGTGCTTGGGAGAGTACTTGGGAGTAGTTCTGTTAGCTGCCCACAGTAAGTTTACAGTGTAGAGGGGGAGACAGACAGTAATGCAAATAAATAAATTATGAATATAAACTTACATGCTTTGGGGCTGAGGGAGGGGTCAATAAAGGGTGCAGATCCAAGTGTGAATTGTAGAGGCTGCCATTTTATGTAGGGTGCCTCCCAGACTCAGACACTTGGGTTTCCATTTCCTGAATCAGTTAGTCAGTGGTGTTTATTGAGTGTTTACTATGTGCAGAGCACATGTACTGAGCACTTGGGAGAGTACCATATAAAAGAATTAAGAGCTTCTCTGTCATAAATTTTCATCATCGACCATCTCACAACATCCATTCCTAGAACAAATCCTAGAACGAGTTGAATGCACCCATGCCTTCATTTCCTTTCCACCAATTCTCTCCTCAACTCACGATATCAATCATATTAATTCAAAGCTTACTGTGTGGAAAGCAGTAAATAGTAATAATGATAGTGGCATTTGTTAAGCACTCACTATGTGTCAAACACAGTACTAAACAGGGGGATGGGGTGGAGACTAAAGCTCTTGGGAAAGTACAATATAACAGAGTTGGTAGACATGATTCCTGACCAGAGCAAGCTTACATTCTAGAGGAAGAAACAGACATTGATAGAATTAAATAAATTATGGATATGGACATAAGGGCTAACTGCAAGTGTGATGCAGAAGGGAGTGGGAGAAGAGGAAAAAAGGGCTCAATCGGGGAAGGTCTCTTAGAGGAGATGTGCCTTCAATAAGGTTTTGAAGGTGGGGGAAAGGGAAGATCTATCAGATATGAAGAGAGAGAGTGATCCAGGCCAGAGGCAGATCACGAGCATGAGGTTGGTGGAGAGATAGATGAGATAGAGGTAAAGTGAGTAGGTTGGCATTAGAGGAGTGCAGTGTGTGGACTGGGTTAGAGTAGGAAATCAGGGAGGTAAGGTAGGAAGGGGCAAGGTGATTGAATGTTTTAAAACTTATTGTAAGGAGTTCCTCTTTGATGCAAAGGTGGATGGGTAACTAGTAGGTAGTCAGACTTTTGGTGCCTATCTCCACTGAGACTGCATTCTCTAAAGACAACAAAGAGAGTCAAGTCCAAGGGTTCATATTCCTTCCTGATCTTCATCAATCTCTCAGTTGAATTTCAATGCCGAACAGTGATGGTTCATCCCGTCCCCAAAGGACAATCCTCACTACAATTGTGTCCACCTGAAGACTAGGTGTAGTGTTTTCTAAACATCTGTCCACGGTTTCCTTTGATGGTCCAATGTGATCTATCCTGCAGATAAATAAGGGGTGCTACCCGAGATGTTTCTGCAGCACCTAGTGGAAAGAGCACAGGCCTGAGAATTCAAGGACCTAGTTTCTGATCCTGACTCCAGGACTTGCCTGCCGTGTGACCTTGAGTAAGCCACTTAACTTCTCTGTGCCTCAGTTACCTCATCTGTCAAATGGAGATCAAATTCCTCTCCCTCTGGCTTAGACTAGGAGCCCCATGTGGGTCAGGAACTTTGTCCAACCTGATTACCTTGTATCTATACTAACACTTCGAAGAGTGTTTGACAAGTGCTTACATTGTTATCTGCAATTTGCCTACTAGGTAACCTGGGGCAATCAATAAAACAGTCAGGGGTATTTATTGAGCACTTACTGAATGGAAGAGTACAATATAACAGTTGGTAGATATGTTCCTTGCCCGCAACTCCATTCTAATCCTCCTTGACCTCTCAGCTGCCTTTGACACTGTCGACCATCCCCTCCTCCTCCACACCTTATCACACCTTGGCTTCACGGACTCCGTCCTCTCCTGGTTCTCCTCTTATCTCTATGGCCGGTCATTCTCGGTCTCCTTCATAGGCGCCGCCTCCTCCTCCTCCCATCCTATAACTGTTGGAGTTCCTCAAGGGTCAGTTCTTGGCCCTCTTCTGTTCTCCATTTACACTCACTCCCTTGGTGAACTCATTCGCTCTCACGGCTTTGACTACCATCTCTACGCAGATGACACACAGATCTACATCTCTGCCCCGTCCTCCTGCCTCCAGGATGTCTCCACCTGGATGTCAGCCGGCCACCTAAAACTCAACATGAGCAAGACTGAGCTCCTCATCTTCCCTCCCAAGCCCGGTCCTCTCCCAGACTTCCCTATCACCATGGATGGTACAATCATCCTTCCCGTCTCTCAGGCCCGCAACCTCGGTGTCATCTTTGACTCATCTCTCTCGTTCACCCCAAACATCCTATCCGTTATCAAGACCTGCCGGTCTCACCTTTACAATATCGCCAAGATCCGCCCTTTCTTCTCCACCCAAACGGCTACCTTACTGCTACGGGCTCTATTTATATTCCGGCTAGACTACTGTGTCAGCCTTCTCTCTGATCTCCCTTCCTCCTCTCTCGCCCCGCTCCAGTCTATTCTTCACTCGGCTGCCCGGCTCATCTTCCTGCAGAAACGATCTGGGCATGTCACTCCCCTTCTTAAACACCTCCAGTGGTTGCCTATCAATCTCCGCTCCAAACAAAAACTCCTCACTCTAGGCTTCAAGGCTCTCCATCACCTTGCCCCTTCCTACCTCTCCTCCCTTCTCTCTTTCTCCTGCCCACCCCGCACGCTCCGCTCCTCTGCCGCCCACCTCCTCACCGTCCCTCGGTCTCGCCTATCCCGCCGTCGACCCCCGGGCCACGTCCTCCCGCGGTCCTGGAATGCCCTCCCTCCTCACCTCCGCCAAACTGATTCTCTTCCCCTCTTCAAAACCCTACTTAAAACTCACCTCCTCCAAGAGGCCTTCCCAGACTAAGCTCCCCCCTTTTTCCCTCTGCTCCCTCTACCCCCCTTCACCTCTCCGCAGCTAAACCCTCTTCTCCCCGCTTTCCCTCCCCTCCTCCCCCCCCATCCCACCCCCACAGCACTGTACTCGTCCGCTCAACTGTATATATCTTTATCACCCTATTTATTTTGTTTATTTTGTTTAATGAGCTGTACATCACCCCGATTCTATTTAGTTCCCATTGTTTTTATAAGATGTTCTTCCCCTTGACTCTATTTATTGCCATTGTTCTTGTCTGCCCGTCTCCCCCAATTAGACTGTAAGCCCATCACAGGGCAGGGACTGTATCTGTTGCCGACTTGTACATTCCAAGCGCTTAGTACAGTGCTCTGCACATAGTAAGCGCTCAATAAATACTATTGAATGAATGAATAATCTAGAGAGAGAGACAGACATTAATGTAAATAAATGTCAGATATGTACAAAAGTGCTGTGGGGTTGAAGGAGGGGTGAATAAAGGAACAAATCAGGGTGAGGCAGAATGGAATGGGAAAAGAGGAAATGAAGGCATCATTCCCTTGGGGAAAAAGAGAAGATGATTCCTTCATCTTCCCTGAAAAGGTAAATCTGAAAATTAAATCTGAGAAACAGCATAGCCTAGTGGATGGAACATGGGCCTGGGAATCAGAAGGGCCTGGGCTCTAATCCCAGCTCTGCCACTTGTCTCCTGTGTGACCTTGGATTTGTCACAAACTCTCTGTGCCTCAGTTACCTCATCTGTAAAATGGGGATTAAGACTGTGAGCCCTATATGCGACATGGACTTGATCCAACCTAATTAGCTTGTATCTATGCTAGTGCTTAGTTCAGTGCTGGACACATAGTAAATGTTTAAAAATACCATGAAAAAATAACAAAGCAATTCCAAAACATCAGCCTATAGACTTTGTCACTCACATTCAACTCTTTGCAAAGTCTAGAGGTCTTCTCAGAAGAAATCCCACTTTTCCTCATTTCCTACTCTCTTCTGCATCACCTTGACTTGCTTCCTTTGTTCTTCCCCCCTCCTAGCCCCACAGGACTTATGTCCATTATCTGTAATTTTATTTATTTGTATTTATGTCTGTTTGCCCTACTCTAGGCTGTAAACTCCTTGTGGGCAGGGAATGTCACTATTTATTGTATTTTACTTTCTCAAGACCTTGGTACAGTGCTCTGTGCACAGGAAGTGCTCAGTCAATTTAATTGAATGAATGAATAAAATCTTGTTCTGTCACACGCTGAACACTTCTTGAAAGCACAGTATTTTCCTCTATTAATCATGTCCGTTGTTTATACCGGGAGCTTTACATCCCCTATGGGTAATGGCAACTTCCTATTCTCAGGTGCATCATTTGCCTTTCCTTCACCCACTGTGAAGTGGCTCTGTTTTCATATGTGCTTTTATAATCAGAACGGCCACATCTGAAAAGCTCGTTCCACCAGCCCTTCTTCGAAGGGTAACGGCTGAAATTTAATGGTGAAAAATTGGGGAAATTAAAGCACCAGATTCCTCTGTGAGGAACAAATCAATAAACCAATCAATCAGTAGTATTTATTAAGCACTTACTGTGTGCACAGCATATACTGAGCAATTGGGAGAAGACAATATAATGAATAAAAATCTTTTAAGAAGTTTGAGTTGGCTAGTGCATGATAGTTATAACCAGGTAATCCCCACAAGGGTTAGAAATGAGAAATTTTGAGGGCTTGCTGAGCATTTATAAGGCACCTTTATAAGGCACCATTCTGATCCTCCTTGACCTCTCTGCTGTCTTTGACACTGTCGACCATCCCCTCCTCCTCCATACCTTATCTCACCTTGGCTTCACGGACTCTGTCCTCTCCTGGTTCTCCTCTTACCTCTCTGGCCGATCATTCTCGGTCTCCTACGCTGGAGCCTCCTCCCCCTCCCATCCTTTAACTGTTGGAGTTCCTCAAGGGTCAGTTCTTGGCCCTCTTCTGTTCTCCATTTACACTCACTCCCTCGGTGAACTCATCCGCTCTCACGGCTTTGACTACCATCTCTACGCAGATGACACGCAGATCTACATCTCCGCCCCTGTCCTCTCCCCCTCCCTTCAGGCTCGCATCTCCTCCTGCCTCCGGGACGTCTCCACCTGGATGTCGGCCCGCCACCTAAAACTCAACATGAGCAAGACTGAGCGCCTCATCTTCCCTCCCAAGCCCGGTCCGCTCCCAGACTTCTCCATCACCGTGGATGGCACGACCATCCTTCCCGTCCCGCAGGCCCGCAATCTCGGTGTCATCCTTGACTCGTCCCTCTCGTTCACCCCACACATCCTATCCGTTACCAAGACCTGCCGGTTTCACCTCTACAATATCACCAAGATCCGCCCTTTCCTCTCCACCCAAACGGCTACCTTACTATTACGGGCTCTCGTTATATCCCGGCTAGACTACTGTGTCAGCCTTCTCTCTGACCTCCCTTCCTCCTCTCTCGCCCCGCTCCGGTCTATTCTTCACTCCGCTTCCCGGCTCATCTTCCTGCAGAAACGATCTGGGCATGTCACTCCCCTTCTTAAACAACTCCAGTGGTTGCCTGTCGACCTCCGCTCCAAACAAAAACTCCTCACTCTAGGCTTCAAGGCTCTCCATCACCTTGCCCCTTCCTACCTCTCCTCCCTTCTCTCTTTCTACCGCCCACCCCGCACGCTCCGCTCCTCTGCCGCCCACCTCCTCGCCGTCCCTCGGTCTCGCCTATCCCGCCGTCGACCCCTGGGTCACGTCCTCCCGCGGTCCTGGAACGCCCTCCCTCCTCACCTCCGCCAAACTGATTCTCTTTCCCTCTTCAAAACCTTACTTAAAAATCACCTCCTCCAAGAGGCCTTCCCAGACTGAGCTCCTCTTCCCCCTCTACTCCCTCTGCCATCCCCCCTTTACCTCTCCGCAGCTAAAGCCTCATTTTCCCCTTTTCCCTCTGCTCCTCCACCTCTCCCTTCCCATCCCCACAGCACTGTACTCGTCCGCTCAACTGTATATATTTTCGTTACCCTATTTATTTTGTTAATGAATTGTACATCGCCTTGATTCTATTTAGTTGCCATTGTTTTTACGAGATGTTCTTCCCCTTGACGCTGTTTAGTGCCATTGTTCTTGTCTGTCCGTCTCCCCCGATTAGACTGTAAGCCCTTCAAACGGCAGGGACTGTCTCTATCTGTTGCCGACTTGTTCATCCCAAGCGCTTAGTACAGTGCTCTGCACATAGTAAGCGCTCAATAAATACTATTGAATGAATGAACCTTTTTTGGTGGCCCTCCGTTGCCCACATCCTGCCTCTGGTCTGCAATGCCCTTCCCCCTCCCTCTTCAATTCCATCTACCTCCCCACCTTCAAAGTCTTAATGAAGGCACATCTCCTCCAAAAGATCTTCCCTGACTAAGCCCCCCTTTCCTCTTCTACCACTTCCTTTTGCATCACCTTGACTTGCTCCCTTTGTTTTTCCCCCATCCCAGCACCACAGTACTTATGTACATATCTGTGATTTTTTTATTTCTATATCTGTCTTCCTGCCTCTAGACTGTAAACTCATTGTGGGCTGGGGGTGCGTCTGTTTTTTGTTCTATTTTCCTCTCCCAAGCCTTGCAAGTACAGTGCCCTGCATACAGTAAGCGCTCAATAAATACAATTGAATGAATGAGTGAATAAACTAAGACAAAGAGCAAGAGAGGCAGAGTGAAACTGAAAAGAAATATACGTGCGGCCAGAGAGAGTAGAACAAATATACACTTCTGCAGAGTAAGTGCTCAATAAATATTACTGATTGATTGTCTGAAATGAGAGCCAACAAACTTGGGAAGAAATTTAATTTTCAGTCTAGAGCTTAGAGAAGCTAAGAGCAGTGGAATTTGTTCTAGGCAAGACAGTCCAGACCATATTTTATGGCATGCAGTGATACCAAGAAGAGGAGACACACATTGGGAAGCAGCAGGGCCTAGGGGAAAGACCATGGACTTGGGAGTCAGAGGGCTTCTAATCCTGCTATTCTACATGTCTGCTGTGTGATTTTGGGCAAATCACTTAACTTCTCTGTGCCTCATTTTCCTCATCAGTAAAATGGGGATTCAATCCTCCTTCCTGCAACTTAGACTGTGAATTCCATGCAGGACCAGGGCCTTGTCTAGCCTATTTATGTTGCATCTACCCCAGAATTTAGTACAGTGCCTAACACAGAGTAAGCACTTAAAAAGTGTCATTAAAAAAAAGCACCTTGGCCTAGTGGAAACAGCACAGAACTAAAAATCAGGAGATCTGGATTCTAATCCCAGTTCCACCCCTTGCCTGGTGTTTGACCTTGGGCAAGTCCATTAAAACTTCTCTAATGCTTCAGTTTCCTTGTCTGTAAAAAGGTTAAATAGCAGTTCATTCAATCCTATTTATTGAGTAATTACTGAGTACATAGCAGTATACTAAGCACTTGGGAGATTAGAGTAAAATAATAAACACATTTCCAGTCCACAACAAGCTTACTCTCCCTATCTTAGACTGTGAGCCCCCTGCAGGATGGGGACTGTGTCCAGTGTCCAACAATTAGTACAGTGCTTGGTGTAAGCACTAAATAAATGTCATAAGAAGAATAGTAATAATAATGATGATGATTAGTAAAAGAGTTCTGGCTCCCTTTGACAAACACCTTCCTCTGGGCAGGAATGGGCAGACTTACAGAGAGGAGAAGTCTCCAGAAAAGCAAGAATCTGAGAGGCTGGACTCAGAGCAGCATAGAAGCCTAGAAGAACCCACTGGAGACATCATGGGTAGAGATACAAACTCAGATCCTGCCGAGAGTTGAAAGACCAGCTGCCCCATTCTGCATCCAGCTCTCCCTCTTGAACACCGCAAACGAGGCACAATCATCCTGAGACTCTTCAGGTGTTTCTTCCTTTCAATGTCTCCTACAGAGGAGCAGAGAAGCTGCATGTGTAGTGGATAGAGCATGGGCCTGGAAATGAGAAGATTCATGGCTCTAATCCTAGCTCCTCCACTTTATTTGCTGTGGGACCTTGAGCAAGTCAATTCATTTCTCTGGTCCTCAGTTTCCTCATCTGTAAAATGGGGATTAGGACTGTGAGCCTCACCTGGGACAGGGACTGTGTCCAATCTGATTTGCTTGAATCCACCCCAGTGCTTAGTACATTGCGTGGCATATAGTAAGCGCTTAACAAATACCATTATCATGATTAAGTTTATGCTTTCCAGCAAACTTTCCCTGACTGACTTCCACCTTGGGGTCATATCAACCCAACAGACATTTATAGCCAATAAGTCAATCAATAGTATTTTTGGAGCACTTAGTGTGGAATATTGTACTAGGAGCTTTGGAGATTACAATACAATAGTGTTGAGTTGTTATAAATGTTCCCTGACCACAAGGAGCTTAAACTTTAGCTCTTTTTATTCCTACCCTCATCAATGACATGCAGAGGCATATTTATCAATATATTCAATTATTTATTCAGTTACTTCATCCTGACACAGTTATACTACTTTCTGCTCCATCCTTGTTTTCTCTCCACTCCCACTAGCTGTGAACAATGGGAATGTTAAAGTCCTTTTTTCTCTGTACTCTTTCAAGTGATTAGGACAGAGTTCCACTCTCAGTATAACATTCACTAATACCTTTGATGATTTGAAAACTCTGCAGCTTCAGGCTGACAGATTTGGTCTCCTTCAGGTGGCAGGAGTTTGAGAAGACATCACAGCTTGGATCGCTTTACTTTTCTCCTTTGTGCAACAGCAATAGTGGCAAGAAAGCAGAATACTGGTTTACCAGGCAGAGCTCTCAGAAAACGTCATCTCTAATTTTTTCCGCTGACACTGGTGCCAAAATCAATTTTGAAAAATTATCTCATAGTTACTATCAACTCAGTCTGGGTGTTTCTCTTCATCTAGAATATCACCCCCTACACTGGAGTCTTTATTACATCACACTAATCTAATTTAAATGCATTTTTACTGTACTTGGTTTAATGAATGTGGAATGTGTCACTAGGAAATTGCACCATTAATTTGATAAATAGGACTTGAAGGTATAATTTTTTCCAGCATTGCAGACTAATGAAGCTAAAATACATATATAATAAGAAGTGTAAATAATAAATTATTCTTAGGAGCAAAAAAATTAATTAGATCTTACCCCAAATTGCATCTCAATGTCAAAGTTTTTTTTTCTTTTCCTTTTTTTTTTTTAAGACTGACTTTCAAACTACTTAGAACACCGTAAACCTTGGTAAGTTATCCAGGTGACCATAGTCATAGTGAAACTGTAGTCTAAGAAACTACCTCATCACTGAAGTCTTAATCTTCATTATTGCTGGATATTTAGAGGGTCCAAATGAATTGATCCCCTACCTTATCTGAAGCATTTTACTTATTCTGATTTCCGGACACTTTTTCAAGCAGCCGCTTGTTGAAAATGGAAAAATAGGCCAGCGTGTATGTAAATTTTCCTCCAAAAGCTAAAGACAGAAGTATTCAGGAAGATTTTATATGGTGAAATTCTTTGACAGGGATTGTTTTTCCCAAGCATGAGAGGACTGCGTCATCTGTAAACCTAAAGGAGGGCAGGGTGTTTCAGAGATTTGCAGCTAAGTCTCACAAACGTATTCTGCGATTGAGAAGCAGAGTGCTTAGTGGAAAGAGGACTGGCTCAAGAATGAGAGGACCTGGGTTCTAAATCAAGCTCTGTCACTTGTCAGCTATGCGACCCTAGGCAAGTCACTTAACTTCTCTGTGCCTCAGTTTCCTCCTTTGTAAAATGGGGATTCTAGACCTATTCTCTCTCCCCCTTGGTCGGTGAGCTTCATTTGTCTAAGGGCCTATGTGTCTCACCTGTTTTTATTGTCTAGCACAGTGTTTAGCAGATAGTAAGTTCTTAACAAATGCCACTCATTACTGAGACCCAAATTGGGGGTATTCTGAATATCAGTTGATGAAAACAATAATAAAACCAGTGACTAAGTGTTATACAGAATGAGGTTTGTGGTCCTTGGTTAATAAACACCATCATTATTATTAACATGAAGTTGGGTATATTCTTGAACTGAGCACTATCCCACTGCTCTGCACACAGCAAATGCTCAGGAAATACAATTGATTAAGGCAAGGAAAATAGCTTGATATTAACTTTTTGGGGTTATGGGCACATTAGGCATCATGACAACATTTGTAAAGCATTTACTACGTAACAATCTACGTACAATGTTACGTACTACGTAACAATCGCCTGCGTAGAAACAAGTTAATCCGATCAGAGTTCCTGTCCCACATGGGTCTCAGTTCAAGAGAGTGGGAGAACACATAGCTAATTCCCATTTTTACAGATTTTCTGTTTATTTCTGGGATTTTTTTCTTTTTTGGTATTTGTTAGAAACACTTATATGCCAGGCACTATACTAAGCACGGGGATAGATTCAAGATAATAGTGTTGGACACAGTTCCTGTCACTCACAGTCTGAATCCCCATTTTACAGGTGATGTAACTGAGGTCCAGAGAAATGAAGGGACTTGCCCAAGGTGACGTAACAGACAAGTGACAGAGCCAGAACCCAGGTCCTTCTGACCCGCAGGCTCCCTCTTTCCCACCAGACTGCATTGCTTCTACTTTCTACTGAAAATGAATTTGGGAAGAAAAACTTCCATTTCTGCTCCCTCCCCTCAAAAATCACCTCCAGTAGGACCGCAAGAAGGATGACCTGTTGTGGGGAATGGCTTGAATGAAGCTGAATTTGCAGAACAGAATGTGAATTCCCTGACACGTACTGTTAAACTATTCAGTGAAGATGAGGAAACAGAGGCACAGGGAAGTTAAGCGAACTGTCTAACGTCACCCAGCAGGCAAATGGCAGAGTGAGGAATAGAATGTAGGTCTCCAGTCTCCCAGACCCGTGCTCTTTCCACTAGGCCCCTGTGTTTCTCCGAGTTGTGATTTTGGAGGTGGTGTGGATAAACCAGGCTTCTTCAGAATATTCCTATGGGAGCCATCGCCAAGGACAGCTGTCAACGGATCAGAAACGTTGTCGATTAAAGTCTAAAAATCTATGGAGCCTTTGGAAATTTTCCAGACTCTTTTTAAATGTCCACATCAGCTGGGTGATCAGGTAGATTATCCATCATGGGACCTTCCCACTCAAGAATCTGGATTTAAAGCACAGGCCGGATCCTACTCCATCTGCTCTGATTTCCCTCACCATCATCCAGCCCTACCTGAATAATAATAATGATTGTGGTATTTGTTAAGCATTTACTCCAGGCCAAGCATTGAGCTAAACACTGGTGTGGAAACAAGAAAATCAGGTCAGACACAGACCATATTTCATATGAGGTGCACACTCTACAGAAGAAGGGAGGAATGGTGTTGAGTCCCCATTTTTCAGGAGAGGGAACTGAGACCTAGAGAAGTTAAGTGACTTGCCCAAAGTCACAAAGCAGATAAGTGGCAGAGCTGGGAGGATAGCATTAATAAGCACTGGTTTTTGTTAAGAACTCACTATATTCTAAGGCCTGGATTGCGATCTAGAGCAGGTATAAGATAATCAAGTCCCAAAAGGGGCTTATAGGCTAAGTAGATTAGAACCCAGGTCCCCTGATTCCCAGGCTTGAGCTCTTTCCTCTAGGGAATGATCATTCTGCTCTAAGAGGGGTTCCTTCCCCTTCTCTATTCTTTCTGATTTTGTTCTTCCAGTGAACGTTTCCCAGGAAAGCAGCGTAAAGCTTGGAAATGCAATTACCTCTATGGGGTTGCTTCTCCCCGATAATCCATGGCCAAATCAACTGGTGCCTCCCTCTCTCCTCAGCCAAAACCCATCCCCTGCTTTATTCTATGTTCCTCGTGGGTAGTTTAACAAACGGCGTTCTTATTTCTCGGTGTTTGATGCGTGGCCAAGAGTCTGACGTGGCTTGGGTTTTGCTGCCAGATGATGCATTAAGCCTTACTAAGGGGTAAACATAATGATCTTCATTAAACCTTTTCAGTGAACCCACCTCCTGCTTCTTCAGGTCGAGAACAGCGCGGACCGGCAGTGCTGTGGGAAGCGTCTCAGAGTTATTTTCTTCCTGTGACCAGGGGGAGAGAAGGATGACTGCCAGCTTTGAGGGGGAGAGAAAAGTTAGGTCCACATAAAAGGTTTTTTTTTTAAGATTTCCTCTCCTAATGGTAAAGTTTTCAAGCAATAAATCACAATTCAGTCAATGTCATTAGTCTTGGGCATTATATCCTCTCATTAAAGTGCATAAACAATTATATTTATTGAAGGTAATGTACTGTGTAGTGCATTATAACGACGCTCATTAACATATGTAATCATCATTTGAATGGGCTTTACTACAATGTAAACTGATAATGGCATGATTACACACTGGGTTATTAACTTTTCAGTCTTAAGATAATAAAAGGTGATGCAGAGAATCCAAAGCACGCATACATTGTCCTTCGCCTGGGATTGGTATCTCACTTTCCAGTTCGAGACCAGGCATGGTGGCGGTCAGGAGGAACCGGCTCTTGATCACTTCACACCGTCGACAGAATGATGAATGGAGGGGGCAGTTCTGAAAGGAAGAGTGTATCTGGACATGAATCTATCAGTCATATTTATTGAGCGCTTACTGTGTGCAGAGCATTGCACTAAGCACTTGGGAGAGTACGATCTGCCAATATAACAGACACATACCCTGCCCATGACATCCCATGACTGTGGCAGAGGTGCAATCAATCAGTGGCATTTATTGAGCACTTCCTGTGTGCAGAATCACTGTACTAAGTGCTCAGGAGAGGACAATAAAATAGAGTTGGTTGGATGCCTTTGGACTGTGAGTCTCACCTCCAGGAATCATTCTGGAGAGCTCTCTGCCTCTCTCTCTCTTTCTCTCTCTTTTTCTTTTAATGGTACTGGTTAAGTGCTTTCTTTAAGCCAGGCATTGGACTAAGCGCTGGGATAGATACAAAATAATCAGATTGGACACAGTCCATGTCCCAGAAGGGGGTCACAGGTTTAATCTCACTTTACAGGTGAGGTGACTGAGGCTCAGAGAAGTGAAGTGATTGCCCAAGTTCACCAACAGACAAGTGACAGGGCCGGGATTAGAACCCAGGTTCTCTGACTCCCAGGCCTGTGCTCTTTGTGTTAGGCCACGCTGCTCTCTCCCTCCCTCCAAGCCAGTGCCTTCAGGAAATAAAGTGGCTTTCAGGGGTTTTACAAATCGCACTGTACCACTCTCTATCCAGCTCTCCATGGCTAAGAGAAAATTACAGCCCCTCTGCAGTTGTTTGGAATAGTGGGGATCATTTATTAATACCTGAGAAAACAATAGCTTGGGCAAGAATGATCTTCTACTTGGCGGAGGCAGTCTGGCCTACGATAAAGGCATGGGACTACCATCCATCAGTCAATTGATGATATTAGTTGAGCATTTACTGCCTGCAGAGCACTGTACTAAGCGCTTGGGAGAGTAAAGTTCAACAAAGGTGGTAGACATATTCCCTGCCCATAGGGAGCTTACAGTTTTACCTGAGATCCAGGAAACCTGGGTTTTAATCCCAACTCTGCCACTTGCCTGCTATGGGCTGTGGCCAAGTCACTTTACCTCTGTGTGCCTCAATTTCCTCATCTGTAAACTGGGGAGGAGATAGCTGCTTTCCTTACCTTTTGGGCCGCAAGCCCCATGTAGGAAGAGGTCTGGGTCTGAGCTGATTTGCTTATTCAATAATTCTGGTGTTTGTTAAGCACATATTTTGTGACAAGCATTCCACTAAACACCAGGGGTAGCTACAAGAAAATCAGGTTGGCCACAGTCCCTGACCCCCTTGGGGCTCACAGTCTAAGTAGGAGGGAGGACAGGTATTTTATGCCCATTTTACCGATCAGAAAACTGAAACGCCAAGAAATTGTGACACAAGGTCAAGATTAAGTCAAGGTCACACAGCAGACAAGTGGCGGAGCTGCGATTAGAATCCAGGTCTTCTTCCCCCAAATCCGCTCTTTCCACTAGCCCATACTGATTCGCATAGCTACCCTAGCACTTTTAAATTAAATGCTAAATATAAGCCATGATTATTACTGTCAGAGCACGGGGAAGAGAGGATGGGGTAGAAGAGAGGGTTTGACATTTATTTTTATTTCCACTTTATTCAACTCAGGGACCATATTGGAGTCCCAAGAGATGTGGCTCAGTGGAAAGAGCCCAGGTTTGGGAGTCAGAGGTCATGGGTTCTAATCCCGGCTCCACCGCTTCTCAGCTGTGTGACTTTGGGCAAGTCACTTAACTTCTCTGTGCCTCAGTTACCTCATCTGTAAAATCTTAAACAACTCCAGTGGTTGCCTATCGACCTCCGCTCCAAACAAAAACTCCTCACTCTAGGCTTCAAGGCTCTCCATCACCTTGCCCCTTCCTACCTCTCCTCCCTTCTCTCTTTCTACTGCCCACCCCGCACGCTCCGCTCCTCTGCCGCCCACCTCCTCACCGTCCCTCGGTCTCGCCTATCCCACCGTCGACCCCTGGGTCACGTCCTCCCGCGGTCCTGGAACGCCCTCCTTCCTCACCTCCGCCAAACTGATTCTCTTTCCCTCTTCAAAACCTTACTTAAAAATCACCTCCTCCAAGAGGCCTTCCCAGACTGAGCTCCTCTTCCCCCTCTACTCCCTCTGCCATCCCCCCTTTACCTCTCCGCAGCTAAAGCCTCATTTTCCCCTTTTCCCTCTGCTCCTCCACCTCTCCCTTCCCATCCCCACAGCACTGTACTCGTCCGCTCAACTGTATATATTTTCGTTACCCTATTTATTTTGTTAATGAATTGTACATCGTCTTGATTCTATTTAGTTGCCATTGTTTTTACGAGATGTTCTTCCCCTTGACGCTGTTTAGTGCCATTGTTCTTGTCTGTCCGTCTCCCCCGATTAGACTGTAAGCCCGTCAAACGGCAGGGACTGTCTCTATCTGTTGCCGACCTGTTCATCCCAAGCGCTTAGTACAGTGCTCTGCACATAGTAAGCGCTCAATAAATACTATTGAATGAATGAATGAATAAAATGGGGATTAAGACTGTGAGCCCCACATGAGACAGCCTGATGACCTTGTATCTACCCCAGTGCTTAGAACACTGTTTAGCACATAGTAAGCACTTAACAAATACCATCATTATTATTATTATTATTATTATTATTAAAAGACCTTCCCTTCACTGGTCAGCTAAAGTTGCCTCTGGACATTGATTTTTAGCACTCACTCTCCTCATATCTCCTAAAATCACATCTCCTCCAAGAAGTCTTCCATGATTAACACCTCATCCTCCCACTGCCTTTTTCCTCTCTATTGTTACACTTAATCCTCTCCCTTAGCATTTAAGAATTCCTCCTACCCCCACCTCTACAACACTTATGTACATATTCTTCAACACAGTTACTTTTTCTATTGATAATTTATTTAATGTCTTGTCACCTCTGCTAGATTGTAAGCTCCTTGACAGCAGGGATTGTGTCTACTGATTCTATTGCTTTCCCTCAAGTGCTCATTTCAGTGCCGTGCACAGACTAAGCACCCAAAAAATACCTTTTATGGATTGGATCCACTTTAAGGAACTGGATTTTCCAAGGCCAAGAGTGAGATGGTTGTCTAAATGAGGCATAACTCTGTCACACTGATGGTTGTCCTTAACTGCTCTGGAAAACGTCTCATCTTTAAGGTTCTGAGTCCCCAGACGAGAGGCTCCATCCATCCAATCTCCAAGGACGAAAGGGTCAAAAATGTACATCTTGGAAGTTACCAACCCAAACTGTCTTTGGAGAGAAGTTTCAGCAGGAGAAGAGTAAGGGAAAAATGAACTTGTTTACTTTAGGATCAGGCACAAGTTCTTTGAGGGTGGCAAGCTTTCAGAGTAACCGGGGACTTCTCCAGAGAATAGATTTCCATCCTAAGCACAGCTTTTCCAAGCAGAAAGACCTGGGCTTCTTCAAAGACTGCACAACAATAGAAAAACTAACCGACTCAAAATGCAACCGAAGCAATGTGGCCTAGTGGATAGAGCACGGGCCTGAGAGTCAGAGGAACCTGGATTCTAATCCCAGCGCCACCACTTGTAAGCTGTGTGACCTTGGGCAATTCATTTCACTTCTTCGTTAACTCAGTTACCTCATCTGTAAAATGGGGATTAGAACTGTGAGCCCTATGTGGGGTATGGACTGTGTCTTTACTAATTAGCTTGTATCTACCCCAGTGTTTAACAAAGTGTCTGGCATGTTGTAAGTGCTTAACATATACCATAAAAAGACAGCTAAGAAAAAAATGCACATAGTTACATCATACCCATATAACAGGCAGCTCAGAAGGATAGAAACTTAGATGGAAAAATGAAATCTTCTCTTGCAGGGTTAATGTTTTTATTAAATCATATTAAGGTTGGCATAATCATCTTTTTCCATTATAGACATAGAGCACTTTTATTAGCTACTGAGTTTAGCTTTAAGAAATCCCCATTGATTGGCAGCTGTCTGTCAACTCCAGGGTCTGGAGGGAATCCATGACTCTGCTCTCAAAGCCTGAGGGAATTTCTAGAGGCTTCAAGGCGGCTAATGGTTGTCCATTAGCAGAAGGCCCAGTGGCAACCTGGAATCTGGATAGTGGGAAGTTCCTTCTCTTTAAAGTCCCATAATTCCCCACTGCAGCCTGAGCTAAGCTGGAAAAAAATGTGGTAAGTGAGGACTGAGGTGCTCTCACTTTTGTAGACTGAGGAAAAACATTTCAGGCAGTTTGGTATTGCTGTATTCTATGTTTTATTTATGCCTCATGCCGGATTCGGAACTGAGAGCTAAAGATCTTTCCTGTGATGGAAAATTGACATTCTCTTGAATGGAGCCCAGCAGCTAGTGGCCTTTTTTGACTATGTCCCCTACTTTCTGGTCATTCTGTCTTAAATCTGCTACACTTTATGAGTTTACATGCTCAACTGTTGCCTACATTTCATTCTGTGATGTTTCATAACAAGGGAATGGGGTAGAGGAGGAGTCTTTAGTAGTAAAAAGAAGCCCGTTCACCCCCTCCCACCCTATGAGACCTGTCTTGAGAGTGTCCATCAAAATACAATGTGTCTTCACTCCTGATATACCACTTCAAGCAGTCGATCAATCGATACATGTTATTTATGCTCTTACTGTGTTCAGAGCACCATATTAAGCGATCGGGAGAGTAAAACACAGTAGAATTGGTGCTCCCACAAGGAGCTTACTGTCTAGAGAGGGAAACAGACATTAAAATTAAGTAAGGATACGTACACAAGTTCTGTGAGGCTGAGGATGGGGAGAGTATCACCATTTTTTTAATGGGATTTGGTAAGGAATTACTATGTCAGGCCCTGTAACTAAGCACTGTAACTAATCAATCATATTTACTGAGCACTTACTATGTGCAGAGCATTCATTCATTCATTCAATCATATTTATTGAGTGCTGACTGTGTGCAGACCACTGTACTAAGCTCTTGGAAACTGCACTGTACTAAGTGCTTGGGAGAGTACAACATAACAGAGTTGGTACACACAAGCTGATCAGGTTGGACACAGTCCCTGTCCCACATGAGTCTCACAGTCTAAATCCCCATTTTGCAAATGAGGTAACTAAAGCACAGAGGGGTGAAATGACTTGACCAAGGTCACAGAGCGGATGAGTGGCAGAGCCAGGATTAGAAACAAATCCTCTGACTCCCAGGCTGCAACTGTGATTTCTACCTTTATTATACACTCCCAGTGCTCTGCATTCAAGAGACACTCAATAAATACAATGGATTGCTGGAGCTCCCCAATCTACCTTCCACCACCAATCCCATCTTCAGAGCTATAACCAACCATCACTTCCACAGCCTGCATTTCTAGTAGAAGACCAGTTGGAAGGCCCTAGGAGCACTTTGACAAGTAACAACTAATTAATTAAAATTAATAATGGTATTTGTTAAACACTTACTACGTGACAAGCACTGTACTAAGCACTGGGGTAGATGCAAGCAAATCAATTTGAACACAATCCCTGTCCCACATGAGGCTCACAGTCTCAATTCCCATTTTATAGATGAGGAAACTGAGGCCCAGAGAAGTATAGTGACTTGCCCAAAGTCACACAGAAGACAAGTGGCAGAGCCAGGATTAGAACCCATGATCTTCTAACTTCCAAGCCTGTGCTGTATCCACCAAGCCATGCTGCTTCTCTGAGACTAAATCACACAATCCACTAATTCTGTTGTATTGTACTCTCCCAAGCACTTAGTACAGTGGTCTGCACATAGCAAGTGTTCAGTAAATACCACTGATTGGTTGACTGATTGATTACAATACTAAAGAATTGGCAGAAGTTCCCTGCCCACAAGAAACCTACAGTCTATAGGAAGAGAATATAAAGACCACTGATTAATTGGTTACAATACAATAGAGTTGATAGACAGGATGACTGCCCATAAAGAGCTTACAGTCTAGAGGGGAAGAATATGAATGCCACCGATTTACTGGATGATTAATCAGTTCATTAATCAATCAATAATTAAGTATTTGCTAGGTGGAGAGGATTGTACTAAGAGTTTGGGAGAGTACAATACAACAGAGTTGGCAGACACATTCCCTGACTACAGCGAGCTTACAGTCTATAGGGGAAGGGGGTAATTACTTCTATTTTTCTAGCAGTGGCATTTGGATATTATTTGTGTATCATTCAGGCCATGTTTCTACCCACAGCTTTAGCTTCATGCTCTACAATGAATCTCTGATGCAATATCCACCCCCCGCCTCCAGACTGAAAGCTCATTGTGGGCTGGGAACGCATCTGTTTATTGTTGTACTGTATTTTCCCAAGAGCTTACTACAGTGCTCTGCACACAGTAAGTGCTCAATAAATATGAATGAATGAATGAATGAAAGAAAAAATGACTATCAGCCAGCCCTAGCAATTTAACTCAGAGCAACTCACATTTTAATAGATTTCATTTCCTGGTACAGTCTTAATTGATTTTGAGTTCCTTAACACTTTGACTTACACGAGATGACTTCAGAAGAGTTAAAGCAGGAAATAGCAAGTTTATATAAAGGAGATACAGATGGGAGTGTCTTGTAGACTGGGATCTTTTTCAGTGAGAAATAGAAAGGAGACTGAAATGGAAATTTCAGCTCCCTCCCTTTCTCCGCCCCCAGGAGGGAAGACTGCCCAGTGTGGATTTTAAGTGATTTCCTCCATCTCAACTCCCAGGTGGAGTCCGGAGTGACACTCTGAGCCTCAGAATGATGTTGGGATCCATTTCCAGCTTTTTTCAGTCGAAGGGAAGGCTGCCAAGTTGCTAGCCCTCAAAGGATGGAGTGGAGCAAATAAAACATCAGGAAACAGGATCCCAGGGGCCACCCCCCTCCCCAAACACAAATGGGAACATTATAAATAGAGATGAGTAGAGGCTGGAGCTTTGGTAACCCACTTGGTCTTAAAGTCTACCTCGTGTCCCTTTCCAGCTTGAGTAAGCATCCCGTGGCATGGTTCGGACCTGAAGGTAGGAGGCCTCAGAGAGGGTGAAGCTATAAAAAGCCATTACTACAACAATAGAAACCACAATGATGTTTGAAGTCCATTTCTCTCCCACTCGGAGAGCTCTAGGAAAGGAGGGGAGAGGAAGTGGGGGGTTGGGCTTCGGGAGGTGTGGAGAGACATGGGAGGTGCCCTTGTGTAAATTCCCATAGACTGTTGAGTCAGTCAATAATGATAACAATAATAATAATAATTATGGTATATATTAAGCACTTACTATGTACCAAGCACTGTTCTAAGTGCTGGGGTAGATACAAGGTAATCAGATTGACCCACATAGGTCTCACAGTCTTAATTCCCATTTTATAGTTGAGGTAACTGAGCCACAGAGAAGTTTAGTGGCTTGCCCAAGGTCACATAGCAGACAAGTGGCAGAATGGGGATTAGAACCCATGACCTTCTGACTCCCAGGCCCCTGCTCTATCCACTGCACCATGTTGCTGCTTCAATCAAACTGTCAGTCAGTCAGTCATATTTATTGAGAGTTTAAATGGTTTCTGTCTGGCTCACGTGGGAGGGGGAATGTGCAATACAAGGGCAAGGGTTCCCCTTTTTTGCAGGACCAACCCCAGAAAATGGGAGATTTGGGCATTTGACTGAACCCCACTTAGTTTGACAGCTGCTGGTTTTGCTCTTTGTCATTTCGAGCGGAATCAAGGCCCTGCCCTTGTTTGAGTCCTTTGGAGTCTTCTGTCCTTTCTGGATCAATGAATCTATCAGTCAGTCGATGGTACTTTTCTTGTCTATCAACTCTGCTCTCTTGTACTCACCCAAGCTCTTAGTACAGTGCTCTGCACACAGTAAACACTTAAGAAATGTAACAGATCAATTTATCAATTTCACTGAGAGAAGCACTCAACCGATACCACCGACTGACACCTGGACAGAGAGTCTGGTGCTTTCAGTGCCCAGCGAATGGCTTTCATCACTTCAACACCAAATGACGTTTTAACCCTCGGTAAGATTAGGGATGGCTTAAACCATTCCACCCCGGGACCCACCACCCACAGGTCCTCGGCGTTGCCGATTTAAAATCCCCGAATTGGAGGCGAAGTTAGACGGGAGCACGAAGCCAGATTCACCATGCTCGTCGGAGGCATTTAGCTTTCAGTTGTTGTAAAAATGAAAATAATTGTGAAAGCAGAGAGAAGCCGCAGCTGCTCCGGGCTATTCATACTCTAAGAGATCCCATCAGACTCTCTTTATTGTTGCCGTTTTGGCAAATTATTTTCTTATCACACACAACCTATTCACTTTTGTTCCTGGATAAGCACTTAGACCCATAAAGCGATGGGTCAGCAACAGTTTAGCGAGGGGAGCCTGGAATCGCAGCCTTTGCGGATGACTGGAGTCTGCCCCACTGAAAAACAGCAAATGGCATCGATAAAGAGCTGGCCGGCCCTTCAACAGCCCCGCTCGGTCTCCCCGCCATGATGGGTTACCCCTTGCCCTGGTGGGCTTATCTGGCTCCATGTGGGCCGTTCTGCCTCAGGGGTCAAGTGTGTGTCAGTTTATTCTTCTATTGTACTCTCCCAAGTGCTTAGTACAGTGCTCTTCACACAGTAAGAGCTCGATGAATTCGATGGAATGAATTGAATGAAGTTCCCCAGGGTCTCCGGGTGGCGAGGGGTCAAGAAAGGGCTGGGGATCAAGATGGAGAAGTGGGCAGGGCCTGGCCCTGGCCCGTAGAAGCCCGTGCCACCACACGTGTGCCCTGGACAAAGCTTTGGCCCCTTCTGCGTGGGCACGGAGACCGACGCTCCTATTATACCAACCCATCAGGGAAGCCATTGGGAAGAAAACATTTCGCCATTTGGACGGAAGCACAGATCTGGAATGGCTCGTTTCTCTGTGACAGCCTGCCATGTACAGATGAAAGGGAAGCTTATAACAAATTTTCATTACCCCCCAAATAAAAAAAAAAGCAACAGCAGGAGAAGCGGGTGTTTGGAGGCCTCGAGGTGGGGCCAGAAATTCACCCGAGAGACCACAAAGGAACCTCAGCAAAACAAATCAATCAATCTATCAATCACCGGCACTTCCGGAGCCCCTTTTCATGCAAATGGAAATCAGGGCCTGTCAGCCTGTCAGGGTCCGGCCTTCAACCCTCTGCCTGGGAACTATTCATTAAGTTCACGGAAAATACAAGCCTCCCTCCTTTCTCCGCACCCCGGCTCCCCTCCCTGATCTGTAGGAGACACGTCTCGCTCGAAAAAGCTTTCTGGTCCTTCTCGCCCAAGGCTGGACAGAAGCACGTTGGAAAGCCAGAAGGGCAAGCATGTATTTGCTGAGCTCCCAGCTCCTACTCAACGCTCTGAATGCAAAAGACGGCAGCTATTTAAGCCGGCCCTGTGCTCTGGGTGAAGCTGTCAGCTATGGGCTTTGCAGGCCTGCGCTCTGGGGGTTCTTGAGAGAGGTTCCAGAAGCTCCCGGCCTGTGGGGACAGTGACCCAAAGAATCTATCAATCGATGGTATCTACTGAATGCTTACTCTGGGCAGAACATTGTGCTAAGAGCTTGGGAGAGTATGAGACTGTGAGCAGGAACAATCCCTGCCTTTGAGGAGCTTACAATCTAATGGGGGAGGCAGTCACAAAAATAAATTTCCGGTAGGTAGAAGCAACCAAGTTTAAAGATCAGGACATAAGCGCTACTGGGGGTAGGGGGAAGAGAGGAGGTACCTAAGAGACTATGGATTGACCCATGATTGGCCTTTTTGCCACCCAAAAAAGAGAGACAGCCTATCTCATTTTCAAGGATGAATCCTTGCAAGGCTGATCATCCTCACTAGGCAGCAGTGTGATCTTGTGGATAGAGCCCGGGCCAGAGTGTCAGAGGACTTGGGTTCTAATCTTGGCTCTGCCACTCGCTTGCTGGGTAACCTCAGACAACTCACTTAACTTCTCAGTGCCTTACTTCCCCCATCTTTTAATCCTCCTATCCTCCTTAGCAGTGAGCCCCTCGAGGGCCAGGGACTGTGTCCAACCCGATTAATCTGTATCTTCCCCAATCAATCATATTTATTGAGCACCTACTCTGTACAGAGCACTGTACTAAACACTTGGGAGGATACAACATAACATTATAACAGACACATTCCCTGCCCACAATGAGCTTATAGTCTAGAGGGGAAGACAGAGATTCGTATAAACAAATGAATTATGCATCTGTACATAAATGCTCTGAGGCTGAGGCGGGATGTGGTGAATAAAGAGAGCAAATCAGGGTGATGTAGAAGGGAGCAGGAGAAAAGGAAATGAGTCAGGGAAAGCCTCTTGGAGGAGATGTAGCTTCAGTAAGGCTTTGAAGGTGGGGGGACCAATTGCCTGTAATGGTCCCGGTGATTAGAAAAGTGCTTGGCATAGATTAAGTGCTTAAAAAGTACCTTAAGAACAATGGACAGAGACTCCACACAGAGCCGGCTAGTTTTCGACCTCGATGCCCCTGACAGGGCAAATAGGTCCTGCTCTGGTGCTGACTGGGTGCCAGGAGAGGCCATGCAGAGCTGAGGGCCAAGCTCACTCCTTGCTCCAGGAATGCCAACCTTCTCACTGTGCCTCGATCTCACCTTTCTCACTGCCGACCCCTCATCCACGTCCTGCCTCGGGCCTGGAACGCCCTCCCTCCTCAAATCCGGTAGACAATTACTCTCCTCCTCTTCAAAGCCTTATTGAGGGCACATCTCCAAGATGCCTTCCCACACTAACCCCCTCTTTCCTCTTCTCCCACTCCCTTCTGTGTTGCCCTGACTTGCTCCCTTTTCTCTTCCCCGCTCCCAGCCCCACAGCACTTACATCCATATCTGTAATTTATTTATTTGTATTGAGTCTGTTTCCCCCGACTAGACTGTTAGCTCGTTGTTGGCAGGAAATGTGTCTGTTTATTGTAGTATTACACTCTCCTCAGTGCTTAGTACAGTACTATGCACAGAGTAAGCATTCAATAAATACAATTGAATAAATACGAACTAATGAATATGAAGTTCCTAGAAAACTTGTTCATTTGAGTAAGTGAACATGACCCACAAAGAGAAGAGCCTGAATATTTCCTTTCCGGATCAAAGCTGCAGGCTCTCTAAACTTGGAAGCTCCATATCCCAAGCGCTTAGGACAGTACTCTGTACAATAAGCACTTGATTAATACTATTGATTGAATGACTGATCATTTACTCAGTCCAGGATTCAGTCTCTGACAATGGCATCAGTGTGAAGGTTGACCTCCCAATAAAGACTGTGCTATTATTTAAGGGCTTACTGTGTGCCAAGCCCTGCACTAAGCAGTAAGGTGAATTCAGGACGATCAGGTTGGACACATTCGCTGTCCCACATGGGGCTCACAAACTAAGTGGGCGAGAGGAATGGGTGTTTTATCCCCATTTTACAGATGAGGTAACTGAGACACTTAGTACAGTGCTTTGCCCAGAGTAAGCATTTAACACGTCCCATTACTACTTCAGAGAAGTGAAACAGTGTGGCCTAATGGAGAGAGCATGGGCCTGGGTTCTAATCATGACTGCCAATTTGCTGTGCAACTTTTGGCAAGTCACTTAACTTCCATGGGCCTCAGTTTCCTCAACTGTAAAATGGGGATACCTCTTATCCCTCCAATTTAGATTGCGAGCCCCATGAAGGACAGGGACTGTCTCTGAACTAATTAACTTGTACCTTCCTCAGTTCTTTCACTAGGCCACGCAGCTTCTCTTCTACTTAAAACCTCCCCATGGATATTCATTCATTCAATCGTATTTATTGAGTGCTTACTGTGTGCAAAGCACTGTACTAAGTGCTTATGCACACTGCAATGATCTGCTTGGCACAGTGCTTGACACATAGTAAGCCCTTAACAAATACCAACATTATTATTACTATTATTATTACACCAGGGGAGAGGATGTTTTGGGTCTACCAGATCATAAAGGGTAGGGACAGAGAGACTGTGGAATTGTCATTCTTCAAATTCCACACCTCCAAGGCCAGGACATTGAATATTGAAGGTAGTAGTTCAATATAAATCCCATCGATCAATCAATCAATCATATTTATTGAGCACTTTATGTGCAGAGCACTGTACCAAATGCTCGGAGAGCACGATATAGCAATACAGCAGAGTTGGTTGGCTTACAGTTCAAATGGAGAGAAGAAAAGATTTCTTCAACCAACATATACATGGTAAGCATATTGAATTCATTATCACAGGACTTTGTGTTGACTGAATCTGACTGCATGTTCAGAAGGAGCTGGGATAAATGAACAGATAAGAGGTCCATAATGGATTACTAAAAGGGAAAGATAGGGCTGCTCAATGGTTCAACCCTAATCACAAGATGGATGGTCAAAAGGATGAGCATGAGACATTTTGGGGTCACTGTCAGAGACAGGATTTTAGTGTGGGTGAACCATAGGCTGATTCAATACTCATCATCTTCCTAACGATGGACCCCCGTGACTTTCGATAATTAGCTCTATCTCCCCAGTTGCTAAAAAAAGCCCTCGTACCTTGCTGAAAAAGATAGGCCACGCCACGGGGAAAAAGAAAATCAAAATTGCTCACCGCCCCAGAACTGTGAACACATTCTCATTGACTCATGGGTACTGGGTATCAGCAATTAGAACCAGCAATTCACATTCTTGAGGCCCAGGATGGGAGTTACCAAGAGAAAATGGCCAGCTACGTGTTGTGGTTCTTCAAATTTTAATGATGATCCTCTCTTCCTTATCCACAGCTAATAAGGAAGCTAACAATAATTGCTGCATTTCTTTACTTGCTCATATGGATATGCACAGTTTGATATTTAAGAAGTTTCCATTTTTCATACAAATGGAAGTTCTCCTCTTCTCCCATGAGGTCTCACAATCCACCATTCCCGTTTTGCTTTTTACCTCCCTCCCCAATGGCCTTTTCCTCCCCTTGCGACTCTCACAGGATATAAATGGTCTCAATTAGCTGGAAAGGAAGGAAAACCGAAGTGGTTGTTTCAGATTTTCCAAATGTTTCCACCCCTTCTCCTCAGTCTTCTGGCTGGGTAACCCTGACAGATTTTAAGGGACAAAAGTGAAGATGCTATTCTCTGTATCCCAAAATCTCGGCTCTGCTACTTGTCTGCTGTGTGGCCTTGGGCAAAGGCATTTAGTCAAACATATTTATTGAGCACTGAGAGCACCAAACAAAGTGCTTGGGAAAGCACAGTATTATGGAATCAGTAGACCCGTTCCCTGCTCACATGAGCTTACACTTCTCGGTACCTCAATTACTTCATCTGAAAAATGGGGATTAAGACTCTGAGCCCCACGTGGGACATGGATGGTGTTGAACTTGATTAGTTTGTATCTAGCCCAGTGCTTAGTATAGTGCCTGGCACATAGCAAGCGCTTAACAAATACCATTTTTAAAAAACCCAATGAAAACAATAACTGGATAGCTGGGTTTTTGTTTCTTTGTTTTGTTTGTCTTAATGGTATTTTTTAAGCACTAAATTCCAGATTAGTCCTAATTCCAAGATCCTGTTGCAAAATACCCACTAGGCCACATTAGGTAGCCTTGGTCATACTTATGCCCATTTTCTAAGAGAAGGCTTGAGATAATCACAAAGTGTGACAAATGTAAGAACTTGCCAACTTTCCTGTCTTTGGCTTCTAGTTGTCTGAAGGAGTCACTACAATGCCTAAAGAAGCTTAAGTCACTGCACCACTGGGATTATAGGGCAAAATAAATGCCAACTCTGGGGAAAGATTTTAGTGGATCTGAAAGCCAGGGAGAGGTGGCAACTATTATTTTTTTTTTATCATGCAAGAGTACCTCTCCCAGTTAAGTCTTGGCATCCAGAGAATAAAAGGCAGAGGATGAAAGAGGAGAGGCGGAGAACAAAGAGAAAAGAGATAAGGGGAAAGAGAGTCAGAGAGAAGAAAGAACAAGTGACATGTGGAGTATTTTTTATTTGTCCTGAACCTCTGACTGCCTGTGAAATCTCAGTGTTGCGGGGATTGAATCCCCCCACGTTCCAAATCCCCTCCAGGTAGCTGAAACTAGTCACCGGCAGCCTCCCATAGAAAGCTGATCTCTGGCTTTTATCCACTGCAGAAAGCAGATTTGAGATGTGTTTGTCCCGGTTGTCCCAAGTACTAGGATATTCTCCCTGGAATGGTAGTTGAGGGGGATTCGTCGTTCCATCGATCACTATAGTACTATAATGCACCGGAGGCAAAAAAAAAAAAAAACAAACAAAAAACTTTCTGAAAGTTTTTGTTTTAATTCTCGCTTGCCTTCTGGATTCGAGTTTAGGTCTGTGTCTGCATGGGGAAAGGGTTTTTGAGCTTCTTAGTACTGTCTGGCCCAGGGCTGCTTCAAACAATAGAGAAGTGAAGTCCAACAGCACAGGTCTTTAAAGATTTCCCTCCCGCATCACACAGAACTCATGCTGACTTTTGAGCACCTATCTGACCCCCAATCTCCAGTAGTAATAGTATTTGTGTGGCACCCGCTGGGTGAAGAGCATTGAATATAGCACTTGGGAAATACAAAACAAAGAAATGACATGTTCCCTGCCCAAAAGAAGCCTACCCTCTAACAGGGCAGACAGAAATGAAAATATTTGCAAATAGGGGAATCGAAATAAATATTTGAATGAATGAATAATAAAAGCACTGGAGGAGGCAAATGGGTATGGACTAATTGTGGGGTTGGGGATAAATCACGGAAGGCTTGTTGGAGGAGGTGGGGTTGTAGGAAGGCTTTGAAGACTGGATTTAAGAAGGGACACAGCTGTTCCCTATTTCCCTGTCTGTCTCCCCCTCTAGACTGTAAGCTTCTTGTGGGCAGGGAATGTATCAACCCACTCTGTTGTACTAGCCAAAGTGCTTAGTACAGCACTAGACCAAGCTCACGCAGCAAACAAGTGGCAGAGTTGGGATCAGAGAAGCAGTGTGGCCTTCTGGATGGAGCGTGGGCCTGGGAGTCAGAAGGATCTGGGATCTAATCCCAGCTCTGACACTTGTCTGCTGTGTAACCTTGGGCAAGTCACTTTACTTCTCTGTGCCTCCATTACCTCATCTGGAAAATGGGCATTTAGAGTGTGAGCCCCATAGGGGACAGGGACTGTGACCAACATGATATGCTTGTATCTACCCCAGCGATTAGTACAGTGCCTTACAGATAGTATGAGCTCAACAAATATGACAATCATTATTATTAATTCAGGTTTTTTGACTCCCAATCCTGTGCTTTTTCCAAATGGCCAGGCTGCTTCTCTTTGGGACTTGAACTGGTTATAGTTTGGGTTTATCTGTCCCTTCTGTCCAACCCACCCAAAATTAGAATATTAATTTCCCAAATGAGGGATCTGAACTGATGGCAGCCAATCAGAAGACATTATTTGGGCCCCTCCATTTGACAACAAGCGTTGTGATGGGACAGTCTGCATGAAGTGAAGTTAAAAATCTTCCACAGGAGCTATTTTTCTGGTCTGTAGATTGCATTGCCATGGGTTCTCATAAGCGCTTTGAGAATGTGGGTTAGGTCTTTTTTGATTCCCTCCTGTATAGCTTCCTTAAAGAGCCTACCGCCAAGGGAATACTCATTAAACATTAATTGCTGCTGATGAGACTCTAGATACTTTATATCACAGAGAACAAAACAGTGTCAAGATGCTTAATGAAACCCATAATTTGGCTTGTTGGCTTTGCCAAGGTAGATGGTAAAAATACTCACTTGGCCCCAGCTAACAATCTGATCAGTCTATTATTACAAAATATAAATTTAATCATGTGACTAGTGACAACAATAATAATGTACTTTGGTTTGAGGGAGACCGTGCAAAATTCTCCCATCTGGTTTGTGCTGCAAACTGCTCCAGCCTACAGGGATAATGCATATAGACTGAATATGTCTAATTAACTGGATGCCAATATCAATAATCAATCAATCAAAGAGTGATATTTATTGTGGGTATACTGTGTGCACAGCACTGCATCAAGCACTTGGAAGAATACAATAAAATGGAACTGGTAGATGTGCTCTCTACCTTCAGGATCATCAATGGTATTTATTGAGTGATTACTGCATGAAGAGCACTGTACTAAGTGCTTGGGAGATGCTTACATTCTAGGTTCTGAGGTTATAAAATGGTGATTCCCTGTCTCTTCTCCCTCCCAGTTAGACTGTGATCCCCATGTAGGACAGGGACTATGTCCATAGTCCCTGTCCAACTGAAGTATTTTTTATATGGTATTTGTTAAGCGCTTACTATGTGCAAGGGACTGTACTAAGAGCTGAGGTAGATTCAGTGTAATCAAGCACCACATGGGGCTCGCAATCTTAATCCCCATTTTCCAGATGGGGCAGAGAGAAGTTAAGTGACTTGCCCAGGGTCACACAGCAGAGAAGTGGCCGAGCTAGGACTTGAATGCAGGACCTTCTGACTCCCATGCCTATACTCTACCTATTAGACCATGCTGCTTCTCAATACCTCAGCATTTAGAACAGTGCCAGGCAAATAGTAAGCACTTAACAAACACCTTTCCATTATTTGAGGATCTCAAAGTACTTTGAACACAGGACCAATCATCGGGCCCATTTTGCAGATGGAGAACCTGGAGTCTGGAAAAGATAATCCCTTTCCACAGTGACCATTAAACCCAATTATTTCCCCTCCATTTGGGGAAGTTTAAAGTTGGAAGTGTCAAAGGATATAGTCAGACTCAATGTTTGGGAGCCTAGAGCTATTTGGGAACCTAGAGCTACTGGGGAGCAGGCTTGAAGAAAACCCAGGATGAATCAATGGAAATGGAATTCAAATATTGACATTTAACTGTCAATGGATTAGAAATCCTAAACCATGCCCCTTGAAAGGAGTTCGTCAGGTGAATTTCAACTCTTTAGCAACTGTCATACTTATTTACCCCATTTTTGAACAACATTTCTCTAACACCGAAATAGGGATGGGGTTATTATACGGGTAACATGAGAATTAAGTCTAGCAATAAAGAGAAGAGGAGAAAACAGAGAAGAAACCAAGGAGGAGGAAGGGAGGGAAGAAGGATGATGAAGGTAAAAGGGGACTTCAGATTGGGACTCAACTTCTATTTTACCCTCCCATGTGCTGCAAACATTAGGCACTCAGTGAATGAATCCCCTTGCTGGCTGTGGGGCTCAGAGCTGAGGAGAAAGAAGGAACAGAACAAAAGGCTAAGACTCTCTTTCCCACATCCTCTCCCTAGCCTGGAATTCCCTCCCCTTCCATATACACCGGACCACTACTCTTCCCACCTTCGAAGCATAATTCACATCTCCTCCAAAAGGCCTTCCCTGACTAAGCCCTCTTTTCCCCAGCTCCCTCTCCCTTCTGCATTATCTATGCACTTGGATCTGTGACCTTTGGGCATTTGATATTTGCTGCAAATGGAAGCAAGGGAGACAGAGAGGACAATTTTTGACCTCTCTGGTATGAATTTGGCTTCCTGGGTGATGTTGGTGATGTTCTAGATTATAAATTCATTTTGGCCAGGGAATGTGTCTGTTTATTCTCCCAAGCACTAGTACAGTACTTTGCACAAAGTAAGTGCTCAATAAATACAATCTACTGACTGAACCCACAAACTAATAGTAATTATAACTGTGGTATTCGTTAATAGCTTACTATTATTATTACTACTTTTAATGGTATTTTTTAAGCACTTACTATGTGTCAGGCACTGTATTAAGCACTGGGGTCCTTGTCTTATGCTGTCGAGTCATCTCCAACCCAAAGCAACACCATGGACGCGTCTCTCCCAGAACGCCCCACCTCCATCTGCAATCGTCCTGGTAGTGGATCCATAGAGTTTTCTTGGTAAAAATATGGAAGTGATTTACCTTTGTCTCCTTCCGCGCAGTAAACTCGAGTCTCTGACCTCAACTTTCTCCCATGCCACTGCTGCCCAGCACAGGTGAGTTTTGACTTGTAGCAGATGGCCTTCCACTCGCTAGCCACTGGCCAAGCTAGGAATGGAATGGGGATGCCTCTGCTTGACTCTGTTTCCCCTAGTCAAGAGTGGTAGAGAACTGGAAACTCTCCAGGTGCGACCCTGAGAGGAAGGGTTTGGGTAGGTACTAGATAATCAGGTTGGACACCATCCCTATCCCATTTAGGGCTCATAGTCTTAATCCCCATTTTAGTCTTAATCCCCATTTTACAGGTGTGGTAACTGAGGCACAGAGAAGTTAAGTGACTTGCCCAAGGTCACCCAACATACAAGTGGCAGAGCTGGGATAAGAACCTATGTCTTTGTCTCCCACACTATCTGTTATCTGCTAGGCCACTTCACTTCCCAAGGGTTTAATACAGTGTTTGGTAAGTGCTTAATTAAGTAAGAAAGTAAGTACTTAATTAAGTGCTCAATTAAGTGCTTAATTAAATGCTTTGTAAGCGCTTATGCACTTAACTAAGCTCTTAATACAGGGCTCTGCACACAGTAAGTGCTCAATAAATACCACTGATTGATTTAAGATGATGACAGTGATGGTATTTGTTAAGGACTTATTATGTGAGGACAGGGACTGTGTCCAACCCGATTATCTTGTATCTGATCCAGCTATTCTACTGATGCCTGTCTACTTGCTTTGTTTTGTTTTGTTGTCTGTCTCCCTTGTTCTAGACTGTGAGCCCGTTGTTGGGTAAGGATTGTCTCTATTTGTTGCCGAATTGTACTTTGCAAGCGCTTAGCACAGTGCTCTGCACAGAGTAAGCGCTCAATAAATAAGAATGAATGAATGAATGAATGAATGAATGGGCCAAGCAAACTTCTCTGTTCCTCTGCAAAATGGGGATTCAATACCTGTTCCCCTTCCTATTTAGATTGTGAGCCCCATGTGGGACCTAATTATCTTGGATCTTCCCCAACGTTTAGTACAGGGCTTGGCACATAGTAAGTGCTTAACATTGTTAATAAAAAGAATTATTATTGGAATTGTTAATAATAATTCATATTAATAGTAATCAATATTACTAGTATTAGTACTGGTGATTAAAAATGATTAGTACTAATAATTAGTGGTAATAATTATGGTCGACAATAATTAGTATAGATAATAAAGCTCCCCTCTAGACTATAAGCTTATTTGGGGCAGGGAATATGTCTGTTGTTATATTCTACTCTCCCAAGTGCTTAGTACGGTGCTCTGCACACAGAAAGCACTCAATAAACAGAGAAGCAGCATGGCTTAGTGGATAGAGCATGGACCTGGGAGGCAGAAGGACCTGAGTTCTAATCCGAGCTCTACCACTTGTCTGCTGCATCTTGTCTGTTGTCATCCCTGTGTTAGATAGTAAGCTCACTGTGGGCAGGGAATGTCACTGTTTATTGTTGTATTGTACTTTACCAAGTGCTTTGTACAGTGCTCTGAACAAAGAAATCACTCGATAAATATGATTGAATGAATGAATGAATCGGAAGTGCAAGAAAATGACCCTTCCCTGACCTTTTCCAGAAGCCCTTTGGCCTCCTCATTGGCATTCATCTTCCCACTGGGCCCAAAAAGACCACAACAAGTCTCTGGTATCCAATAAAGGAGAGTCAGAGTAGAACAATGCCTGCAGCAGAAGTATAAGAGGAATCGTAACAGCCGGATCATTTTCTTCTACACTTAGTGGAGAGCAGACGTGACCATCAGTATTAAAAGTTGGTCACAACTCTTTCTTGATCCAATAATATCCATTTAGAGAGCAATCTTCCGCCTTGGAAATGAAAAGATAAGTTTTGGCAAATATCTTTTTCTTCCCTTTATTCCCGCCCCTCTAAACCTGACAACACTTACGTACATATCTGTAATTTTTAAATTTATATTAATGTGTCCCTCCCCCTTTATGCCATAAGCTCCTTGTGGGCAGAGAACTTGTCTACCAACTCCAGTTTTTGTACTCTCCCAAGCACTTAGCATGGTGCCCGGCACACAATAAATGCTCAATAAATATGATTAATTGATTGATTGATTCCTCTTAGATAGGGCAGAAACCTATTCTACTTCTGATAGAGTACATCAAGCCAAAAAGCAAGATTTGGAATCTCTTTGACAGAAGCCCACCTTCCATTTTTATTCACTCAGTTTTATCTGCTATGAAATCCCACACATGCCCTGAAGTTGACTTTGATTCACTTAAACATGACTGCCATTGTGACAGCCCATTAAAGTCATGGGTGGAAGGCCTCAGAGAGACAGGCTATTTCAGATAATCGGGAGGAATTCACTCCATCAATACAGCAACAAGCCTCCTCTGACTCCTACTCACTCTGTCTTGGGCACGGTGAAGGTGTGGACGGACTATACTATATTATGGGGTGTAGGACAGAACCACAAACATACACTAACACACATTCACACACACACATTCACACTCAAACACTTCCTCACATACTCCTGTTGGGTAGGATAATTTGATTTTGACAAGACTCTTACCAGTCAGTAGTATTTATGATAACAATATTAATAATGATTGTGGTATTTGTTAAGCACTTACTGTATGCCAGGTACTATACTAAGAGTTGGAGTGGATACAAGCAAATCAGGTTGGACATAGTCCCTGTCCCACATGGGGCACACAGTCTCAATCACCATTTTACAGATGAGGGAACTGAGGCCCAGAGAAGTGAAATGACATGACCTAGGTCACACAGCAGACAAGTGGCAGAGCACGGATTAGAACTCATGACCCTCTGACTGCCGGGCCTGTGCTCTATCCACTACGCCAAGCTGCTTCTCCAGCAGAGTGATAAAGCTGGGGCTTTATTGAAAGCCTACTCTGTGCTAAACACTTAACTAAGCACTTGGGAGAGTACAATAGCGAAAGTAGACACAAATCCCTGCCCTCAGGAGTTTACAATCTGCTAGGAGCATGGTAACCAGCGAGAAAAGCAGAACCATATAGTGAGATGAATGAGATTTCTAGTCTGTAAACTCATGAACAGGAAAGACATCTGCTTATGCAATTGCATCGTACTCTCCCAAGTGCTTAGTGCCGTGTTCTGCACATATTAAGGACTCAATAAGTACCATTGATTGGTTGACTGTAGACTGTAAGTTGCTCTATAGACTGCAAGCTTCTTGTGGGAAGGAAATGTGTCTTCCAATACTATTTTGTATATACATATTATTTATGGTATTTGTTAAGCATTTACTATGGATCGAACACTGTTCTAAATGGATCAGGTCAGCCATTTCCCTGTTCCACATGGATTTGCAGTCTAAGTAAGAGGGAAACAGGTATTGAGTCTTCATTTTATGTTTGAGGAAACTGAGGCACTGAAAAATCAAGTGACTGGCCCAAGATCACACAGTGGGCAAGTGGCAGAGACAGGATTAGAACCCAGGTCCTCTGATTCCCAGGCCCTTGGGCTCTTTCCATTAGGCTAAACTGCTTGTTATGGACAGGGAACGTATCTGCTAATTTTGTTATATTGTGCTCTCCCAAGCACTTAATACAGCGCTCTGCTATAGTAAGCGCTCAATAAATACCACTGATTGACTGATTGCTTCCGAAGCACTTAGTAGAGTGATCTGCACACTGGAAGCACTCAATAAGCAGAGAAACAGAGTTGTCTAGTAGATAGAGAATAGGCCTGGGAGTCAGAGGACCTGGGTTCTAATCCCTGCTCTGCCACTTCTCTGTTGTATGACCTTGGGCAAGTCACTTAACTTATCTGTGCCTCAGTTCTCCCATCTGGAAAATGGGAATTCAATACCTCTACTCCCTCCTCCTTAGATTCTGAGTCTCAATTGGGACCTGATTCTCTTATACTCACTAGAGCGCCTTGCACACAATGAACACTTAAAATATACCATTTTGATTATCATTGCTGGCAAAGAACTTTATAACTCAATTAGAAGACTTCTTGAGAAAAGGAACAGCAACTTCGCTGTAGAGTAGGCATCTAAAATTTATCCAGGGATTAGTACAGTGCACTGCTCACCATAAATATGTAGTGATGAAGCTATAAATCTTAATTTTATTCCTCCTCACTGTAGCTGTGGGTAAGAACTATTTATGCCCCCATTTCCCAGATGAAGAAAGCAAGAAATTATTTATAGGAATAATAATGATGATGGTATTTATTAAGTGCTTACTATGTGCCGCGCACTGTACTAAGCTCTGGTTTCAAGCAAATTGGGTTGGTACAGTCTCTGTCCCAAGTGGGGCTCAGAGTCTCAATCCCCATTTTACAGATGGGTAACTGAGGCCTAGAGAAGCAAAGTGACTTGCCCAAGGTCACACAGCAGACAAGTGATGGAGCCAGGTTTAGAACACATGACCTTCTGACTCCCAAGCCCGTGCTCTATCCATTACGCCATGCTCCTTCCCCATTTATCTTCTTCCAAGAGAATTTTTGACAGAACTGAGGATGAATTGCTGGCTTCCTGGTTCCCAAGAGGGATTTTTCCCTCCTATTTTTTCCCATTGACCCCTGGCATCACATTTTCTTACACAAACACACACACACACACACACACACACACAGCCATCTCACAGTGCTCCCAAGCTGCCTTGAAGATACCATCTGTTTAGCATACTAAATGAAATAATAATAATGCTTTTTATTTACAAGGCAGTTATCCTTCATTGGTGCTCAAGGTGTCTGCCTGGAAGCAGAGCAATAAAACAATTAAACTTTATTGAGCTGTCTAATGTCATCCCCACGTGAAGACTGGCTTATTGTATGGCCTCACCCAGGGTCCTTTGTATAGGCCTGAATTTTCTCTGCAACTACCGTTGATTCTTTGTGTCTCTCTAATTTCTTTCCATAACATCAATAAAAGAGAATATCGAGAGGAGAAAAGGTCTTCTCCAAACAGGGGGTCTGAATCTTGGCTGTGATTTGCTTGGCAATTGGAGATTTTGTATACAATCTCTTACGGCAAAAGGTGAGATATACAGAAGTGGTGGCTTTAAAAAAGCCCGAGAATCAGCATGAAGTCTTTCTCTGCCCAATTACAAGGTGATCCGGGTTCATTTTTACGGTTTGTTTTTTTTTTTTTTATCACATATGTTTCCAAACAGAGTCTTGACGTCCTGTGGGGCTGCTTTTGTAAAGAGCCAGGGCTTCTGATTTAAGGAGCTTCAAAAATAGCTCTCTGCCTCTTCCGTCTGGAAAAGAGCAGTCGCGTAACAGCACATTTATTCTCTTTGAAAAATAGAAGGATGTCAAAAGGAAAGTTCACAGTGAAATTAAACTGATTTGTTTCATACGCCTATGACTCTGGTTCTAGTTGGAGACCTTAAACCCCTACAATGGCTTGTTTAATAAGCAAAAACGGCAATTAAAATGAATTTTGTGCTCTAAAATGTATTCAGACGGGCAGAATCATCAATTACACAAGTTCTCTGAAAAAAGAGAAACCAAGCATGAATTCCACGGACAGAGATTTCCTCCTCTAGTCAGCACACAAACCGGTCATCATGTTGAAGGAGAGGAAAAGCTCATTAATTTTGTTCTAAACGATCTGCCGTTCTCCCAGATCTCTCTGAGTTGGGCTGGGAAAGATGCTAATCAGAAATCCCACACCTGGGGGTAGGTAGAGGAGGGAACTGCTTTGGATGTTCACAGTGCGCAGCTCCTAAGCGGGGAACTTCCAAGGGGAATAGGGAAATAGATTATTCCGGCATGTTTTCCCAGAGCTGGTGCTCCCTGCAACCGACTGTAAGCTCCTTGAGGGCAGGAATCCTCTCGTGCCTCCTCAGTCATCCCCCGTTTTTATTTACAAAGGTTTTTTCAGGACAGATTTTCCTCCTAATTTCATCCTGTCATTGCTGGCCCATTTTTGATCCTGTCGAATTTGATCTCTGATTTCAAAAGTGTTGGTTACGAAATCTCATTCAATGAATGGATCCTCAATGTCTCACCTCAAGCCATCAGTAAAGACATTGACTGGAACTGGTCCAAGAATAAATTAACCAATCAGTGGCATATACTGAGTGCTTACTGTATGCAGAGCACTGTACTAAGCACTTGGGAGAATATAAGGCAATAGAGAAGCAGCTCTCCTAGTGGATAGAGCATGGACCTGGGAATCAGAAGGACCTGACGATTACTTTCCCCATTTTCAAAGCCTTATTGAGGGCGCATCTCTTCCAAGAGGCCTTCCCTGACTAAGCGCTCCTTTTCTCCTCTCCCATTCCCTTCTGCATCACCCTTACTCACTTCCTTTATTCATCCCTTCTCCTGGCCCCACAGCACTTATGTACATCAGCTATGTGACTTTGGGCTAGTCACTTAAATTCTCCGTGCCTCAGTTACCTCATCAGTAAAATGGGGATTAAGACTGTGAGTCCCATGTGGGACAATCTGATCACCTTGTATCCTCCTCAGTGCTTAGAACTGTGCTTTGCACATAGTAAGTGCTTAACAAGTGCCATCATTATTATTATTATTATATCTGTAATTTTATTTATTTATATTAATGCCTGTCTCCCCCTCTAGGAATTCTCCCTCTAGGAATCAGTCCCTCTTTCAGGGCTTTTCTATTCGATCTATCCATCTGTCAATGGTATTTACCTAGTATTCAAAGTGTGCTGAGCACTGTATTAAACATTTGGGGGGGGTGCTATAAAATAAATGAGTTGGGGAAACATGATATCTGCCCTCAAGAAGTTTACCGTTTTCTTTTCCCAAACTACATTTTTGGTTTCTCAGGGACTACTCTCAGTCCCAGTTTTTCTGTTAGTCTTCTTGTAAACATGGAAGTGATATTATGATATATATGATATATGATATATATATATATGATATATTAGTGATATTATGGTGGAATTGGTCAAATTGGTCCCAATTTTTCCCAAAGGATTAGTCAGGAATTAGGTGTTAGTCCTAGGTCTCAGTGGAGTAATAGTAGAATTAGTAGTGGTATCAGGTTTTAATCATGACTCTGCCACTTGCCTGCTGTGTGACCTTGGGTAAGTCACTTAGCTCCTCCGTACCAAGGTTTCTCATCTGTGAAATGGGGATTAAAAACCTGCTCTGCCTCCTACTTAGACTGTGAACCCTAGATGGGACTGGGATTATGTCCAACCTGATTGATTTGTACCTCCCATTTTTAAAACCGTGCTTGTCACATAGTAAGCACTTAAAGAGAAACCACATGGCAGTAGCTCCTCTACTTTGTCTGCTGTGTGACCTTGGGCAAATCACTTTGTTTCTCTGGTCCTCAGGTACCTCATCTGTAAAATGGGGATTAAGACTGGGAGCTCCACGAGTCCAAATTGATTTGCTTGTATCCACCCCAGCACTTAGTACAGTGCCTCGCACATAGTAAGTGCTTAACAAATACCATAATTACTATCATTATTATCATTATTATTATTATCACCATGTCACACATAGGAGAGGTGAAGAGAATGGACAGTGGACAAGAAAAAGGTCAGCTGAGATGGGGAAGCTGGAAATAAGGTGGACTGAAACACACTTTAGGGACATTATGGAAGACAGACCTTCCAACAGTGTGGCCTGAAGGTGAGTCCCTGGGAATCAGCAGGAGATGATAACAATAATAATAATAATGACGATAAAATGATGGTATTTGTGAAGTGCTTACTATATGCCAAGCACTGTTCTAAGAACTGGTGTAGATACAGGGTGATCAGGTTGTCCTATGTGGGACTCACAGTCTTTATCCCCATATTACAAATGAGGTAACAGAGGCCCAGAGAAGTAAAGTGGCTTGCCCAAGGTCACCCAGCAGACAAGTGGCGGAGCCAGAATTAGAACCCAAGTCCTCTGACACCCAAGCCCGGGCTATTTCCACTGAGCCATGCTGCGGGACAAGTGCTTTAGAACTCAAGCATCATAGGAAATCAAAAATGGGAGTTTAGTACAAGATTAATAATCACAAAAGTGTATTCTTTCCTAGCACTCGATGCTTTCTAGACCTTATTGGCCTTGTTCACCCACACTGATCAGTCACTGCAAATCTCACTGGCCATGGCACACTGGTGAATACAAAGGACAGATAGGCTGATAGACAAGCAGACATACACACACGCATACACACACATGTAAGCTCACCCCTTCGCTTGTCCCCACTTATGATTCCAAATCAGCTGCTGGTAGCTAGGAGTGGTAGCTGTCTTGCTCCTGAAACATTAGTCTTTCCATAGATCGCAGCTTGGAAGACCATTCCCTAGGGAAAGCCAACCATGGGCTGGAAGAACCCGGATCATGAGCCCGTGTGGCGAGCAGGACAGAAACCGCAAAGTACTCCCGCCCCAGGCCAGAGCCCCAGGTAGCAAAAGGTTCTCCATGAGAAACCGGTCGGTTCCATTTGTGGCTTCTGTTAGTTTTGCACCATGGAGCAAAGCATTTTTTAAAAACCTTTCCTGCCGAGCGAGAGAAAGCCACAGATTCGATCCCTCTGGTTTTTCGGGCCCAACGTTCTGCTGAATTTCAGCTCGTTGTGGTAGTGCATTAGCTAATGCAGCCTAACTGCTTCTTCCAAGAAAGTCTGGGGTCACGAAGCTTAACCCCCACATTTTAGAGACCGCCTAAACACTCTCTGATTGGAGACCTCAAAGAGCCACAGACCGAGCCCGACTTGGCCTTTCATAGGTTGAATTCCTCCCTTGAAAGCCCGGCTACGCTCTCCGATTCCCAAGCCCTTGCTGCTCATTCCTGGGAGCTGGTGGCCTCCGGAGTTCTGAAGGCGAGACCGTGGTGGTAGGAGAGAGGGGTAGTCAGGACGTGCACCTAGATTCATCTCAGGGCAGAGAACAGCATTGACCCCTGGACAGAAATCAAAGCAAATACTTCCGACTTGGAGTATTAAAAAAAAAGAAAAAGAAGAAAAAGCCCTAAAAGTAAATTTCCATTCTTCCTTTTATCCCTCCACATGCCATGAGGGCGGAGCAGAGTAGGATGAAATGGCTGTCTAATTTACTAGTCTCTAGGCTGTAAGCTCATTGTAGGTAGGGAATGTATCTGTTATATTGTTGTACCATACTCTCCCAGGCGCTTAGTACAGTGCTCTGCACATAGTAGCATGATGGTAGTGAATACAGCATGGGACTGGAGTCAAAGTCATGAGTTCTAATCCCACCTCCACCACTTGTCTGCTGTGTGACCTTGGGCAAGTCATTTCACTTCTCTGCGCCTCAGTTACTTCATCTGTAAAATGGGGATTGAGGCTGCGAGCATCACGTGGGACAGGGACTTTGTCCAACCCTATTTGCTTGTATCCACCCCAGCCTGGCCTGGCACATGGTAAGCTCTTAAAAAATCTCACAATTATTATTATTGTTAGTAAACACTTAATAAAAACGATTGACTGACCGACTGATTATCCCAGAGTTGGTAGAGTAGAGCAACAACAATGTAATAGATGGCCTGGTTGTAGAAGCTCTAATATGATGTTCTTCATCTTATATGGTGCTTAAGGTGCTTTCATCTTTGACTCATCTCTCTCGTTCACCCCACACATCCTATCCGTTACCAAGACCTGCCGGTTTCACCTTTACAATATCGCCAAGATCCGCCCTTTCCTCTCCACCCAAATGGCTACCTTACTGCTACAGGCTCTTGTTATATCTCGGCTAGACTACTGTGTCAGCCTTCTCTCCGATCTCCCTTCCTCCTATCTCGCCCCGATCCAATCTATTCTTCACTCGGCTGCCCGGCTCATCTTCCTGCAGAAACAATCTGGGCATGTCACTCCCCTTCTTAAACACCTCCAGTGGTTGCCTATCGACCTCCGCTCCAAACAAAAACTCCTCACTCTAGGCTTCAAGGCTCTCCATCACCTTGCCCCTTCCTACCTCTCCTCCCTTCTCTCTTTCTACCACCCACCCCGCACGCTCCGCTCATCCGCCGCCCACCTCCTCACCGTCCCTCGGTCTTGCCTATCCCGCCGTCGACCCCCGGGCCACGTCCTCCCGCGGTCCTGGAATGCCCTCCCTCCTCACCTCCGCCAAACTAATTCTCTTCCCCTCTTCAAAACCCTACTTAAAACTCACCTCCTCCAAGAGGCCTTCCCAGACTGAACTCCCTCTACCGCCCCCCTTCACCTCTCCGCAGCTAAACCCTCTTTTCCCCCCATTTCCCTCTGCTCCTCCCCCTCTCCCTTCCCATCCCCACAGCACTGTACTCATCTGCTCAACTGTATATATTTTCATTACCCTATTTATTTTGTTAATGAAATGTACATCGCCTTGATTCTGTTTAGTTGCCATTGTTTTTACGAGATGTTCTTCCCCTTGACTCTATTTATTGCCATTGTTCTTGTCTGTCCGTCTCCCCCAGTTAGACTGTAAGCCCGTCAAACGGCAGGGACTGTCTCTATCTGTTGCCGACTTGTTCATTACAAGCGCTTAGTACAGTGCTCTGCACATAGTAAGCACTCAATAAATACTATTGAATGAACGAATGAATGAATAGGTGCTCAGTAAACACCACTGATCGATGGAGCTCACCGGATGAAATCATCTAAGCACAGAGGCATCCTTGAGCTAACAATCGGCTCGCTCTGTCACCAATCTCCTTGTGATGTAGAGTGATGATGAGAACGATGGAAGCATGAGAATTTTTAAAACATCTCTCATTTCCCCACATGTCATTAAGTTTCAAATTCACGGACGCAAAATGGCCTCAGATGATGAGGAGGTAGATTATGGACTGAGGGCTACATAATTAAACATGTAAGATATCAAGGTAAAGTACCAGAATCCATAAAGAGGATAATTTCTTTAGTCAGCAAATGGGCGATAACAGGAAAAGAATTTTTGTCTTGGGAGAGTGAGCAGTTGTATAAACATATGATGCAAAGGCTTTTTCAAATAGACATAACTTTGCCATATGTTCAATCAGAAAACTGCAGAGGGACTTGGGAAAAGCAGAATGATTTAAGATTGCCCGCCACCACTTGGTTAGCTGAGCTCAGGCAGCTAAAGTTAAGGAGTGCAGCTAAGTGGGGACATGTTGAGAGTCCAGAAAGCGCCCCAGAGATCTTTGCACGGAGTTAAAGGAATCCATCAGACACCCCCAAAGATCCGGCCGCCTGTCTCTAAATATGTGTCCCCCTCCTCAGTCAACCAGGAATATCTCAACAAGGGGCCTAGAGCTGTGCCCTCAATCATCAACACCTGGAAGAGTGAACTGCAGAAATGAACCCAGTTCTGCTAAAGCATCAAAAGAACAGTAAAGGAAATAGATCCTTTGTGAATAAAGGAAGAACCGGCTACAAAAGCAGACACTGCGAGAGGTGAGGAAGCACTCTGGAGCTCTGAGGGGCAGTCCAGAAATCTGGACTGCTCAAGAGGGTGCATGCGATAACAGGGTTGTTTGGGATGACCATCTTCATTCCTCAGACAACGGTAGATTGACAGGCCGGCCGAAGTCTTTCCAGGGAAAATTTCCAGAGTGACACATAAAATATGCCTGATTTCCAATTTATTCCCTGTGAATCAGAGCTAACCTAGTGAGAATAAACTGGCATCAGCTAATCGACTAGCCGGACATCTCCGCCAACTCGGGGAAGGTCTGAGATTTGCCGAGACACGTGTCAAGAGCCTCTCCAAGGGTTTCTCACCTGCCTGAAATAGCACCTTCTTGGCTCTGCTTGCCAGGAACTGAGGATGTTTACTATGGGATTCAGGCAGCAGTCTGGAAAGCAGTGAGTTCCCCAGTAACCTGCATTGCTAGGCAAGACAGGTGTGGAGAATGAATGATGGTAGAGTACCTGTGCACCTGCTATAAAGTGAACTGAGAAGCAGCATGGCCTACTGGGAAGAATAGAGGCCTCGGTGTCAGAGGACTTGGGCTCTAATCCTGGCTCTGCGGCTTCTTTTTTTGTTTTTACAGTATTTGTAAAGCACTCACTGAGTGCCAAGCACTGTTCTAAGCACTGGTATAGATACAAGCTGATCATGGTGGATAGGCTCCTAGTCCCACATGGGGCTCACAGTTTTAATCTTCATGTTTTAGATGAGGGAATTGAGGCCCAGAGAAGTGAAGTGATTTGTCCAAGATCACACAGCAGAAAAGTGGCATAGGTAGGATTGGAACCCAGGTCTTCCTGACTCCCAGGCCCCTGCTCAATCTAGAGGCCACCCTGCTTCTCTGGGGCGTGTTGCTTCTCCGGCCACTAGTCTGCTGTGGGACCTTGGGAAAGCCACTTCACTTTTCTGTGCCTCAGTCACCTTATTTGTAAAATGGAGATTAAGGCTGTGAGCTCCTTGTGGGACATGGACTGTTTCCAACCTGGTAGTTCTGCATCTACCCGCAGCACTTAGTACAGTGTCTGGCATATAGTTAAGAGCTTAACAAATGCCAATTAAAAAACAATTCAAAAAAGGGCCCACATAAGCAACGAAGGCTACCTTACCAAGCACTTAGTACTGCTCTCTGTCCACCACAAATGCTCAGTAATAACATTGCTTGACTGATTGAGGATGCAGCAAGGCACAAGAAAATAATAATTATCGTACTTCTTAAGTGCTTACTAAGTGCTTAGCACTGCTCTAAACTCTGAAATAGATATATTAATAATAAAAATAATTGTGGTATTTGTTAAGCACTTTACTATGTGCAGGCACTGCACTAAGCACTGGAGCTTTGTCCCTGTCCCACATGGGGCTCACACTCTTAATCCCCATTTTACAGATGAGGTCACTGAGGCCCAGAGAAGTTAAGTCACTTGCCCAAGGTCACGCAGCAGACAGCTGTAGAATTGTACAGTCCAGTTCTCTCTCAGGAGTATTAGCATCCACGGTGATTTTTTACTTGTTTTGGGGTTTTTTTATGGTATTTGTTCAACACTTACTGTGTGTCAAGCTCTGTTCAAAGCACTGGGGCAGATATACATTAATCAGGTAGGACACAGTTCCCTTCCATTCATTCTTTCATTCATTCAATTGTATTTATTGAGTGCCCACTGTGTGCAGAGCACTGTACTAAGCGCTTGGAAAGTACAATTTGGCAAAAGATATAGGAAGAACAGGTATTGAATTCCATTTTACAATTGTGAAAACTGAGACACTGGGAAGTTGTGATTTGCCCAAGGTCTCAGAGCAGAAAAATGGCACAATCTGGATCAGAACTCCGGTCCCCTGACACCCAGGCCTCTGCTTTATCGGCTAGGCCTCGGTGCTTCCAGTATTGACCAAATCCTAACGTGGACCCAGTGTTACACTGCAGAGCTGTGGGACATGTCAATCAATCAATGATATTTATTATGCGCTTACTAGGTTCAGAGCACTGTACTAAGTGCTTGTAAAAGTACGATGCAACAGAGCTGATAGCCACGTAAGAGAAGTTCCAGGAAGATTAGAAGATTAGATTCAAAAAAGCAGCAACAGGCACTGAAAGGGCAAATTTTTGAGTGTGGAAAAATTAAATCTCTACATGCACCCAGGGTAAAACAAATTGGACATCACTTGTTCACCTCTAAAAAACCCTCTCCCTCCCCAACTCTGTACCTGAATAAGGCTCTCACCATCAAAAAGGGAAATCAGCTCTTACTACTGCTCCATCAGGTCTGAAATGTGGGAGAAAAAATTGCACCCAATGGAGGATGTTATAATAATAATGATGATAATAATAATGTTGGTATTTGTTAAGCGTTTACTATGTGCAGAGCACTGTTCTAAGCTCCGGGGTAGATACAGGGCAATCAGGTTGTCTCACGTGAGGCTCACAATCTTAATCCTCATTTTACAGATGACGTAACTGAGACACCGAGAAGTTAAGTGACTTGCCCAAAGTCACACAGCTGACGGGTGGTGGAGCCAGGATTAGAACCCATGACCTCTGACTCCTAAGCCCGTGCTCTTTCCACTGAGCCATGCTGCTTCATAACAAGAGGGTTATAACCTCTTAACTTCATAACCCTCAAAACAAGAGGGGTTTCTACTTGATGAATCCTGTGTTCTGGGAGACTCATATTGTGGTAATTTATTTATTTGTATTAATGTCAGTCTCCCCCTCTAGACTCTAAGCTCACTGTGGGCAGGGAATGTGTCCATTTATTGTTATATTACACTCTCCCAAGTGCTTAGTACAGTCCTTTGAATACAGTGAGTGCTCAATAAATATGATTGAATGAATGGTAGCCACTCATTTATGGAAATTAATGGGGTAGGGAGCAGATTGCTCAAAGAAATAGCACCAGGATTGATTGTTTTGGATGCAAATTCCCATGTTATTGTTATGGCCACCATTAGAAGCGGGCATTACAACTTTGACACTCATTGTTATTTGACTGTTTTTAGATATTGTTAAGGTCCAAGAACCCAAAGAAACACCAAGAATTGTAAGGTACAAGGCAGTAGACTACTAGGCAGTGTGGCCTGCTGGAAAGACCATAGGCTTGGGAGTCAGAGGACCTGGATTCTAATCCTGACCTTTTGCCTACTAGGTGACATTGGGCAAATTGCCTAAGTTCTCAGGGCCTCAGTTTCCTCAAAGGTAATATGAGAATTCCATATCAATTTTCCCTCCAACAAACGGACACACTGTGAGTCTGATGTTGGGCAGGGATGGTGTATGACCTGATTACCTTTTATCTACTCTCAGCAGTTAGTACAAAATCACACAATTATTATTATTACTATCGGTAAACCTGAGGCAGAAACTACAAAGCATATCAGCCATCACATCTTAACCAATGACACATTCATATAATCATATATACTCTGTGTCTATTTGTGCCGATTTATGTTCATTCATTCATTCAATCGTATTTACTGAGCGCTCATTTTGTGCAGAACACTGTACTAAGTGCTTGGAAAGTACAATTCGGCAACAAATAGAGACAATCCCTGCCCAACAATTATGTCTGAAATGACTCATGGGATGGGAATAAACAAATGGTGGAATGAAGCAGAGTGGCCTAGTGAAAACATGGAGTCTAATCCCGGCTCCACCATTTGTCTACCGTGTGAACTGGGGCACTTGTCTACCGTGTGAACTGGGGATACTGCATCTGTAAAAGTGGGGATTAAGACTGTGAGTCCCATGTGGGTCATGGACTTTGTTCAACTTGATTATCTTGCATCTACCCCAGCACTAAGTACAGTGCCTGGCACATAGTAAGTGCTTAAGAAATGCCATAAAAAATGTTACAGCCAAACTGGGAGTATTTGGGATTTAAAGAGAGAGGAGTTTGTAAATCATTAACTGCAGAATGAAGTTGGAACTAAAGTGAAAACCATAAGGTCCTGAGGGTCAATTTCATCTTTCTATGATTCCCAAGTACAACCCCTCCCTCTCCCACCCCCGTCCACCTTCTGTCTCCTCAACATGTGCTTAGTTGGAGCTCAAGTTAGTTGCCTGCCACTGATTGTCTAAAAATGGGTCACTCAGGCCCCCAAGATGAAGGGCAGGAAGGTCATTTCTAGAACTTCCTTAATCCCTTTTCCTGGTATTTGTGGCTCTATCTTAGGTTGGCTCCAAACTAGCCTGCCGACATGCCAGTCAAATCTCTCTGCCATCTTGAGCCAACTACAAGCCCAAAGGTGCGACTTGGAAAAGAATTTGGCTGTATCTGTGGAGTCCAAAACCCGAGGCAACTCTATGAGGTCAATCACTCTTCCTCTGGAAGAGACAAGATGAAGCCGGTCAGGGAAAGAATGTCAGATTTTAGAGGCCATAATGATGACAAATAAAGCCAGAAATGGTCAAAAGTGGAGACTGTCTTGTGTCTCCGGAATAAAAAATGGAAGCTGAGGTTTGGACTTGAAAACAGCCCTGGAAAAGGGAGAATGGAGAATGGGTATGGGATGCTCTCTCTTTCAAAGCCCCCATCCTTGGAAAACTTTCTTGTCTTATGCTGTCTAGTCATTTCCCACCTATAGTGACTCCAAGGGCACACCTCTCCCAGTACGCCCCACCTCCATCTGCAATCGTTCTGGTAATGGATCCATAGAGTTTTTTTGGTAAAAATACGGTAGTGTTTACCCTTGCTTTCTTCTGTGCAGTAAACTTGAGTCTCCACCCTCAACTCTTTCCCATGCCGTTGCTACCCAGCCTAGGTGAGTTTGACTTGTAGCAGATTGCCTTCCACTTGCTACCACTGTCCGAGCTAGGACTGGAATGGGTATGCCCCTGCTCGACTCTCCGTCCCATAGCCGAGACCAGTAGAGTACTGGAAACTTTCCAGATGCGGTCCTGAGAGGGACTTGGATAATTGATCAATGTGTTTTTTTTGAAAATGAGTGTCCACAATGCTACCACTCCACTAATTCCCATTAACGGTGGAACTCTCTGCAGATAGTGTATTAAGGGGAAAGTCACTGCCTATCCTGTGTTCTCAGGCACTGGAGTCTGTCTTTGCTTCATCTCATTTGACAAGTGTGGTTCGCCTTGAATTATTTACACTCGCACACCACACAGTAGGAGTGCCAAAGATGATTTTCTATGAGTAATGAAGTTTTAGTAATGGGAGTCCTCGCTACATCTCTAGGCTGATAAAGCTTTGCTGAGGAGTAAGGGGAGAATTGGGGGTTTTGTGGATTCGTGAACTGGGAATTAGCAAAGTGTCATGAGACCGTGTGCTGAATAATACAATAATAAAAGTGCAAACTTTATTTTTGTAGCCTCCTCAGCGGCACTCAGAAGACTTTAGCCGAACCACACACAAAATAATAAAGAAAGATGCTAATGGCATAACCATGATGCTAAGGCTGATAATTCTGGGCTAATTTATGACTTTGTCTTCACTAGGAAAGGGAAGTGGAGAATTGAGGCTGTAATCTGGGAAAGCAAGGTGATAGATGTGCTCTTGGAGAAAGAAAAATGTTTATGGTCTGGATTCTTCCAACTTTTGCTGTTCTTTAGGTCATTTGCTCAGCTTTCCACTTGCTCCAAATAGACTGAGCTTTAGCGCTTGAATTTCACTGGGGTTAGTTCAAGACATCTTCATGCCCCAGGCAAAAGATAGCAATGAAGAAAGCGTGTGAACCAAGAAGCGAGAAGTGGACAGGAGAAAAAGAAAAAAAAAGGATGTATTTCCAGCTAAATAGTCCCAAGTTTGTTTATACTTGGTAGCTGGCCCTGGCTATCTTACCCAGAGTGTCCACATAATACATCTCTAAAGGAATGAATCAATCAGTGTTATTTATTGAGCGCTCTTGAATCCAAAGCCCTGAACTAAGTGCTTGGAAGAGTCCAACAGCAATAAGGCACATATTCCCTGCCCTCCTGGAATTTATCATCTAAAGAGGGAGACAGACAAAAAATTATTTCGAATGGAGGGAGTATGAGGAAGAACAAGGAAATGGCAGGCAGTTATACTGATATGTCAGGATAAAAGGGTTGTATAAATCACTGAATATTCAATTGAAGCTGAGTGTCAGAGAGAAGGCGAATGATTTCTGCATTGGGATCTCAGCCCAGGGAGGTGAGAAAATTAGAACTTGCACCTTGTTTTGTGCTCCGTTTATAGTAATGATAATAATAATGATTGTGATGCTTGTGGTATGGAGCAAGTTCTGTGCTAAGCACTGGGGTTAGACTGTGTCTGATCTGATTATGGCCCAGCATATTTGCCAGAGAAGCAGCAAGGCCTAGCAAGGCCTGGGAATCAGAAGGACCTGGGTTCTAATTCTGATTCTGACACTGGTCTGCTGGGTGATCTTGGGCAAGTCATGTCACTCCTCTGGGGTTCCCTCATGTGTTCCCTCATCTGTAAAATGGAGATTAAGACTGGAAGCCCCATGTGTCCAATCTGATTAACTTGTATCTACCACAGGACTACAGTGCAGGCACATAGTAAGCACTAATTAATGCCATTAAAGAAAAGTAACTGCCCCATCAATGCTTTGAGAGGCTCTGGGAACAGGTTTTCTCCTCTAGGCACAGTGTAAACTCCTTGAGGGCAGAGATTATATCTATTGACCCTACTGTACTCTCCCAAATACTTGGCCCAGTGCTCTGCATACCCTAAGTACTTAATGATTATCACTGATTATAAGCTCTTTGTCTACCAAATACCTACCAAATTTGTCTACCAAATACCAATACCAATGGTATTTGGTAGGTGCTTTCTTTGGCCAGGCACTATGCTAAGCGCTGGAGTAGATACAAGTTAATTAGGTTGGACACAGTCCATGTCTCGCATGGGGCTCACAGTCTTAATCCCCATTTTACAGATAGGGAACTGAGGCCCAGAGAATTCATTCAGTCGGTCATATTTATTGAGTGCTTACTGTGTGCAGAGCACTGTATTAAATGCTTGGGAGAGAGAAGCAGCGTGGCTCAGTGGAAAGATCGTGGGGTTAGGAGTCAGAGGTCATGGGTTCTAATCCTGGCTCTGCCACCTGTCAGCTGTGTGACTTTGGGCAAGTCACTTCACTTCTCGGTGCCTTGGTTACCTCATATGTAAAATGGGGATTAAGGCTGTGAGTCTCTATGGATTCTATATCATTGACACCCAAGCCGTTCTATTTAAAGGGGCTATACCCACCCTATCTCTGATACCCAACAAAATCGATGTCATTCACCCGGAAAAGGAACCAGCCACACCTCAAAATGAAATTACTTCTCTCATCACAACAGGCTACCCCAGTTGGCTCCTTTTCTCAGGCTTCTCTTCTTAGTCCAGTGCTCGCACACAGTTTAGCGCTGAATAAATACCACTGATTGCCCTGTACCAATGACCTGCATCTGCATTAGTCTACTGCACCTATTGCTCAATTAACCAATCAATCCGTGGTATTTATTGATTGCTTGTTGTGTGCACTGCACTGTACTAAATGCTTGGAAAAGTACAATATAGCCACATTCTCCACGCTCTTACAGATTACTCCCACATGCTCAAAACAGAAACGTTTTCACCCACGTTTCCTCATTACTCTTTTAAATCCTGGAACCTCAAGACCAAATTCTGAACATCTGTAAACAGACCAGTGTTTTTTCCTGAAACCCAGTACTTGTCAGGTGTAATTATAAAATTCTGAATATTGAATATTTGTAATTCTTTTCCTCATATTTGCAAGCATGTTCAATCTCCACCTTCTATTCTTTGATACTGAAGCGAAGGAAGTAGGCTTAGGAAATCTGTCAGAACAATGCAAAACACACACTCAGGCAGAGTGTAAGAGTTTTTTCCACTTCTGGTCCTTAGTTGCTGCCTCTGAGGAAGCCAGCTCATTTTGCACCTGCTTGACAAGATCCGGGCAGAAGGAGGTGGTTTTTCTGTTTCTCCCTGTTCTACTGTGATTGGACAATAATGATGACGATGGTATTTGTTAAGTGCTTACTGCATGCTAAGCACTGTACTAAGTGATGCGATAGATACAAGATAATCAGGTTGGACACAGTCACATGTTACTCACAGTCTAAGTAGGAAGGAGGACAGATATTGATAGACATCATCAACATTTCCTTTTAGCCATTTTTGTTATGGTCAGAGCTTGGCAGTCAAACTTAAAATATATGTTCTCCAGCACAGATGACTCCTGCTCCTTTTTCTCCAGTTTATATGGCAGGTACCCAGTTTTAGTGTGTCTTGACCTGATTCTTGATTCTTGGAGCAGAGACTGATTTGTTCTCGATAGCAGTAGGCAGGAATTAAAGTAATAATAATAATAATGAAAGGAAAAGTATTTGTTTGGTGCTTACTCTGTGCTAAACAAGTGAATAGGTCAATTAGTCACTCAGTGGTATTTATGGAGCGCTTACTATATGCAGAGCAGTGTACTTAGAGGTTGGGAGTATATAACAGAATTAGCAAACATGTTCCCCTGCCCATAAAGAGCTTACAGTCTACAGGTGAGACAGAGATGCATATAAATTAATAATTTACAACATAAGATAATTAGCTCACACACAGTCCCTGTTTCTCTTGGGACTCACAGTCTAAATAAGAGAGATAACTGGTATTGAATCCTGATTTTACAATTAAGCACACAGAAGTGATGTGACCTGCCCAAGATCACATAGCAGGGCAAGTGGCAGAGGCAGGATTAGAACCCAGGTCCTCTGACTCCCAGGTCTGTGCTTATTCCATTAGACCATGTTCCTTCCTCCACACCTGTAAATTTATTCAATTATTTATTCTGATTGCTCCATTAGTAAATTTTTTCATGTCAGAATGCAAGCTTCTTGCATTCTGTGATACTTTCCCAGGCACTCATTAAGTGCCTGCCACCTAGTAAGGGCTCACATGAATATTAACACTATAACATTCTCAAATATTCACCCAAGATTCCTCAGGAAAATAATCCAGAAATGGAGGTCAAACATAAAAATGAAAAATCACAGCTCCAAAGAAAGAAATTATTTGCCTTGCTTGCTGCCCTCCTGCTGCCTGGTTCTGGATCTGTCTTCAGAGAGGGTTTCTTGTCCCTTTGGCATCTTTCATTCATTAATTCAATCATATTAACTGAGCACTTACTGTGTGCAAAGCCTTGTACTAAGCACTTGGGAGAGTACAATGAAACAGTGAACAGACACATTCCCTGCCCACATACCGAGACCCATACCTCAAATCCCTCCTAATAATAATAATTGTGGCATTTGTTAAGTGCTTACTGTGTGCTAAGCTCTGTTCCAACTTCTTTATATTGTTATATTGTACTCTCCCAAGTACTTAGTATATTGTTCTGCACACAGTAAGCTCTCAATCAATAAGATTGATTGATTGATTGATTGATTGATTGATTGATCCTAAGTCCTGGAATAGACACAAGTTAATCAGGTTAGACTCAGTCCCTGATCCAAATGGGGCTCCCACCCCACACATCCAATCTATCTCCAAAACCTGCCGTTCTCACCTTCACAACATCGCCAACATCCGTTCTTTCCTCTCCACCCAAACCGCTACCTTGTTGCTACAATCTCTCATCATATCTCCACTGGATTACTGCACCAGCATCCTTTCTGATCTCCCAACCTCCTTTCTCTCCCCACTTCAGTCCATACTTCACTCTGCTGCCTGAATTATCTTTCTGCAGAAACACTCTGGGCATATCACCCTCCTCTTCAAATATCTCCAGTGATCGCCTATCAACCTTCACATCAAACAAAAACTCCTAACTATTGGCTTCAAAGCTCTCCATCACTTTGCCCCCTCTTACCTCACCTCTTACCTTCTCTCCATCTACATCCCAGCCCACACACTCCACTCCTATGCTGCTAACCTCCTCAATCTGCCTCATTCTCACCTGTCCTGCCGTGGACCCCTGGCCCATGTCCTACCTCTGGCCTGGAATGCCCTCCCTCCTCACATGCACCAAACTAACTCTCTTCCCACCTTTAAAGCCCTGCTGAAAGCTCACCTTTTCCTCTGCTCCTCCTCCCCTCTCCACTGCCCCTACTCCCTCCATCTGCTCTACTCCCCTCCCTGCCCCACAGAACTTGTGTATATTTGTACATATTTATTTTTCTATTAATTTTATTAATGATGTGTATATAGCTATAATTCTATTTATCTATTTTGATGCTACTGATGCCTGTCTACTTGTTTTATTTTGTTGTCTGTCTCCCCTCTTCTAGACTGTGAGCCCAGGGGAGGGATTGTCTCCATCTGTTGCCAAATTGTACTTTCCAAGCACTTAGTAGAGTGCTGTGCACAGAGTAAGTGTTCAATAAATATGACTGAATGAATGAATGAAAGATGGGCAAATAGAGCATTTATTCTATTTTACAGATGAGGAATATGAGGCACAGAGAGGTTAAGTGATTTATCTGAAGTCACACAGCAGCCAAGCGGCAGAGCCTTTTTCTAAATTTTTAATAGTATCTGTCAGTTGCCTGTTGTGTGCCAGGAACTGTACGAAGCACTGGTGTAGGTACAAGAGACTTAGATTGGACACAGTCCCTGTCCCACATGGGCTTCACAGTCTTATTCCCCATTTTACAGATGAGATAACTGGGGCACAGAGAAGTGAAGTGACTTGTCCTAAATCACACAGCAGACAAGAAGCAGAGCTGGGATTAGAACATGGGTCTGTGCTCTATCTACTAGTCTACTCTTCCTCTTCTACGAGAACTACTGATGATCCCAACTTGAACAGTAAGATAACGGCTCACTCAACTCTAGTTTAGGCAGGAGAATAATGGGAGGGGACCAAGCTTCCTCTGAAGCCCCTCCCTCTCTACTTTTGAGCAACTTGCAAAACCCTAGAGTAAAGAATTGCCATTAGCTGACTGTTGTTTACCAATTTCTGGACCCTAGAGGCACACACCTAAGAAGACATACAAATATTGGAAACCACTTTGCCAAATAAGCCAAGCTTTATGGGCAGACAGCAAGTCTACAGAAAACTGAAAAACAGGCTAATGTATCAACCTGCCCAAGGAAAGCCATTAACCCAATGTCAGAAATCTATACTGGCATCACAGAGCTACTCATTATAACGGAACTCTGTTACCTAGGCAGGAAACTGACTAATGATGCAGTGATACACAAAGATATAGAAAATTGAATCGGGAAGGCCAGCAAGTACTTTGGGAGATGGTCAACTAGTGTGAGGACAGGATAATAGTAGACTTCAAACTAACCTAAAGATCCACATGGTGCAATGCAGTCCAATCTCACTTTGGCTGTGAGATCTGAACTCTTCACAGATGCCACAAGGACCACTTCAGCTGTTCCTTCTGGGTCACTTCACAACAAATTTCAAAACCAGCCACACTACCACAGAGTTGGTCTCTTAACACTGTCCGGAGTGACCGGGCTGGGATGAATGAGGAAAATGGATGGTGTTGGTAAAATAGAAACCCAAACACCTCTTCTGTGATGAGCTGAAATTGGGGAATTGAAAGCAAGGAGGAAAGAGGAAACATTTTAAGGCTACAGTAAATCAAAGTCTCGGACCCTGCTTCACCCTAGCTAAAAACCAAGAATCAGTCGCCACAGACAGAATTATATGTTGGACTGAAATCAAAAGGAGAGTTGCTTTTTTGGAGCAGAAGCTCCATAAGATCATGAGGCAAGGAGGAGAAAGTGAAAAGCCTCACCAGACACTGCATATAAGAAACAGTGCCATCGTTTCTGTGGGCCTCTCTCTGACCTTTTCAGCCATAATTGTTCCCATAAAGGATTTTTAATCAATCAATCCATTAATATTGAAGTCTTACTGTGTGCTTAGCGTTGTACTAAACACTTAGGAGAGTACAATTAAAAATTGATAGACGAGATCCCTTCTTCCACTATAGAGGGAATTGAGAGATAGAATAGATAGATAGATTAGATAGATGGATAGAGAAGGGGCCTGGCCTAATGGTTAGAGCATGAGCATGAGTTCTCATGCCAGCTCCACACTTGTCTTCTGTGTGACCTTTCTATGCCTCAGTTACCTCATCTGTAAAATGGGGATTGAAACTGTGAGTCCAACCTGATTTCCTTGTATCTACCCCCAGAGCTTAGTACAGTCAGTGCCTGCCTCATAGAAAGCACTTAAAAAATGCCACAATTATTATAGATAGTTAGATAGACTGAAGACAGATAGGTAGATAAAAATAAAATGTATATATAATCCTCAGTTCAAATACTTCATTGGAAAGCCTGTTCTTTTCTTTCTCCATTCAAAGCAACCGAAATCCCAACATCACAAAGAAAGATTTGTTTCTTTAGTTCAGTCAAAACTGAAAAAAGACATAATGAGGGATTTTAGTGCAAAAACACATTTTGCCATGAAGTGGGTTGATTAACTAGCAAGACATTAAAATATTAATGTCTGACAGCAAGAACTGCTGACTGGTAGCTGAGATCGCCTCATTACAGAGCCAAAGCAGAAGCTCTAAATTATTTTTAAGCAGCAGAATGAAAATTTTATTTTTAATTTTTGTGGCTGAGGAGATAAAGGGACAGGATTTCCAGACAACTGAAAACTTTCTATTTATCATCAGGCAGAAACAGCTCCTGCACTAGTCATGCCCTGGATTTTGAAATCCCTCTGAAGCTAGAAAGGTAGCTCTGCCAGTTATTCCACTGGAAAAGACAAAATTCAGAAGAACCAGAAATTTTCCCTGAGAGGAACTTGGCTTCTGAGTCTCAGGTCAGGAGCAATTAACAAATAAATAGGAAAAGAAATGAATCGACTTTAAGTTTTGAAGCAACCTGTGGGACACTGGGGCTGGAGAGATTATGTTATTATTTTGGTCAGAAATGGCTTTGTTTCACTTCATAAAATTAGCAGAAACTGCTAAAGTCTCTGACCTTCATGGGGCTCATAGTCTAAAAGGGAGCAAGAAAGAGAGAATAGGTTTTTTATCCCCAGTTTACAGATGAGGCAACTGAAGTACAAAGAGGTTAAGTGACTTGCCCAAAGTCAAACAGCATACAGATGGCAGAGCCAGGACTAGAACTCAGATCTTCTGACTCCCAGTCCTGGGCTTATTCCACTAGGTCATACTACCTCACATTCACTTGGGAAAGTGAATTTAAATGAAAAGTTTTCTCTCTTTCCATTCCCAGGGTTGGCAGTGGGGTCAACTGAACTGGCAAATTGAAACCTAGGTCCAAAACTCACTTCTCCTGGATTCTCCTTCAAGAGACTCAGTGGAGACCAACCCAATTTTAGAATTTAAAACAATTTCCTCTTCTCTGAAATTCAATCTCCTCAGCTTTCCAGACAATCTGTTGGGGCAGGGAACATGTCAATGGATTTTTTGCACATACGGGAGGATTCAATAGCCTAATTGATCAGGCTACTATCTCAAGCACCGATTCCTCCAGAGAAGGTGACAACCAACTCCGTTGTATTGTATTATCCCAAGTGCTTAGGAGAGTTCTCAAAGCACCCACAGTAAATGCTCAACAAGTATCACTGATTGATTAATTGACTGATTGATTCCTAGAAGCAGTATGGCTTACTGGAGAGAGCACAGGCCTGGGAGTCAGAAGGACCTGGGTTTTAATTCCAGATCTGCCGCTTGTCTGCTGTGTGATCTTGGACAAGTCATTTCACTTCCTCTGTGCCTCAGTTACCCCATCTGGAAAATGAGGATTAAAACTATGAGCCCTATGTAAGACAGGGACTGTGTCCCACCAGATCACCTTGTGTCTATTCCAGAGCTTAATAAGCACATAGTAAGCATTCAACAAATACAATTTTTATCATTATTATTATTATAAGTGAATATGAAGCTAATGAATGAGTGCCAAGGCAAATGTTCAAGGTCGGTGGGGCAGTGGATGGGGAAGAGGAGGAAGGGCAGCAGTTGGAAGCCTTAGAGGTGGCCTTTTATCTTTTGTTTTCTGAACTGGGGGCAATTCCAAGAACCCAAACTAATTGGGGAAGTGGGATGAAGAAACCTCATGCAACCAATAGCCTGACTGGATATAGCATCATTCCCTCAGCTGCTGTGTGGCGCCATTTTGTTTTTGTATTTAAAATGGAGTCTGGTTCCTGAGAGAAAAGAGCACCATTTTGTTTAGCTGGCCTGTCAGTCAGTTTCTTTTTTGGATTAAGGTCCTAACACATTGAGTCATAATGGACTTTAGTTAGATTCTGGAAGGCTCAGAGCACCAACCCCCTCTCCTTGTTTCTATAGGAAAGGGAAAGTAGGAGAAGAACCAATGGAATCAATCACCTTGTTTTGGCTTTCCAATTTCTATTTGCTCTTTTCATTCTCCATACTTTTCCGTCCTCTCTTTTGTTTAAAATCTCATTTAGCGTTCTCTTGAGAGGGAGAACACAAGATTACAATCTAACGATTGTAATGAGAATGGGTTAAGTTGGTGCCGTTTCCCATTTTCATTACAATCTTGGTGGCAAGAATAATGTAACAGAATTTTTAATGCCTCATATATTACGCGAACATTTTCCCGTGAGCTCGTGCTCCCTTCCTACGGACAGCGTGGCTGCCGTGTTCTGGATGGCTTTGATCTTTTTATATTCTGCATTATAATCAATTGGCCATTTCACCCCCTTCCCTACAGATTACAGGCGAACAAGTGGAAAATAGTTTGATCTATAGCTTGCAACCTCCTCTCAAGCCTACAGAAGTCTGTCCCCTGCAGATCCTTGAAAATCACCAAAAACCAGCTAAGAAGGAACCCGAAGTCCAGGTGGCCCTGCCCCCATGTGGCTTCCTGAATGGCACTCTGGGAATTGTAGTTTGTAGGCAGGGGGACCGTGACCTTGTTGCTTGGGGCCTATAATGCAATCTGCTCACCCAACTGAAAAGAAACAGAAAGGCACAGAGGACTGTTCCTCTAGCCTCTCTCGCAGATTCTCACTCAAAGTTTGAAAAAAAAACCACCAAAAAAACAGACATATTTGTATTCCCTTAAATTTGCCTGCATGTGAAACTCCTTCTTATTTTAGAGCTGAGGATGAGTGCCCTAAGGCAGGAGAATTTAGTTAATGGATTTCTCACCTCATCTTCACAAAGGTGGGTCCCTGTGAATGAGTTCAGACACCTAAGGATTAGGCAGTTAAAAGTAATGGCGTAGGAATTAGCCGGGACCTACTGGAAAGAGCATAGGCCTGGGAGTCAGAGGACCTGGGTTTGAATCCCAGCTCTGTCACATGCTTGCTGTGTGACCTTGGGCAAGTCACTGACCTTCTTTATGCCTCAGTTCCCTCATCTGCAAAATGGGGAATCAATACCTGTTCTCCCTCCTCCTTAGACTGTGATCCCCATATAGGACCTGATTATCTTGAATCCATCGCAGAGTTTAGTACAGCTCTTGGCACAAAGTAAGCACTCACCAAATATAATTATAATTTTTATTATTATTATTAAGGGCCTAGACCATACAGGAATTCCTCAAGAAGCCCTCTGGAAGAGAAAGACTGTATGCTTATTGTGGGCAGGGAACATGACTATCAACTCTGCTGTATTGCACTCTTCCAAGTGCTTAGTGCAGTGCTCTGCACACAGTAAGTACTCAATAAATACCATTGATTGATTGATTATCATTAATTGAGGACAAGGCTGTGTATCGATAAGTTCTAGCTTAAGGGAAAGAAGAAGCATCTGAAAGAGGCTGGTAGAGTCTGAGTCTGAGTAGTGGGACATTAATCCCAAATGGGTTATTACTAAGAAATGGGAGTCAAGAGAGGAACCCCTTTTAAATTTTAATTAAAAATAGCTATTCAGCAGAAAAAGAGGGTTGAGGCTTGAAGAAAGGCCAGGGAAGAGGATGATTACTGATAGTGGAGAAAAAGGAAAAGGAGAAGAGAAAAAGAAAGAAAGAAGAGGAAGAGAAGAAAAAGAAAGAAGAAGGATAAGAGGAGAATAAGAGGAGAAAGACAAGGAAGAGGAGAGGAGGATGAAAGGAAAGATGAGGTGAACTGAAGAAGGGGAGGAAAGAAAAGGAAAAGAAAATTAGAAAAACAGAAAGAAATAGGAATAATGGGAGAAGAGCAGAAAGAAAAAAGGGATGAGGAGAAAAGTCAAAAGAAAGGAAAGGAAAAGAAGAGAAGGAGAAATAAAGAAAAAAGAAAGGAGGAGGAAAAGTGTAGAGTCCAAAGTAAGGGAGCATAGGAAATACAAGAGACAATCAATCAATCATATTTATTGAGTGCTTGCCATGCGCAGAGCACTGTATTAAGCACTTGGGAGAGTACAATATAACAGAGTTGGTAGACATATTCCCTGCCCATAGTAAGCTCACAGTCTAGAGGGAGAGACAGACATTAATATAAATGAATAAGTTAGCAATGTGTACAGAAGTGTTGGGAGAGGGGTAAATAAATGGAGCAAATCAGGATGATGCATAAGGGAGTGGGGAAAAGAGAAATTGAGGGCTTAATCAGGGAAGTCCTTTTAGAGGAGATGTTGCCTTCATTAAGACTTTGAAGGTGGAGAGAATAATTATCTGACATATATGAAGAGGGAAGACATTCCAGGCCAGAGGCAGGATGGGGGAGAGAGTTCGACAGTGAGATAGATGAGATCGAGGTACAGTAAGGAGTTTGGCAGTAGAAAAGCAAAAGTGTGTGGTCTGGGTTGTAGTAGGAAAGCCACAAGGTGGGGTAAGAGCGGACAAGGTGATTGAGCGCTTTAAAGCTGGTGGTAAGGAGTTTCCATTTGATGCGGAAGTGGATGGGCACCTACTGAAGGTTCTTGAGGAGTGGGGAGACATGGACTAAACAGATTTGTAGAAAAATGATCAGGGCAGCGGCGTGAAGTGTGGACCGGAGTGAGGAGGGACAGAAGGCAGGGAGGTCAGCAAGGAGGCTGATGCAGTAATGAAGGCAGATAGGATAAGTCCTTGAATTTATGTGGTAGCAGTTTGGATGGAAACGAAAGGATGGATTTTAGCAATGTTGTAGAGGTTGAACTGATAGGATTTAGTGATAGATTGACTATGTGAGTTGAATGAAAGAGATGAATCAAGGTTAACACCAAGGTTACAGGCTGTGAGACAGGACGGTTAGTGGTTCTTTCTACAGTGATTGAAAAACCAGTGGGAGGACAGGGTTTGGGTGGGAAGTCAAGGAGCTCTGTTTGGGGTATGTTGTTTGAGGTGATGGGAGCACATCCGAGTAGAGTTTTCTTGAAGGCAGGAGAAAATGAGAGACTACAGAGAGGAAGTGAAGTGAGAGCTAGAGATATAGATTTGGGAATCATCTGCACAGAGGTGGCAGTTGAAGCCATGAGAGCATATGAATTCTCCAAGACAGTGGGTGTAGATGGAGGATAGGAATGGACCCAGAACCGAGCCTTGAGGGACTCACACAGCTAGAGGGTAGAAGGTAGAGGAGGAGCCCTTGAAAGAGACTGAGAATGAGAGGCCAGAGAGATAGGAGAGGAATATAGAGGTGAAAAATGGAATAAAGGAGATGTAACAAGGGGGCCTGAACAGAAATAGAGACAGAACGGGGACCTGTGAACTGTGGGAAATTAGCAGACAGAAGAACCCGCAGGGGAGACTTGGTATTCAGTGGGAAGAGAGTGACCCATAGACCTTAAGTATGAACTCCTTTAACCAAGCCCTAGGAGCTACTTTTTAAGTGTCTCCAACCCTACTCTGGACACCTTCCAGTGATTAAAAGATGTGTAAAAGTAGGGTAAATGAAAAAAGAAGAAAGAGAGGCTGAGGAGGAAGAGGAGGAGGAGCAGGAAGAGAAGGAGGAGGAGGAGAAGAAGGAGCAGGAGGAGAAGGAGGAGCAGGAGCAGGTCGAGAAGTTGGCAGAGGAAGAGAAGGAGAAGGAAGAAAAGGAGGAAGGGAGGAGGAGGAAGAATAAAAGGAGGAGAAAGGGTAGAGGGGGAGCAGGAGCAGGAGGAGAAGGAGAAGGAGGAAAAGGAGGGGGAGGAAAAGAGGAGGAGGAGGAGGAGAAGGCCATGACAAATTATCAGGAGGGCAGGGATTAAGGGAAACATAGCAAAGTAGTCAGAGAAAGTAGAAGAGGGAAAACAGTAGGGTAGGTCCGCAGAGGGAGAAGGAGAGAAGCAGTCAGCTGTGACAGAGCGAGGAGGCAGGGAAGAAACATAATAATATATAATGCTATTTCCAAACAACAGCTGGGAATAGGGAATTGATAGTGAAGCGATAAATACTCGCAATGAGGGAACTAAATACCATTAAAATGCACAATAGTTAATAACAATGAAGCCAAAGTCTGGAAGCAATTAATAAATTAATAAACAATAACACTGTGTAAAATGGAGAAAGAGAAAAAGTGGGGCTATAAATATGACAGCTGGTTAGTGGAAGGGCAAAGCTGATGAAGATGTTGAAACTAAGTTGCAAGAGGGGAAATTCATACCCAGTTACTTAGGAGGTGGGAAAGTAGAGCTGAAAGATTCCATTCTTCTCATTCTTGAAAATGAAAAGGAATCAATCAATCACTGCTACTCACTGAGAGCTTACCGTATGCAGAGCACTGTACTAAGAGCTTGGGAGAGTACAGTACAACAGAGTTGGTGTATTGTATACCGAAAAAGGAAGGCTATAAAAATTGCTAAACATTTTGTATTCAAAGATAGCAATATTACTGCTAAGATTTAATCAATAATTTTATTGATTTTTATAATAAAAATAATAATCATTGTGGTATTTGTTAAGCATATTATATGTCCCAAACATTGTACTAAAAGCTAGGGTAGATACAAAAGTAATCAGGTAAGACACAGTCCCTGTCCTATATGGGCCTCGCAAACCAAGGGAGAACACGTCTCATCCCCATTTTACAGATGAGGCCCAGAGAAGTTAAATGATTTGCCCAAGGTCAGCCAGCCAGCAAGTGGCAGAGCCGGGATTAGAACCCTGATCTCCTGACTCCCAGGCCCGTACTCTTTCCACTAAGAACAATATTTCAAGAGACTCTGTTAGGATTTGGATAAATACATGGACCAGGGGTCCATAATGAGCTCCTAGAGGGAAAGTCGGGGGTGTTTTAAAGTTCATAATAATAATAACCCTTGCAGTATTTGGTAAGTGCTTGCTATTTGGCAAGCACTGCACTAAGCGCTAGAGTAGACACAAGATAATCAGGTTCCACATGGGGCTCATAGTCTAAGGAGGAGGGAAGAACAGGTGTTGAATACCCATTTTGCAAGTGAGGAAACTGAGGCACAGAGAAGTGAAGTGACTTGCCTAAGGTCACACAGCAGACAAGAGGCAGAGCTGGGATTAAGAACCCAAGATCTCTAACTGCCAGACCCGTGCTTTATCCACTAGGCAACACTGCTTCCATCTCTAAGCATGAGGGCTGAGGTCCAGATTACAGGTGGTTCTTCCAAGCAATGTTGCCAACGCCAAAAGTAGATTTATGGCCAGTAATGGCAATGCTTGGAGTTTTTTGTCCTGGTTGCCCCAGAAGCATTTTTCTCTTTGCTTTTATTTCACTTGAAGGAACTCTTGGATTCAAGACCAGAAAAATAGAGCTTTAACTTTTGTGATAAATTCCATTTCCTCTCCATCTCTTTCCCGGCCCCCTTGGTCTCCAGTTAAATTCCATATCCTGGCTAAAGAAGCAGTGTGGCCTAGTGGAAAGAGCGTGGGCCTGGAAATCAGAGGACTATGGTTCTAATCCCAGCTCTGTCAATTTCCTTCTGTGTGACCTTGGGCATGTCACTTAGCTTCTCTGTGCCTCAGTTTCCTCAACTGTTAAATGGGGATTTAAATACCTGTTCTCCCTCCTATTTAGACTGTGAGCGCTTGTCAGAGAGGGACTGTGTCCAACCTGATTAACTTGTATCTCCCCCAGTGCTTAGAACTGTGGTTAACACAGAGTGTTTAATGAATATAATATTAATACACTCTGCTACTTCACAAGGGTGACCCAGTACCCAAAGGTGAGTATCAGCTTCCTGTGTGGTCACATTTTCTCTACCATCACTTGGCCTTATGGTTAGCTCTTGGAGCAACAAAATGAGCCAAAAATCAACCACCTATTCAAAAATGCCAACCCGTGGCCAGAGAATGCTGTGATAGGAAGAGAGCAGGTCCATGAGAAAGAGAAGAGGAGAGTGAAGAGAGGCATGGGGTTTCTGGAGAGCTGATCAGTCAGTGGTATTTATTAAGTATCTACTGTATGCAGAGCACTGTACTAAGTGTTTGGGAGACTAACCCCAGCAGAGCTGGTAGACACAATCCCTGACTACAAGGAGCTTACAGTGTAAAATACAATCTAGTTTGCAGCCACAAAGGGTTTGCTGAGGTAGCCGGAATTAACCTTCAAGCAGTCACAGAGGAATTGCTTTCTCCCTCCTTGAGAAGGCAGGAAATCAGATTTGACATGCAGTTGAAAACTGGGAGATTTTAATTGTCCCAAAGTTCAGAAATTCAAGTCTCACTTCCTGGAGCCCATGATAGAGGAACAACATCAACATCATTATTATCATTATTATTATCATTATTATAAGTAGTAGTAGGTATTATTACTGGCAGATAATGTTACTTTCTTCCTTATCTGACTTTAGGCATAAGTTCCTACTTAATTGTCCTTGGGCAGAAAGGTTAAAAAGTTAAGGCTCCTCCATTATGACTTTTGCAACAGTCGTAGGGATTAAAATCCTTGGGGACAGCAGCTTTGTTCTGAGTTTAGCACATTCTATCACTTGTTCAGCATCCAACTGCCCGTTCATCTAGCTGTAAGGATGATAATAATAATTAGCACCATTTTGGGGAGCTGTTAACAGATTGGGGGACCTTTCTATTGTTACTGGGAAAAGACAATCCAATTTACATCTGGGAATCTAAGTTATTAGCTATTGGAGCCACAGTTCGTTCCTCTTGGGTCATACAGGAATCAGATCGATTCTAACGCTCCGACTTGGGCAAAATTGATACCATTCTTACGTCTTTCAATAACACATTTCTTACCATTTATCTGCCTTCTGTTGATGGCGGTGAGAGGTCCGGGATTCAGTGGGTTTTTTTTTTAACTTCCTGAAATAAAATACACTTTTAAAAGAAAAGTCGCGTTTAAAACCATTTTGCAATTAAATCTGTCCTTGGGCATTTGAAATAGTAGAAGAAAAACAGAACCAAGTATCAAAGTATTTAAATAGCTCCCACATGTGTAAGGTGCTGTGCGTAAAGATGGATTAGAATTTGTTTAAGCATAAGCAGTTGGGTGAGAGGGTTTGGGGAATGGAGCTCCTCTCTTTCAAGGACAGACTGAAAAGATTAGTGTTGTTTGGATGGGGAAGACGAAAGCTCAGATGGGGCATGATTGAGCTCCCAGAGGGTAAGAGCAGCGTAAACATGGAAATGTTGTTCGCCGAATCCCAACCCACAAGGGTAAGAGGGCACCTTTTGACGTTGAAGGCCAGTAGGTCCAGACTCAACATCAGGAAACAGTTCATCACCCAGCAAGAGGTAAGCAGATGGAATTCGTTCCCTTAGGAAGTTGTGTACGGCTGCAAATATCAGCCGGTGTCAAGAGATATTTTGAAAAATTCATGGCATGTCAGTCCAGCATGGATTACCAAGAGGAAAATTCAAGGTGAAGTGAGGAACGTTAGGGTGCTAGATCATGGGTGGAAGAGCATGGGAATAGGAGTCGGGGGAACTGGGTTCTAATCCCAGCTCCTCCGATTATCTGCTGTGTGACTCAGTCAATCGCATTTATCGGTCTATCATATTTATCGAGTGCTTACTGTGTACAGAGCACCTTACCTTGCAGAGCGCTTGGGAGAGTAGAGTGTAACAGAGGGAGCAGTCATGTCCCCTGTCCAAAAGGAGCTTCCAGTCAAGAGGGGCAAATTGTGAGTTGCCTATTTCGAAACAGTAGAAGTGGAAGGTAATAGCCCTGCTGTCCCTGAGACAGTGAGAAGGCTAGGTATTGGAGGCTGGAAATGATCTTTCGAAGGTTGGAAGGGAATTTTATGGGTGAGCAATGCCTGGCTTAATAATAATAATGTTGGTATTTGTTAAGCACTTACTATGTGCAGAGCACTGTTCTAAGTGCTGGGGTAGATCCAGGGTAATCAGGTTGTTCCACTTGAGGCTCACAGTTAATCCCCATTTTATAGATGAGGTAACTGAGGCACAGAGAAGTGAAGTGATTTGCCCACAGTCACACAGCTTACAAGTGGCAGAGCCGGGATATCTGGCTTAGTGGTTAGAGCATGGGCCTGAGGGTCAGAGGACCTGGCTTCTAATCCCAGCTCTGCCGCATGTCTTCTGTGTGACCTTGGGCAAGTCATTTCACTTCTCTGGGCCTCACATATCTCATCTGTAAAATGGAGATTAAGAGTGTAAGCCCCATGTGGAACTGGGACTGTGTCCAACTTGATTAACTTGTATTTCCCCCAGTGCTTAGAAAAGTGCTTGGCACATATATTTTCCCCAGTGCTTATAAAAGTGCTTGATACATAGTGAGCACTTAACAAGTATATTATTATCATTATCATTATTATTGTTATGCTAATCATAGGCCCAGAATGTGTCTGCTAATTCTGTGTCTGCTAATACTCTCCTAAGCACTTAATAGGAAGCAGCATGGCCTAGGATAAAGTAGGGGGTTGGGAGTCAGAGGACCTGGGTTCTAATCCTAGCTCTGCCAATGTCTGCTGTATGACCTTGGGCTAGTCCTTTCACTTCTCTATGCCTCAGTTACCTCATCTGTAAACTGGGGATTGAGACTCTGAGTCCCACGTGGGACAGGGACTGTGTCCAACACAATTACCTTGTATCTACCCCAACACTCAGAACAGTACTTGGAACAAAGTAAGCGCTTAACAAATATCCCATTTATTATTATTATTTACAGTGCTCTGCACCTAGTAAGTGCTCAGTAAATGCGATTGATTGATGGATTAAGGGAAGTAACTATTGCGGTGGGAGCACATTCTAGGCAGGAGATACGAAGGGTCAGAATGATCTGAGGTGGGAAAAAGAAAACTGTAAGAAAGAGAGGTGAGCGGGAGGGGCAGGGAAACGTCCTAATGAGGGATGTTTCTAATGCGGCAAGCCAACATTTTCTGCAGGCCTATCACCGTGATCCATCATTTAGCGGGGCGGAGGGGTTAGTGGTGAGGAAAGTCCACTTAGAAAGGTCGGTCCACTCTCCACAGATGCCGCTTAGCTTCTCACTCATTGTACATGTGTACATGGCTGCTACTTTGGCATTTCAGAGAGCCAAGTAGAAATACTCATTTAAATAAAGGAATTCTTCCTTTTCATCTTCAACTGTCAGAGTATTAATGTCTCCAACCCTCCGTCAAGGTGGGTATTTTCTACAACATTTCAAAGCAGGGGGGAAGTAAGTAGAGAGGAAACATTATTATGAAACACTGATCAATATTAACACCTTGGTGGGTTTCTCATTTTGTTCTGAAGAGTCTATAGTCCTCAAATAAATCATTCATCCCTCACTTAGTCTTGGCAATACCTTATCAGGCCCAATGTTATTAATTCTATTTTACTGAGAGAGAAACTGAGGCAGAATTTTTTACAGTGCTCAGTCGAGATCATATGGCTAATCAGGCTGACGACTAAAATCCTCCCCATCCCTGTCCACCTCACCTGTATAGATCTCACCAATCTGGGAAGGAAGACTGAGTCAATTAATGCTATTTACTGAGCACTTCCTCTGTGCAGAGCACTGTATTAAGCACTTGGAAGAGTACAAAACAGAGTGGGCAGACTTGTTCCCTGCCCTTAAGGAGCTACCGTCCAGAGGAGAAATTTCTGAAGGCCTCATTTTCAAGGTCAGATTTTCTCCTTCCCTGATTCAAGCTGAGAGCCTATTTCACATCTACAAGTAAACTCTTCCAGACCAAGCTTCCCATCCAGACCGAAATTATTGTCTTGAAACTTTTCTGAGCTGTGAAAATGTATATTTCTTTATGGAGGTTTCCCCCTCTCTTCCTGATTAGAACTAAGACTGGACATGGAAATGCCAGATTTCTATGAATGACTGCCGGAAGCTCTCCCACCTCCTACAGAACTCCCACCTAGCTGACACATAAAATTTATTCTTTTCCCTCTCTTGAGCCTTCCTTTCTTGTTCTAGAAATCTTAAGGAGGTCTCGATTCTCTGGATCTTTCTAGGCCAATCCCCCAGTGGGGACATGCTGACAGACCTTCAAGTGGCAGAACCTTGTTTGTGTGTGTTTGTCTGTGCGTGTGTGTGTGTGTGTTTGTGTAGTCTCAGGTAGATCCTTTTTCCTTTTTATTTTTTTCAAATGGTTTTCGTTAAGTGCACATACTATGTTCCGAGCACAAATTAATCAGGTTGGACTAAGTCCATGTCCCACATGGGGTTCATATTTTTAATCCCCATTTTACAGATGAGGGAACTGAGGCCCAGAGAAATGAAGTGACTTGTCCAAGGTCACACAGCAGACAAATGGAGAAGCCGGGATTATGGTATTTGCTATGGTATTTGTTAAATTCTTACAACGTGTCAGGCACAGTACTAAGCACGGGGGTCGATACAAGCAAATAGGATTTGACACAGTTCCTGTTCCACATGGGGCTCACAGTCTCAATCCCATTTTACAGATGAAGAAACTGAGACCCAGAGAAGTAAAGTGACTTGCCCAAGATCACAGATCATACAAGGGGAGGAGATGGAATTAGAACCCAGGTCTGGCTCCATTCACTAGGCCAAGCTTCTTCTCTACTCTTGGTTGGCTAATGGGGAAAAGGGGGCTGGAAGACCTATAGGCAGCAGAGGAGGACAAAGGCAAATTACCATCCCTCAATTTCTGTTTCGGCTTCATTCCACTACAGCCCTAGACTGTAAGCTCCCTGAGGGCCAGGAATGTGTCTACCAACTCTGTTATATCGTTATTTCATATTCTCCCAACCACTTAGTACTCGGCAAGCACAGCAAGCACTCAATAAATATGATTCATTGAATATGATTGATTCATTGATTGATTACAGCTCAGGAAAAGTCTCAAACTTCCTGCTCCAACTTGGGTCAAGGAATGTATCTTCTGTCACTCTAGCCACAGGGGCCTTTCTTTCTCTCTCGTTGCAGTTAACATTTGCCAGGTTCTTTTATGTTGGTTTGCAGTTTCTGTTATTTCATCCTTCCTTATGCATCTATTGTCCCCTCTTCCCCTGCTTCACCTTTAACTGTGAGTCTCTTCAGGGTTGGGGTTTGTGCCTAATTTTCACCTGTGTATTTTTTCTCAATGCTTAGTACAGTGCTCTGCACCAAGTGGCTGCTTAATAAATATCACTCCTCCTCCTCCTACTAGTATTATTTCTCTCAGTTCCAGGACACTATATTATCAGTCTCTGGTTTATCAGTCCCTCGGTTTCCCTGGGAGTAGAATAAAAATAGTGTAATGACAAAGCCACTCACCCAAGGAAGCTTTGAAAAATCAATGGTGAGTATTTACAAAGCATTTGAAGGTTTTGACAGGAGTAGAATCAGTGGACATAGGATCCTGGAACAGAAAATACTGATCTCCTAAAACCTTCTGAGACTTGCCAAAAATAATAATATACTTTGTTCTTCTAGGACAAATATATAGAACATATATATGATATAAATATATGATGTATGTGATATATATATATATATGATATGATATGTATATACGTTATTGGGCAGGGATTGTGTCTATCTGTTGCTGAATTGTACATTCCAAGCACTTAGTACAGTGCTCTGCACATAGTAAGTGCTCAAAAAATACAACTGAATGAATATGATATAGAAATATATATGATATAGAAATATATATCTCTTCTAGAACAAAATACTATACTTTGTTCATCTAGAACAAAGAGGTTGAGTTCTTTCAAAGCCCTGCGTCACTTTAAATTCACATTGTCATTCTCACCCCATGTCCATCACCTCATATGCGATAATGATTGTGGTATTTGTGGAGGGCTTACTATTTGTCAAGCATTACAGTAAGCGCTATAGTAGATAAAAATAACCAAGTCCCACGTGGGGCTCACAGTCTAAGTAGGAGGGAGAACAGGTATTGAATTCCCAGTTGGCTGATAAGGGAACTGAGGCACAGAGAAGTTAAATCACTTGCCCAAGATCACACAGCAGGCAAGTGGCAGAGCAGGGATTAGAACCCAGGCCCTTAGACTTCCAGTCCTGTGCTCTTTATATTGAGCCACCTTGCTTGAACATAATGACTTCTTCTGGCCCTGTGATATGCCATATCCAGGCAGGCTTGTTGTGAGCTCGCTGTGGGCAGGGAATGCGTTTACCAATCTCTGTTGTAGTGTGCTCTCCCAAGCACTTAGTACAGTGCTCTGCACACACACAGTAAGTGCCCAATAAATACAGTCGATTGATTCATGGACAGTTACCGTAGCGTTTATTATGGTAACTGGCACATAATAAGCACTTAAATAACCCCTCAAAAATAAATAAATAAGAACTGGCAGAGTCAATTTTAAAACCCTGGTCCCGTGACCACTAGGCCACACTGCTCCTCATGCATCATGCGTCGGCCTAGATTGTAAGCTCATGTGGTCAGAGATTGTGTCTAACAACTCTTTTATAGTCTATTCGCCCAAGTGCTTAATACAGTGCTCTGCACACAATAAGCACTCAGTAAATATGGTTGGTTGATTGATCGATCCCATTTTCCTGAAAGCATGTTTTTATATACAGCAAAAAAAGGAAGAGAAAGACCACAGCAGTTCCAGTATATGAGGGGGTCAATCTCCATTTCCATAAAAGAAACGGTCCCTGGGATAAGGTTTAAAGAAACAATCTTCATCTAACTCTTCCGGGCCGGGTAATGAATGGTTCTTTCGGATTGGGGAAGACCTGCCTGAAATATCTCCCCTTCTAGTTTGTCTTTTTTTTCCCACCAAACCACTCAAGCCCCTTCTTTCCGACGCAAAGGAGGGTGAAAGATTACACCTGGCAGCTCTCCTTGCTGCGGTGATTTGTTTCTTTGTGGAGCGACAGCAAAGGATGGCATCTGTGTGGGTTTAGGGGAGAATGCGTGAGAGTTGCTTCCAGCCCCATTCCTGTGATGAGTCCCTTTAAGGAGGAAGGGGACCCCTCTTAGAGCAGTCGTTTTCAGGGTGACCCTTGGTTCCACGGGGTCTGCTTCCCCCGGGCCGCTTGGGGCCACGGTGAACCGACGATTTCTCTTCATGAACTTCTTGGAGAAGTAATAGCCACGGCCCCGGATAAGGAATATATTTATTTACATCTCTGCGGACGAGAACATGTTTCGACTCCACGAGTAGATTCTGGGAGTACAGAACCCCGAGGCTTCAAACCGTTTAAATAATGGTTTCTACTCCGGAGGAGAAAAAAAAATACTTTTCCTTGATAGCGCTTTCTTTATATTCGGTGGCCTGAAATTACTTTTTCAACATTTCAGCCAGTGAACACTTATCATATGTGGGTGCCGCTGCTGAAACATAAAGATAAGGGTGGAAGCAGATTCCAGTCAGAAGCTCATGAGTCTATAAATTGGAACTATCCCTCATAGCACAAAGCATTTTACCGATCCAAAAATTTTTCTTAAAGGCATTTTCCTCTTGCGGTAAGATGAGGACCAGAGTACTTACGAGGGAGATGTTCAAGCCGCAGGAGGTTCAGGCAGAGAGCTCTCATGAACTGTCTCATCCCTTCTAAAGGCATTTGTAGAGAAGATCCTTCTTGAGGAAGGATGAAGGAGTAACTCAGGCAATTGCAGTCAATCACTAACTCTAGACACTAAATCAAATAATCATTTACATTAATGTCAGCTTTGTTCTTTGTCAGATTATCCACAGTGTTCAATCAGCCAATCCACTGATTGAAAGCTGACTGTGTGCAGAGCACTGTACTAAGTCCTTAGGAGGATACACTGTAGCAGGGTTGGTAGACACATTCCCTGCCCTCATAGACCTTACAGAGTAGAGGAGCTCACTGTGGGAAGAGAATGTGTCTACCAACTCTGTTATATTTTTATACTGAACTCTCCCAAGGACTTAGTACAGTGCTCCACACACAGTAAGCCCTCAGTAGGTACGATTAATTGATTGACTGACTGAGGAGTTTACAGTTTAGATAGTTCGGATCTTTTCCTTCTCTTTCAGAGATAAGCCAAAAGGTAAGCTACGCATCTTCTTGTCCAGCCCCTTGGCAGGTTGAGCTAGGATGGGCAAACAAGCTAGATGAAAATCTCACCTGATATCAGGCTCAACTTCAATTAAGACGGACTTGGATGGTAGCTGGATCTCCTCTCTTCACCATTCATTCGATGAGTCTTTCCATTTTTGTAGGAGAGCGGCCTAGTGGAAAGATCCCAGATCTGAGAGTCACAGGCCCTGCATTCAAATCCCAGCTACACCATTTAATAATAATAATAATAATAATGTTGATATTTGTTAAGAGCTTACTATGTGCCGAGCACTGTTCTAAGCACTGGGGTAGATACAGGGTAATCAGGTTGTCCCACGTGAAGCTCACAGTCTTAATCCCCATTTTGCAGATGAGGTAACTGAGGCACCGAGAAGTTAAGTGACTTGCCCAAAGTCACACAGCTGACAGGTGACGGAGCCGGGATTAGAACCCATGACCTCTGACTCCTAAGCCCGGGCTCTTTCCAATGAGCCATGCTGATTCTCTGGGTGACCTTGGACAAGTCATTTATCTCCTCTGTGCCTCAGTTTCCTCATCTGTAAAATGGGGATTCAATGTCTGTTCTCCGTCCTACTTAGAGGGAGAGTCTCATGTGCGGCAGGGACTGTGTCTAACCTGATTGTGTTTTATCCAACCCAGCATTTAGTACAACTCTTGGCAAATTCCACAATTATTATTTCCTGTTTGGAAGCAGGAAGGATCAAGTTATGAGACTTGTAGACACTGGATTATGGGTTATTTTTGTACTTGTCATTATTTTCTATTGCCCAGAAGGAAAGAAAACTTGCTTGACTTTCCAAACAACCAGGTTTCTTCACTGTATCTTGGATTTGAAAGTCAACATCTTAAAAATCCATAATACTTGGGACTAAAAGCAGGAGGAACATTTTAAAGGTGACATATACCTTTATTACACATGTCTTATTGTAATAATGATGATGGTAATTATTAGGTGCTTACTATGTGCCAAGCACTGAGCTTTGGGGTAGACATGGATAATCAGAACAGACATAGTCCCTTTCCCACGTGGAGCACCCAGTGTAAGTGGGAGGGAGAACGGGTATCCCTAAAATCCCTATTTTACAGATGAGGAAAGTGAGTCATCAAAGAAGTGATTTACCCAAGGTCACATAGCAGGTAAGTGGTAGAGCTGGAATTAAAACCCCATGTCCCCTGGTTGCCAGTTCTGTGCTCTTTCCAGAATAATAGTAATAATAATAATAGTGACATTTAAGTGCTTCCTATATAAAGTGCTGGGGAAGATATCTATCTATGTCTATAGATAGATAGATAGATAGATAGATCAGTAGGGCTCACAGTCTAAGGAGGAGAAAGAATAGGTATTAAATTCCCATTTTACAGATGAGGAAACTGAAGAATGAGAAAATCAAATGGCTGATCTCCAAGACTGGCCCGGTCATTAACACGCCACATATTGAAAGAATCTCCAGTTTTTTCTTCTCAAACCAGGTCTTCATTTCTGAGTTGGCGTCTAGCTCTTTCCCCGAGGATGATTGTTTCTCTGGGCTTTCCATGTGCCCTACCTCTTCCATTTTACTCCAGGGTGGCTGAAAATGAACATAAAATGGAGGGCCACCTCTTCATTAAACACTTTAACCTCTAGCTAATGATGATATTAATACCCAGTGTGTGATAAGCACCTGAGACGTATCCTGTCCTAAACAGCCCAGCCTTGGAGAACCTTGTAGTCAATAAAATAAAATACCCCTTTCTCTTTAATTAACATATGAAATAAACACAATCTGTGACACCTAGTGTGCAGCAGCAATTAAGAGGCATTGCTTAGTTAAACCTCCTAATACCTCATTTAAATATGCAATTAAGGGATAATTGCCTTCAATCAATAAAAAAATTGAAATATTTCACAGGGGCTTCAATTATTTTTTTGCCAGGCTCTCCACTTTCTAAGCGGACCAAGCCAAACCTCCCAAGTCTTACTCCGCTTGTTAAAGCAACATTACTCCTTTCCTGGTCCTGGCTGCTCAAAGCCTGTTATTAGCATCACAAGACACAAATAACAAATGTTAATCCCTGGAAATCATCTATTTTGGCCCCAGAAATGGTTTCTGCCACTCAGAAATTGCTCCTTCTTGATTTGCCTCCAGTGAAGTTCTTTGTTTTTCCCCATGCCAAAGACCTCCATTTTCCTCTCAGTGCAAGGGAAATTTGCATACTATAAGGAACTCTCCTTATAATATCAATTCCATAATAAAGAAATTTGTGCTCCCGGGGTATTGTCCGCTTATTTCCTTCGGTGGGCTGAGTTCTCTCCCTCCACAAAACCAATTATGGCTCTATGTGCCCAGAATTATGTAAATAGAGAGAAATATCTAAAACTTAATCTTGGGAAAAATGCCGGGAAATATGTGAATCGAACTGGAAATATGATCACCAACACCAGGGAGGATCAGAAAATAAGACACTCGGCACTAAAAAGGTTAGGAGTGTGGGCAGCAAAGAATGAAACAACATTTTGCTTGAAAAGCAGCAAACTCCTTAATAAGTAAGTTTGACCGGGACTAATCCATCCTTAGTACAATGTTCTGCACCCAGGAAGAATTCAATAAATTCAATTGATTGACTGATTGACTGATTAATCTGAACCATGACCATTCATTCAGTCATATTTATTGAGTGCCTACTGTGTGCAGAGCACTGTACTAAGCATTTGGAGAGTACAATTTGGCAACAGATAGAGACAATTCCTACCCAACAACAGGCTCACAGTCTAGAATGGGGAGACAGACAACAAAACAAAACAAGTAGACAGGTATCACTGCCATCAAAATAGAATACTGAAGGATCAGACCAGTAGAAGCAGTTTGGCCTACCTGGAAGAGCACCGCCCTGGGAGTCAGAGGACCTGAGTTCTAATCCTGACCCTGCCAATTACTTGTTGTGTGATCTTGGGCAAGTCACTTAACTTCTCTGTGCATCAGTTTCCTCATCTGTAAACTACCTGTCCCTATGTTCCGCTTCCTATTTAAACTGTGAGTCCCATGTGGGACAGGGACTATGTCCAAACTGATTCGCTTGTATCTATTCCAGTGCTTAGAACAGTGCTTGACACATTTTTTATGGTGCTTCTTAAGTGCTTACTATGTGTCAAACACCGTTCTAAGCACTGGGGTGGTTACAAGTTAATTATAATGGACATAATCTCTGTCCCTCATGGGGCTCACAGTCTAAGTAGGAGGGAAAACAGGAGAACTGAGGCAAAGAGAAGTTAAGTGATGTGTCCAAGGTCACACAGCAAGCATTTGGCAGGTTGGGATTAGAACCCAGGTCCTCTGACTCTCAGCCTGTGCTCTTTCTACTAGGCCAAGCTGCTTCTCATAATAAGCACTTAACAAAAATGATGATGATGATGATAATGATAATAATAATAATAACAGACAAACAGACATCATTCCAACCCTTAGGGTTGCAGAGAGCAGAGAGAACCCGCAAGGTGTGAAAGGCTTGTATCCATGTCTAAACTGGAAGCTCCTTGTAGGCAGAAAACATGTCTACCAGTTGGTATATCATACTCTCCCAAGTGCTTAGTACAGTGCCCTGCACACAGTAAGTGCTCAATAAATATGACTGATCTTTTGATTGATGCCTAGTTTTTCTGCTCTTCACCACCCCCGTGGGAATGAGAACACACTAGCTTCATGAGCCTCGTATAACCTGGGGAAAGATAGTGTGTGCCTAGCTACTGCTGTAGATTCTGAACCTTGAGGAGAAGTTCTACTCTCTTAATAATACTAATAATTATGGCATTTGTTAAGCACTTACTATATGCCAAGCACTCTACTAAGTGCTGGGTGAATACAAGCAAATTGGGTTGGACACAATCCTTTTCTCACTTGGAGCTCAAAGTCTCAATCCCCATTTTACAGATGAGGTAACTGAGGCCCAGATAAGTGAAGGCACAAAGAAAGCAAGTGGAGGAGGCAGGATTAGAACCCATGACCTTCTGACTCCCAGGGCCATGCTTTATCCACTACATCGTGCTGCTACTCTTCACTTCCCTTAACTACAGCTCCTTACTTACTCCTGCTTTTACTTTGTGTATAGCATATTTTGCCCTGTCCCTTAGGCTATATTAAGGCTTTAGTGTTTCATTGTGCCTTAAGTGATCTTGGGCAAGTCACTTAACTTATCTGTGCATCAGTTTCCTCAATTGTAAAATGGGGATTAAATACCTACCCCTCTGTTACTCTTCCTACTTAGACTGTGAGTCCCATGTGGGACAGGGACTGTGTCCAAGCAGATTCACTTGAATCTACCTCTAGTCTTCCCCTCATTCATTCAGTCGCATTTATTGAGCACTTACTGTGTTCCCTCCCTAGACTGTAAGCTCGTTGTGGGAAGGGAATGTGTCTGTTTATTGTTTTGTACTCTCCCAAGTGCTTAGTACGGCACTCTGTAAACAGTAAGCTCTCAATAAATACGATTGAATGAATGAATGGATGGATGGATGCAGAGCACTGTATTAAGTGCTTGGGAGAGTACACTATAACAATAAACACACACGTTCCCTGCCCACAGTGAGCTTATACTGTGAGCCCCTTGAGGCTAATTCCCACTTGGTCACTCTTTTCCAGCACTTAGCACAGTGTTCTGCACACGGTGAGCATTGAAGAAATATTATTACAAAGGAATGTCGAGTTGTCCAGTCTACTCTGAACATTTTCCTGAACACGCCTGGAATATTTTCTTCAGCAAATAGAACCCTCAGTCCCACCAGAACAGGGAAAGCTCCATCATTACATGCTTCCCAGGGTTTCTCCGTTGCTAATGACCCTTCAATGATTTCAGCATGATTCAGACTGGGTAAAATATCACAGTTTACGCTCATAAACGTGAAACGCTCCAACGGTCCGTCTGTTGCCCTATTCCTTAGTCTGGTTTTGATCTTTTTGACGGGAGAAAAACTTCTTTCATGTGCAGAATGTAACCAAGATAATGTCAAAAGCATGGCTGTCCAGTTTGTACTTCGAGAATGTTTCAGCAGCACCCTGAACAGCTATTCCAAATGTCGCGGATATTGTTTTACAGTGCTGTTTCTTTCTTCTGGGTTGAGATTGTTTCAATCTGTCCCCTTTCTGAGAGGAACTTCTCAGTTTGCCTTCAAGAGTCTAAATTCCCACTTTGATTTCCACAAGACTGTGTTCTTCATGTCACAAAGGTTTCTTTAAGCCAGCCGCACAGATTAGAACTGTAGAACTGTAGTTTCTCGAGACTAAATTTCAGCAGCTGGATGGGAATGCATTTCAAATCAATCCTTGAGGTTTCAACAACTCTGTCCAATAGGGCATTTCAATTTTTTTCTGAATATTTCATTTGATGCCATGCTATTGGAATGCAGATGAGTCTATCAAATTACTCATAAATTCATACTTATGAAAGTGTCCGGAGATCAAGGTGGCAATTAGAAAACAAAGGCAGACCAAACCATCAAAATAGCATGGGCTTTTATTTTTGCATGCAGAATTGAATGGACTGCTTTCATGGACATACCGATATGCAAGATTAGACTCTCAAAATTTTTTATAATAAAAGCTACACTCTCTTGCCTTCTTTGGATCTGTGACCTGCCCTTGGATCTGTGATTTTTGGACATTTGATATTCATCCCATCCCCAACCCCACAGCACTTATGAACACATCTTTAAACTATATACTACGTATAAATTACTTATTTATTCATAATAAAGTCTGTCTCCCACCTCGAGACTGTAAGATCCTTATGGACAGGAAATGTATCTGCTAATTCTTTTGCATTGTACTCTCCAAAGAGCTCTGCACACAGTAAGCTCTCAATAAATACCATTGATTGATTGATTCATTCACTACTTCTCTCCATGTTTATGGTCACATAAATGAACTTTACCACAAGAATTATCTAGTATGGTGTTAATGTCCTTCACACTGATTTCTGCATTCTCCATTGGAATCTAAGTTCTTGACTACATTTTTTTTATTATTGAAAGCATATTCTGTGTTGGAACATAGCCCTGACACTTGTCAGCATGTGGTTTAAAACTGGTGTCATTGGGCCAGTGGTGGATATTCCTGCTGGCCCAAGACAGCCAAATTGACAGCCACTCAATAGAAAGATGAAATTGTCTTCTTTTTGCTCCCCACCAACAACTTCCTACCGCCACAGTTTCCAGGACAGAAAGGGAGAAAAAGCAATACCTACTAGCTGAGCAGAGGTAGATTCTGGAAAATCTGCTCTTCAAATTTTCCAAAATAATGAAGAGTGTATCGAACTTATGGAGTGACTATTTAGATATTCTAGTTTTGACCCCAAATTCTCTTGACAAGGATATAGTCTGCTCAGAACTTTTAACCCGTTCATAAATGTTTAAACGAACAATACCCCTAAAAGTGTTTTCCTCCGAACAACCATTTTCAACCACCATCTTCTTTCTCACTACAACTCAGCCGGCATTCCTCAATCCTTTAATTCCAAGCTTCTCCTTGTACCTTGATTTGTCTCTCCCCTCACTGACCTCTTGCTCACACCCTCCCACTGGCCTAGATCACCACCCTCTCCTTTCACATCTGGCAGACACTGTCCTCTTCATCTTCAAAGCCTTACTGAAATCCCATCTTCCAAGATGCCTTCCATGATTAATCTCGAATCTCTCCTAGCACTTAGGATGGTGCTTGATGCATAGTGATCGATCGATCAACCAATCATATTTATTGAAAGCTTACATTGTGCAAAGCACTGTACTCATTGCTGGGGACGGAACAATATAACAATAGAACCAGATATTCTCTGCCCACAAAGACCTTACTGTCTAGAGGGGAAGAAAGACATTATTATAAATAAATAAATTACAGATATGTACGTAAATGCCGTGGGCTAGAAAAGGAGGTGAAAAAAGGTGGCTAATCAATAATCATAATGGTATTTGTTAAGCGCTTACTTTGGACCAAGCACTGTTCTAAGCACTGGGGTAGATACAAGGTAATCAGGTTGTCCCTCGTGGTGCTCATAGTCTTCAACCTTATTTTACAGATGAGGGAACTGAGGCACAGAGAAGTTAAGTGGATTGCCCAAGGTCACACAGCAGACAAGTGCTTTGAGCTGGGATTAGAACCCACATCCTCTGGCTCCCAAGCCAGTGTGCTCTTGCCACTTAGCCATGCTGCTTCTTTAGGCAGCACAGAAGGGAGTGGGATAAGGGGAAAGGAGGATTTAAACAAGGAAGGCCTCTTAAGGCTTTGAAGGTGGGGAGAGTCATGGTCTGTCAGTATGAAGAGGGAGGGCATTCCAGGCCAGAGGCAGGAAGTGGGAGAAAAATTGGCAGTGAGATACACAAGATCAAGGTACAGTGAGTAGGTTGGCATTAGAGGAGAGAACTGTGTGGTCTGGGTTGTAGTGGGAGAGCAGTGAGGTGAGGTAGGAGGGGGCAAGGTGAATGAGTGCTTTAAAGACAACACTGAGGAGTTTCTGTTTGCTGTGGAGGTGGATGAGCCTGCTTACGTACATAACTCTAAACTGTTACATCACCCCTCACCTGTAATTTCTATTAGTGTTTTTCTCCGCCACTAGATTGCAAGTTCCTTAAAGGCATTCATTCATTCATTCAATCGTATTTATAGAGCGCTTACTGTGTACAGAGAACTATACTAAGTGCTTGGAAAGTATAGTTCGGCAACAGATAGAGACAATCCCTACCCAACAACATGCTCACGGTCTAGATCATGTCTACTAAATCTCTTGTATTCTCTGAAGCGCTTAGTACAGTGCCCTGCCCAGAGCAAGTGCTCAGTAAATGTTACTGAGTGAGAGAGTGAATCACCACAAGGTTCATTCTAAATATTGATTCCTTTGCAGGTTTCAATTAAACTTATGGGCACGGGAATTGGAAAGTTCAAATAACGAAGGCTCGTTCGATACTGATGCTATGTCTGCTGCTTCCAGAATCAAAACACGTAAATCATGTTGAGCTTGAACTTGGGCCTCTGAGTTCTTTCTAAACCAAGATGCAGTTCCACCAAGCTCTTGCTTCATGTACCGTGTTCCTTCGGCTGATCGTACACAGAGCGTCACAGGAATAGATCATTTGATCTGAGAACATCTGCAGTGGTTTAGAAGAGGTTCTATATGCCGGACTCTCTGACATATTTTAGGATTACTGAACAAACATCAGTTGTCTCAAGTAGTGTCGATCTAAATTGAAAATGTTCCAGCTTTCTTAACATGATCACTAACAGATTTCATCTTGAGCTGCCCATTCCGACAACAGTATAGTCCATTGTTCCTTTACATACTAAATTTGCATGAGCCCTTCTTTCTCCCTGTTTGTTGCCTTGAGTAAGCATCGTACTTTCCAAAATAAGTCAGAATTAGAGAAACATCCTTTAGCACATGTTTTCATTGCTTAAACTAGTTCTGTTTCTCATTCAACGAGTCTTATTTTACCAACACTCTAAGGACATGAACCTCTTAGTCTAAACTTATGTTTTTACGGTATTTTGCTCAGCATTTACTATGTACCATGTACCCCCTGTAGATTCTGAGCTTGTTGTGAGCACGGAATGTTTATGATATTATATTGTACTCTTCCAAGCACTTAGTATGCTGCTTTGCTCACAATAAGTACTCTATAAATGCGATTGAATGAAATGAATGAATGAATACCAGGCACTGTTCTAAGCACTGGGGTAGATACAAGTTAATAATAATAATGATGGCATTTGTTAAGCAATTACTATGTGCAAAGCACTGTTCTAAGTGTGGGGGGAAACACGGTGATCAGGTTGTCCCATGTGGGGCTCACAGTTTTAATCCTCATTTTACAGATGAGGTAACTGAGGCACAGAGAAATTAAGTGACTTGCCCAAAGTCACACAGATAAGCGGCGGAGCCGGGATTAGAACCCATGACCTCTGACTCCCAAGCCCAGGGTCTTTCCACTGAGCCATGCAAAGTAATCAGGTTGGACAAAGTCCATGTCCCACATGGAGCTCACAGTCTTAATCCCCATTTTACAGATGAGGTAACTGAGGTTCGAAGAAGTTAAGTGATTTGCCCAAGGTCACGCAGCAGACCAGTGGCAGGGCTGACAATAGAACCCAGTTCCTTCTGACTCACTGCTTCTCTCTCATCACAAGGAGACACTCATCACAAAGACTGAATCTTGTGAACCCTCAGTAAGCACTTACTGTGATTAGAGAGTAAGTGCACAATCTTCCACCATTAAAGAGAAGGAGGCCCTTCAAGGGTCAGAAAACCAGCCAGAACATGTATCAGTCCACAGACAAAGAAGGAAACTATCATCGTCAGGCACCTGCACAAACTCTTCCTTAATATATGCAATTCAGGGGAAATGCACAGGAGTTACCCATACTTATCATCTTCACAACTAAAAGAGAAGGATACCAAGAGTTACCCCATCTCTTACCATCCACCACCCCCCTCCCTCCACCAAGTACCACCACCAGTTTTTCAGGACTGTCCAAAGGAAGATGCATGAAGTTACACCATTCTACCCGCCCCCTACCCCCAACATGCAGATACTCTTATCTGCTGCCTAAAATGGGTTTTGCCACACAATATTTTTATGTGTGGTATTTGTTAAGCACTTACTATGTGGCAGGCCCACTCTCAAGGTCGCACCTGAAGAGTTTCCAGTACTCACCAGTCTCGGTTATGGGAGGGAGAGTCAAGCAGAGGCATACCCACTCTATTCCTTGCTTGGGCAGTGGCTAGTGAGTGGAAGGCTATCTGCTACAATCAAAACTCACCCATACTGGGCAGCAGCGGCATGGGACAGAGTCGAGGGCAGAGACTTGAGTTTACCGTGCTGAAGGCGGCAATGGTAAACCATTTCCGTGTTTTTACCAAGAAAACTCTATGGATCCACTCCCAGAACGATTGCAGATGGAGAATGGGGTGTTCCAGGAGAGATGAGTCCGTGGTGTTGCTATGGGTTGGAAACTAGGGTGGGGAAATGTGAGCTTAGTCAGGGAGGGATTCTTGGAGATGTGATTTTTGTAGGTCTCTGAAGATGTAGAGAGTGGTGATCTGTGGAATATAACAATGGAGGGAGTTTCAGATAGAAGCAGCATGGCTCAGTGGAAAGAGCACGGGCTGTGGAGTCAGAGGTCATGGGTTTGAATCCCAGCTCTGCCACTTGTCAGCTGTGTGACTGTGGGCAAGTCACTTAACTTCTCTGGGCCTCAGTTACCTCATCTGCAAAATGGGGATTAAGACTGTGAGCCCCATGTGGGACAACCTGATTCCCCTGTGTCTACCCCAGCGCTTAGAACAGTGCTCTGCACATAGTAAGCGCTTAACAAATACCAACATTATTATTAAATACCAACATTACAGAAGAGAGAAAGTGAGCTATCGTTTCCCCATATGTTGCTCCATCCTGTTTTCAGAATGTGAGCCCCTTAGGGTCCAGGGACTAAGTCTAACTCTCACCTGGGCATTTTTTTCCAGCACTTTATAATGCCCTTAGTGAGCATTTAGCCAATAGTATTATTGTTACTATTACTAATATTAAATTCTAGCCCTTTTGGAGGAAACTCTGTTTGTGGAGAAGTTGAGGGACAAGGACAAATAATGGTTTCTCTGATTGTGACCATGCATTCGGCCTAATGGATGAATAATGTGTCTGTTCTACCTGGAACTCTCTCTGTTTCCATTTCATTTCCTGTATGTACCATGATTATTATAGAGCTGGAAAGCCCAGGATTTTGAGGACCGTAGAGCTTTCCATCAACTCCCTGCAATTTAGCAGCTTTCCCCCAATCCCTCCAATCTCTAGCTGTTGTGTTTGGTCACAGAACTGAGCTTAAATCCGGATACAACTTGGAGTCTGTATAAGAGGGATTTGTTTTCTTACAGCAACCAATTTATGGGGGGGGTGGGAGCAGTGAGCAGTCCTCCCTCCAACTCCCCCCTCACCCACCACCAGTTCCCCTGAGTCACATTCATTCATGGGGAAACCAGTGGAAGCTGACAACCTATTGGTTGACTACAGGGACTCAAAGTCCAGGGTTGAAGATTCATGAGTTTGGCCTCCTTTTTGAGAAGCAGCATAGTGTGTGACCTTAAGCAACTCACTTAACTTCTCTGGGCCTCAGCTACCTCATCAGTAAAATGGGGATTAAGGCTATGAGCCTCCTTTAGAACATAGATGGCATCCAACCTGATTACCCTCTATCTACCCCAGCACTTAGAACAGTGCTTGGAACATAGTGTGTGCTTAATAAATACCATTATTATAATTATTAATTAGGAAGAATACCTAGGGAAATCAAACTGGAGAGATTATGAGTGTGAGACCATCTTGCCTCTCTCTGCCCCATTTTCCAGGTGTGTGGGGAGGGGAAAGTCTGGATCGGACTTGGGATGGGGATGGGAGAAGCGACTGTGTGAAACATGTGCTGGAGTTCAAACCTTTGTTAACCAGAAAATTGGTCCTTTCCCTGCCTCATTTTATAAGTATGGCTTACTTTCTGTATTTTTCTTAAGTGGCCCTTCCATGTACACTTTGTTTATGTTTTATTCATGTGGGCAAACTGCTTTCATTATGTGAACATACAATAGCTGGAAGTCGGTGGAAATCCAACGGCTAAAGCTCTATGCAGCGGTGAAAATTGCCCAACCAGTAATAATAAGAATGGTGGGTGTTCACGTTAAGGTAGATTGGGTCAGACCTTAAGTTTCAAAGGAAACAGCCATCTTTGGAGATTCAAAAAGAAATCTTATCTGATCAGTGGTATTTATTGAGCACTAAATGTGTGCAGAGCATTGTACTAAGCTCTTGGGAGAGTACCAATTAATAGAGTTAGTAGACATGTTCCCTGGCCAAGAGGAGCTTAGAGTCTAGAGGGAGAGTGAAGGAAATGTTGTCTCTTCCCGTAGGAAACTAACATGGGGAACTATTGATCTGTTCAGAGGCGGGAAGGGGCTGGAACACATTTCTGGACCACATGATTTTTCAGAACCACAATTAAGAGTATTTCACTCCCTCAATCACCTTCTAGTTCAGCCAGTGAGTGGGGCCCTTTCCCCAGTTAACAAAGAGTTCCTCTCTGGAACAGAAGCCAGAAATTTGGGTGGAGACAAGGTTTGCTTGGTTTGCTTGGCTGGAGGACAGTACCCAAGGACAATGGGGTAAAATTGCTAAAATGAAGAAGCTATTTAAATCCGAGAGGAAACACATTGAAATGATTTAGCCTGGAGAAGAGAAAGCTATCAGACGTAACTTCTGCCTTTAAACTTATGAAGAACTGTTGGGTGGAGGATGTGACCAGATATTTTTAAGGCAGAATCAATCAGTGGGGCAGAGCGCAGTAATAAACACCTGGGAGAGTACAATAAGCCTGGAAGCAGACCTCTGAACTAGATGACGTTAGCTCAAACTGCCCCAGCAACAATTCGAGATTCACCAAACAATTGATATATTTATCAAGTGCCTATTATGTGTACAGCACTGTATTAAGTGCTTTAGAGAGTACGATAGAGTTAATAGTTATATTCCCTGTCCTCAAAGGAACTTATAATCTAGTGGGGGAGAATGCAGTGTGAGATAGAATTTCATGTCCATGAGCATTGTTCAGAGTTCATGATATGTGACGAAGCGAGGTGTAGAAGAGCCTTCTCAGCTGACTTCTGTAAAAGTTGGGCTTCTCATCTATGTGAGAGTACTTAGGAATGACCCAGCCTGAATATGAGAGAGAGACAAATATCCATAAACTCAAACCCTATGGCTCTTTGACTCTTGTAAAATAAGAAGTAGCATGGCCTAGTGAATAGATCACGGGCCTGGGAGTCAGAAGGACCTGTGTTCTAATCTCAGCTCTGCCATTTATCTGCTGTGTGACCTTGCACAAGACACTTATTTCTCTGTGACTCAGTTTCTTCATTTGTAAAATGAAGATTAAGCATGTGAGCCCCCTGTGGGACATGGACTGTGTCAAACATGATTAGCTTGTATCTTCCACAGCATTTAGTACAGTGACTGGCACATAGTAAGTGCTCAACACATACCAAAAAATAAAATAAAAACTGCTGTATTCAATTTCCAGTCATGTTCTCCTTTTTAAAAAGTAATTTCAGAGGTAGTTAGCAGTGCCATTTTTCTGAGAATCACCGAGCATCGTGCAAGTGCTAGAAACTGGAGGGAGAATAAAACCTCGTGAAAGGTTTGTCCTTCATACGCAGAGAATGTACGAAGGTGTCCAAACACACTACTGATGGTAAAGCTCACTTGTGTGACTAGAGGCAGACATTGTACCCACTATCCCTTGCTCACTGTCCACACAGACAATAAATAAGTTCTGTCTAACTACCCTGCATATCTGGAAAGTGATCAAGTCAAATAGCAATTCCCCATCAGCATTGTCCTCATCTGTAAAAATGGGAATGATACCTGTTTTTCCTCCTCTTTAGACTGTCAGTCCAATGTGAGGCAGGGTCTGTGTCTGACCTGCTTATATTCTATCTACCCCAATCGATAAATCAATCATATTTAATGAGCTTATTGCATGTGCAGCACTGTACTAAGTGCTTGGGAGAAATATAATAGAGTTGGTAGACACATTCCCTGACCATAACGAGATTTCAGTCTAGAGCTCTTAGTTCAGTGATTACAAATCCTGCAATTATTATTGATATAATGCAGTGATAGTTATGTCAATATTCTAATCTCAAGAAAGTCACTAGAATAAGAATGTCAATAATAGAATAAGTAAACAATTTAATAATAATAATGATGGTGATGATGGTATTTGTTAAGCACTTATTATGTGCCAAACACTGTTCTAAGCACTGGGAAAAATACAAGTTATCAGGTTGTCCCACATGGGGCTCACAGTCTTAATCCCCATTTTACAGATGAGGTAACTGAGGCACAGAGAAGTTAAAGTGACTTGCCCAAAGTCACACAGCTGACAAGTGGCGGAGTGAGGAATAGAACCCACGACCTCTGACTTAGAGATCAAATATTTACACAAACTCAAATATTTAATAATGAGTAGATTTAAATAATTGCAACAATTACTCATAATAATAATCATTATTACTATTTGCCAATAGATTTTTAAAAAGCTCAACCCACCAACTGCACTGCCAGGACTAAAACCCAGATCCTCGGCATCCCAACACACAAGCTTTGTGTGAGCCTCCCAGCTTCCTCTGATGCCTATCTTTTCCTCTCCTCCAAACTTCATGCCTACCCCTCCTACAAATTTCAGCTCAGACTTCTCAGTCCTGTTCTGGTCCAATCATTCCCTTCATTCTGTTGCTGAATTGTACTTTCCAATCGCTTAGAACAGTGCTCTGAACACAGTAAGCACTCAATAAATACTATTGATTGATTGATTCCAGAGACCGCCTTCATATCTCCTCCATCTAGTCTTTCATCCTCAGCATGTAGCAAGTGTGGAGTTCTCTGCTCAGATATTATTTGTGTGGGTCTATTTGTATACATGCATAGTTCTATGGCTAGATCGGTTTGCTTTAGTAGAAATACTTGTGTTGTCTGTCACCCTTCAAAACTTTATTGCAGGCACATCTCCTCCAAAAGGTCTTCCCTGACTAAACTCTTTTCCTGTTCTTCAATTCCCTTCTGTGTCACTCTGACTTGCTCCCTTTATTCATCCCCCTCCCAGCCCCACAGCACTTACATATACATATCTGAAATTTATTTATTTACATCTATATCTGTCTGTCTTTAGGCTGTAAGCTCACTGTGAACAGGGAATGTATCTGTTATGCTCTGCAAACATTGAGCTCAATAAATTTGAATGTTTCTCTGACTGACTGAAAAGAAGCTACTTAAGGGCAAACACCACGTCTCCCTTCTATCTCCATGTCTACTCCTCTAGACTGTGAGCTCGTTGTTGGCAGGAAATGTGTCTACCAAATCTATACACTGTACTCACCCAAGTGCTTAGTACAGTGCTCTGCACGTAGTAAGTGCTCGATAAATAAGATTGATTGATTATCACCTCACAGGACGCTCAATGAATGCTGTTGACCGGCTAATTGAAAATCCCACAGGTCTCATTTTCCAGTTTTATTAAAATGCTCACTTGTCCACAGCCCAATTTCTTTTCATCTCTGACTGATTTTGGAAAGGACCCAGGCTTCTCGAGTCTCTACCAATCTGATTGGCTGAGGTCTTCACCCGCCTTTACTCAATGCCAGCAAAATGTCCTGAATGGTTTTTTTTAGAACCAAATAAACATCTTTTCCCCTGATTGGTTTCTTGCTACTTGGCAGATTGGAGCCTCGAGGGGATCAAGGCGAGCTGAAACTGTCAGGACTCCTTTAATAAGCCTCTTTGTTCGGACATTTGGAGAAATCTCTCAGCTGTCCGGAAGCAGGACGAGGAAATGCAATTCTGGGGTATTTCTTCGGGAACAAGGAAGGGAAAAGAAGATCCCTTTTTTCTGCTTTAAAAAAAGGGGGTTTCTAAAATCTTGTCTCTGAAAACCAGTAAATTAATCGATCAATCCATCAATGATATTTATTGATCGCTAACTGTGTGCAGAGCACTGGGGAAGGTATAATGCAACAGAATGGATAAAGAAAGCACAGGCCTGGGAGTCAGAAGGATCTGGGTTCATTCATTCATTCAGTCAATGGTATTTATTGAGCGCTTACTGTGTGCAGAGCACTATACTAAATGCTTGGGAAAGTACAATACAACAGTAAACAGTGACATTCTCTGCCCAATAGTGAGTTCACCATCTAGAGTGGGGGAGACAGCCATTAATACAAATAAATAAAATTACAGATATGTACATAAGTGTTTTGGTCCTAATCCTGGCTCCACCACTTGCCCACTTTGTGACCTTTTGTAAGTCACTTCATTTCTCTGTGCCTCTGTTACCTCATCTGTAAAATGGGGAGAAGATCGTGAAGCCCCGCATGGGGCAGGGATTGTGTCCAACCTGATTATCCTGTATCTACCCCGGCTCTTAGAACAGTGCCTGGCACACTGAACAAATACCATTAAAAAACAAACCCTACTGCTTTGCACTCTCCCAGTGCCTAGTACAGTTCCCTGCATCTAATAAGCACTCAGTAAGCCCCATGAATTGACTGATTGATAGATCACCCACAGTGTGGTTGATTCAGGAAATAGAAAGTTCACGGCTCTCATCCCCAGGCTCTATGATAAGGGCTTGCAGTGGGATACCCTGAGCCCAGGGTAGAATTCTCAACTTCTTTTGCCTTGTCCTCAATCAACACAATCGATCTGGGTTATGCTGAAAAGGCACAAAAAGTTCTAGTGGCAACTCACCCTGTCGTTAAATAGTGAACGAGCCAGATCTCATCAGGGCCATGAAGAAATACAATGCTTCAAAAACACTTTTCCCCTCGTGTTGACTAGCCTGAACTCTATCCCCTCAATAAGTCAGATGGATTAATGTCCGACTCCAGCCAGAACCGAGAACTCATAAGTAAAAAGGGTTTGGGAATTCACGTGAACCAAGTCCTTTAAAAACATAGTTGTGGTGGAGTAATTAATGTCCTCCTGTGTCCCTCGGTTTCAAAGTCACCTCTCGAGCCTTCAGATTCTGAAAACCACTCAGCTTTGCTTGGGCAATACTCTCTCCCGACGATTGGGAACCCTAGCAATATTTTTGACAAGCCAAGATGTAAATGTGTGTCTGCTGACATGAAAAAGACCCTTCTGTGAAATGTAGCTTAACACGGGGTATTTAATTCAATGGTTTTGGACACCCTCTCTCTCCCTCCCCTTCTCACCACCCCTCCCGCATTCTCTCCCTTCCCACTTTCACCCCTCCAAAAAAGCTCAGCCCTCCTTCTAAAACAGCTACCCACAGCAAATTTTGTCATTTGAAATGGCTTCTGTACTGTAATTTAAAGGATAACTCATTCCCTATTTCCAACATTTAATGCATTTGCTTTTTTTCCCCCTCCTACAAGCAATATACGTGTGTAATTAATAAACAATTTAGTACATCGAGAAACCTAGGAACTTGGCAAATGTTCTGGGGATATGAAATCTCAGGAAAAGCAGCACATTATAAGAAATAGTAAGTAATTACTTATGTAAGCTTTCTTTTTAAATTCTAAGAACATTAACTACTAATTACCTACTAATTACCAGAACTTCAGCAGGTGTTTGCACTTAACTGTGGGCTAAAGCCCCAGTGAAATCACAAATCTCTGACAGCCTCTCTCAAGATTAAACCAGAATCCCCCCTGGACCTCCTCCTGCAGCTGAAGGGCCATGAGGCTGTTGATGAGCTGGACTCCGAACCTCCATATTGCTTGAGGTGAAGAGGGATCTTCCGGCCTACCCTGTCCTTTCGGCTTGTGCCCTGGGCATTCACATCATTAGGGAGAGTGGCAACTTGAAGATTTCTAGGGTTCCACACAAACTATGATTAAGAAGCCTTCATCAGAAATGCATTTGTCTCACTTCTTTAGTGAGTTGGCAACTCCACCCTCCGTGTCTGATGGCTGTGTATAGCTCACCCTCTCTTCTTTTCTCGGGGATTCGCCAAGCCCCATCCAAATTAGTGGCAGCTCAGCCCACCAGGTGAACGGAGCCTTCCCTAAATCCAGCTGACATCCTCCCCAAAGCAGTTGGGAAACAAACTCCCGCGGACGGGCTGACGTTTACAGGCCGCCAAGCAGCCCGCTGCCAAGACGAGAACCTGCCAGGGGTCCAGAGCCATGGTGGCTCTTGGGAAAATTCCAGCTTGGCCATACAAATCCCCTCAGTCCATACTTTCGACGGGCTAGACTGACGCAGATCAGGGATCTGATGCTCGGAAGGGTGGGGATTCCAAGTCAGTGGTCTTATGTCTCCTAACTTAAAGAGGGTGATCCTTTCTAGCCCAGAGCCAACACATCTGGCCTGTGTTGGTCTCTTTAATCCCAGATTGCCCTTCTCGATTCCTTTTGACTTTCTGTGGCTTGTCTCTACTCCGGTTGATTCCTACTAGCATGGTGAGAAATGCGATTCTCCCACAGGCTGGAGGAATAGAAGGTTCCGGTGAGTAAAAATTCCTGTCATCGAAGAGTCAGGACCGCACATCTAAGGCCTTTGAGAAGAAGCGTGGCCTGATGGATAGAACAGGGGCCCGGGAGCCGGAAGGACTTGGGTTCTAATCCTAGATCCTCCACTCATCTGCTGAGTGACCTTGGGCAAAACACTTTACTTCTCTGGACCTCAGTTATCACATGGAAAATGACAATTAAGACAGCGAGCAATTAAGACAATTAAGAAGCAGCGTGGCGCAGTGGAAAGAGCACGGGCTTTGGAGTCAGGGCTCATGAGTTCGAATCCCAGCTCTGCCACTTGTCAGCTGTGTGACTGTGGGCAAGTCACTTAACTTCTCTGTGCCTCAGTTCCCTCATCTGTAAAATGGGGATTAAGACTGTGAGCCCCACGTGGGACAACCTGATTCCCCTGTGTTTACCCCAGCGCTTAGAACAGTGCTCTGCACATAGTAAGCGCTTAACAAATACCAACATTATTATTATTATTATTATGTGAATGGGGACTATGTCCAACCTGATTATCTTGTACCTCTACCCAGAACTTAGTACAGTGCCTGGCACATAGTAAGTGCTAAACACACACCATTTAAAACCCACCTTATTAATATTTTATAATATTATATAATAATTAAATATTATTTACATAATCGTACAGAGGTCTAGCCAATTAGAACAATTAGGAATAATAATGCTAATGAATAATAATCGGGGTATTCGTCAAGTCGATCAATGGTATTTATTGAGCACTTAACTATGTGCACAGCACTGTACTAAACACTTGGGAGAGTACAATGCAACAGAGTTAGCCCCCCACAACCAGTTTACAGTCTAAAGGACAAGTGCTTGTACTAAGTGCTGAGGTAGATGCCATCAATCTATCAATTGCACTGATTGAGCGCTTACTGCGTGCAAAGCACCATACAATGTATCAGAGCTGGAAGGCACGATCCCTGCCTACAAGGAGCTTACAGTCTAGAGAGGGAGACAGGCATTGAAATAAATTACAGACTTGGACATAAGTGCTGTGAGGCTGAGGGTGGGGTGAATTAAGGGTATAGATCCAGCTGCAAGGGTGATTGATGCAGAAAGGAGAGGGAGATGGAGAAATGGGGGCCTAATCAAGGAAAGTCATTAAAACTCTCCCACACAGGGCTCACAGCCTAAGGGAGAGGGAGAACAGGTATCAGTCAATCAATCAATGGTATTTATCGAGCGCTTACAATGTGCAGAACATTGTTCTAAGTGCTTGAGGGAGTACAATACCAGATAAATTAGCAGATATGTTCCCTGACCATAATGAGCGTAGAGCCCAGAAGGGGAGGTATCTTACCCTACTCTTCCAGATGAAGGAACTGAAGCAATGAGAAGTGCAGCGACTAACCCAAGGTTGCACAGCAGGCCAGTGGCTGGAGAGGTGGAGGGTGCGGTGGGGGATCAGAACCCCGATCTCTTAGATTTCCTAACTCCCAAGTCCAGACATCTCCCTGCAGAAGCCCGTTTGCCCAAGGCAGGACTGCGAAGAGCAGACAGCAATGGGGAGAGGGTGTTCACTGAGCACAGAACCTACAACAGTGTTTAAGTTCAGACCTCCATAAGGGTTCAGTCATTCATTCAATCATATTTATTGAACGCTGTGTGCAAAACACTGTACTAAGCACACGGGAGAGTAAAATATAACAATAAACACATTCCCTGCCCACCACCGACCACCGAAAATGTTTTTGGAAGCAAAGCTGTGAGCTAGTCAGATTAGCAGGCAAAATTCTACCTTTCCAAGACAACCAGCCGGAGATCTCACACAGAATGCACAGGGCAGCAGATACAGCTTGTCTTAGTGAAGCAGTATGATGCAGTGGATAGAGCACGGGCCGGGGAGTCAGAAGGTCATGGGTTCTAATCCCGGCTCCACCACTGGTCAGCTGTGTGACCTTGGGCAAGTCACTTCACCTCTCTGGGCTTCAGTTGCCTCGGCTGTAAAATGGGGTTGAGATTGTGAGCCCCATGTGGGACAGGGACTGTGTCCAACCTGATTTGCCTGTATCCACCCCAGGGCTTAGAACAATGTCTGGCACGGAGTAAGTGCTTAGCCAATATCATTCCAATTTATCAATCCTCATAATGCCTGCCAGGCACAACCCCACAAGGGGCAGTTCTCTCTTTCTTTCAACTCCCAAATTCAGTCTGCCACCAAATCCTGCTTCTTCTTTCTTCTCCACATCTTCAGGTGTCCTCATTCTTTCATTCATTCATTCGATCGTATTTATTGAGTGCTTACTGTATGCAAGGCACTGTACTAAGCACCTGGGAGAGTACAGTAGAACAATAAACAAATACAATCCCTGCCCACACCTAGCTTTGTCCTCATCCAAACTGCCACCCCGCTAGTCCAAGCACTTGTCATACTGAATATCGCAACAGCCTCTTCAGAGACCTCCTTGCCTCCAGATGGGCAAGTGGGGAACGTGCCCATATCCTCAAGCCTCAAAATCCTGCCATGGTTGCCCATCTATCTCCATGTCAGACAGAAACTCCTTACCATTGACTTTCAGGCAAACAGCTCTCCCTTTCTTGCCTGATTTTCCTGCTGTCCCACTAGAATCCAGCCCATACACTTTACTCCAAACTATTTACTGTTCCTCAATCTCATTTCTCTCATTTCTCTTGCTCACATCCTCCTTCCTACCAGGAACTTTTTCCCCTTCATGTATGACAAACCACGTCTCTCCCCATCTTCTGAAATAACATCTCCTCCAGGAGACTCTCCCTGACTAATCTCTCATCTTCCCATCCTATTTCCCCACCCAGAACTAACAATTTAATGTTTCCTCATCACTTAATCATGAAGCAGAGTGGCTCAGTGGAAAGACCATGGGCTTGGGAGTCAGAGGTCATGGGTTTGAATCCCGACTCTGCCACTTGTCAGCTGGGTGACTGTGGGCAAGTCACTTAACTTCTTTGTGCTTCAGTTACCTCATCTGTAAAAATGGGGATTAAGACTGTGAGCCTTACGTGGGACAAGCTGACTACCCTGTATCTCCCCCAGCATTTAGAACAGTGCTCTGCACATAGTAAGTGCTTAACAAATACCAACATTATTATTGGGTATTTTACCCCCATCTCTGTGACACACAAGTGCATATCTTTACACTCTATTATTGATAATAATAATGGTTTTTGTTAAGCATTTACTATGTGCCAGGCACTGTTCTAAACACTGGGGTAGATACAAGGTTATCAGGTAGTCCCACGTGGGGCTCCTAGTCTTAATCTCCATTTTACAGATGTGGTACCTGAGGCACAGAGAAGTGAAGTGACTTGCCCATAGTCAACCAGCTGACAAGTGGAAGAGCCAGGATTAGAACCCATGACCTCTGACTCCCAAGCCCATGGTCTTTCCACTAAGCCATGCTGCGCTTTCCCTACCTTAAATTTATTTTAGCATCTTTCTTCTGAACTTGATTGTAAACTCCTTTGGGGAGAGATTGTCTTTTTACTCTACTGTACTTTTCAAGACCTAGTAGAGTGTTCTGCGTAGAGCAAGCACTCAAATACTCTTGAGTGATTGATGGATAGTTTGGTTAAAAGAGATCTCCTGTCACCTCAACAGAATTCAAGCCAAAAAAAATTTCTTAAAATAAAATCTATTCTCTGTGAGTCTCCATGTCTCCCTCCCTCTCCCATCTACATTCACATGTCTTTGGTTCAATATTCCGAGAGAGGATTACATACGTGATGAATGATCACATGACTCACATGCCTTCCCAATCCCTCCTTACATGAGACCCCACGGGAAACAAATTGGCCAAATTGCCCATTACTTTAGAGCTTTCTTGTTGGTAAAAATCCAGATAGCACTGCCTTTACTGTAGTTCTTTTTTCCAGACGGTTCATTTCAGATGTGTTGCTTGCCCTGTAAATATGTTTTGTGAAGACAGAACGTGAGCAGGCACCTCCCTGCAGAAGCCCATTAACTTTTACTCCAGAGTAAAAGGGACATCGTACACAGTTTATCTTCAACGGACCATGGGAGATGAGGAAAGAAAAAGCAGAGAGGTGCATGTTTTTCCGCACTCCTTTTATAAGGTAATTGAAGTGCTCGAAGATTGAGAAATTCATTTCCAATGAAGAAATGGGCATTAGCACAGTGAAGACTCCTTCTGTCTTTGTCTGTCTGCAGTATTTTGTAGGGTGCAAGCTGTCAGTTTCCACTGCATTTCAACCAACAAATGACCCTCGTTTAGTAAAACTGAATAGGAATGCTCATTTTTTTACATTAGCAGGTTCCGAGTGTTCCCATTATCTGTAGCCTTATGTAGGTTCCTTAGTTCTGAGGTTTCTCAGGGGAACAAATACATGGGACAGGCAGGGACATTCTCAGAGTGACTTGGATCACTTAACTGAGGGGAAAAAAATCACAGCTGGGGAAACACTTCCAATTCAAAAGGTTAAGATTATCACAGTTCTGAAGCAGGTCTTGGATGCCGGAGACTCTACTCCAGAAGCCCAAAAGAACTGCAGATGACAACTACTCTTTAGAAGCAGTGTGGTCTAGTGGAAAGAGCCTGGGCCTGGGAGTCAGGAGACCAGGGTTCTAATCCTGACTCTCCCACTTCCCTGCTGTGTGACCTTGGATAGGTCACTTAAATTTTCTGGCCCTGGTTTCCCCACCTATAAAATGAGTATGAAATATCTCTTCTTCCTCCCCACTTGGACTGTAAGCCCCTAGTGGAACAGAGACTGTGTCTGACGTGATGATCCAGTTTCTACCCCAGCACTTAATACAATGTTTGTCATATAATAAGCACAGTTCCACAGTTATTAATTGGCAAAATTAAACTCACCTACCATTATTTATTCATTCATTCAATCAATCATATTTATTGACCACTTACTGTGTGCAAGGCACTGTACTAAGCATTTGGGAGATTTCTACAACAATAAACAGACACATTCCCTTCCCCAAATGAGCTCACAGTCTAGCCTGAAGTCCTGCTCACTGCTATTGATCTCCATTAACGTCAAAACTCCCCTGTGCTGGGCAGCAGTGGCATGGGAGACAGTCGAGGGTGGAGACTCGGGTTCACTGCGCAGAAGGAGGTGATGGTAAACCTCTTCCATATTTTTACCAAGAAAACTCTCTGGTTACACTACCAGAACGATTGCAGATGGAGGTGGTGCATTCAAGGAGAGATGTGTCCATGGCGTCGCTACGGGTCGGACACAACTCGACAGCATAAGATGGGAGACTGATGGTTGAGCAGCAAAATATCATCTAAACAATTGAAGTGCCCAACCTTCTCTATCAGTCAATCAATTGAGCCTTTACTTTGTGGAAAGCATGGTACTAGAAATTTGGGAGAGAACAATATAGAAGAATTCATAGACATATTCCCTGTCCACAAGGAGCTCACAGCTAAAACTTCTGGATTTATCACTGGGCTAGCCCTTAAAATCTCAAATCTTCTATCAGTGCCATCTACAGATAGACCACGCTGCCTAGTCTGGATTCGGATCAATCAATTGTATTTATCGAACACTCGTAATGTGCAGAGCGCTGTACTAAGTTTTTGGGCGAGTGCAATGTAACAGAATTAGCAGACACGTTCCCCGCCCGTAATGAGTTTACAGCCTCGAGGGGGAGACAGACAGTAAGATGAATAAATCAGTAATAATTTAAATAAAAGTCCTGTGGGGTTGGGGATGAGGCAGATATCAAATGTTCAGAGGTCACTGATCGAAATGTGCAGGAGAGAGAATGAGTCAGGGAAAAGAGGGATTAATCGGAGAAGGCTTCCTGGAGAAGATGTGACCTTAATAATGGTAAATAATGCTGTTTCAGTTGATATGGCATTGCTGTCCTCTGAAAGCTGGAACACTAGCACAGAAAATAGAACAGCCTGACCTAGAGCAGTGAGAGAGGTATCACCGAAACCAAGAAGGAGAAATGCAAACAGTGGCAGGGAAATGCAACAATACAAGGAAAAAGAACTAGTGGTCTTATCAACTATAAATCCAGACCTAGATATAATCGTGCTCCCAGGAGCATCACCTTGTATCACCACAGGACAGTGTAGTAGTTGTTACTGCAATAATAGCATGTATTAAGCACTTACAGTGTGAAGAGCACTGTACTATAAGTGCTGGGAAAGAGTACTCAAGTGGGAACTCTACCTTGTCCCTCTCTTTTAGGAAGCTTTAGACCATAAACTCTTTGTGGGCAGGGATTACATCTACCAACTCTGTTGCAAAGTTCTTTCCTAAGTGCTTTGCGCAGTGCTCCACACACAGTAAGCGCTCAGTAAATACTACCGAATGATTTTTCCACAACTTCATCCAAACACCAGTCTCAGGCAAAAGTCCCATTCGACATCTGTCGTTCCTGGCTCGTCATTTTGGAGGGGCCGAGGAAGGAGTGGAAGAGAGATTGGACGTAAATAATTGTAACTCTTGGTTTCTAATGGAGAGGTACTTTCTGACTAGCTGTAATGAGAGCGAGGGACCATGAATTAATCATGCAACGGAGGTCTGAGGCTGCCTCACCGGCAAGTTGGTACATTTAAATTTTAGTGGCTTTTTTGCATCTGTAGCCACGACGGAGTGCACTTACATGTGTGGTGGGAGAGGTCACATCAGATGAAATCCAAGCCTGGGCTCCTATCAAAGAGCTGCTTGTGAACTCCGGCAGTTGGATCAGGGCGATTATAGGTTTTAAAAGCCTTGCCATCAAAAAATGGAGATTCTCGCCTAGCGTAATTATCGCTTCCATCTCCCCCCATATTCTTGTGACAATGCCTCCCTTGGATCTCTGCGAATGAGCGGAATGGAAACTTGGAGAGAGGATATATCCTTGGAACCTCTTGGAAAGGGGTGATGCCCCATGGCTTTAACTCCAGCCCAGCCCACTCAGAGACCCTCATCTCAACCCCCATCTCACCTTCTTGGCCATTTATATTTTATTTAGTCAGGAATCCCCTCTAATGTTTCAAGCGCCAGGCTAATTCGTAACATGAACAGCCATAACTTGGGAAGTTATGCAGATGTCAAAAGTCTGGAAAGAATGAAATACCAGGTCACTAAGGAAAATGCCACTTACCGTTTGCAAGTGCAGGAATCTAAGACTCACAGGAAAGGGAAGCTGGTTTGTTTATTTTTTTTTCCTTTTCCATGGCAAATTCTAATTGTTTGTTCTCCAAGACAGCTATTGTGTGTTTTCCCAAGACAAGGGTAGTTAAGCTATCTTGCTCCAAACAGAGTATCCCCCTGCTCAGAGGCTGCCAAGCTGGGGTTCAGACCTAACTAGTTTAGGGCCCTCTCTTCTGAATGCTGGTGAGATGTGGGGGAGCCGAATATCACTTTGTAATGCTTTGGTCCCGTCACCTGCTGCCCGACACAACCTCAAGCTCCAGGCTCCTCCATGCCAGCTTACTGAGCTCTGCTTTGAGAAAAGGCCATGGGACGGACCTGAACTTCCTCTTTCTGTTACAGTGAGGGCTCCGCTCTCAGAGTGTGTCGCACACAAAGCTCCAGAGGGAAAAACCATGACAGTGGCCATACACGAACCTCCTCCTGGGAAGCAGCGAGGCTCAGTGGAAGAAGTGTGGGACTACTAGAAGTCGGGAGACCTGGGTTCTAATTGTGGCTACACCACTTGTTTACTGTGTGACCTCAGGGAGGTCACTTAACATCTCTGCGCCTCTGTTAGTTCATCTTTTTTATGGTATTCTTTCTAAGCGCAGGGGTAAATACAAAGTAAAAAAACTGGACACAGTTCCTGTCATTCATTCATTCAATTGCATTTATTGAGCACTTACTGTGTGCAGAGCACTGTACTAAGAACTTGGGGGAGTACAACACAACAATAAACAGTGACAGTCCCTGCCCACAGTGAGCTTCCGGTCTAGAGTCATACATGGGACTCACAGTCTTAATCCCCATTTTACAGATGAGGGAACTGAGGCTCAGAGAAGTGAAGTAACTTGTCCAAGGTCACACAACTGACAAATGGCCAAAACTAGAATCCAGGTCCTTCTGACTCCTAGGTCTGTGATCTATCCACTAAGCCACGAGATTCAATACAGGTTCTGCCTCCTGCCTAAACAGTGTCTGCATCCATGACAAATGTGTGATCTGATGCCTTCTCCTTTCTGCATTCCAGGCCCCAACCATGACTCTATGCTAGATGTCCAGTTTTCCCACTGAGGTCCGACTGCTCCCCGCCCCCAACACCCCCATCCTTTTTTTAATGGCATTTGTTAAGTGCTTACTATGTGCCAGACACTGTAGTAAGCCCTTTGGTAGGTACAGGCTAATCAGGTTGGACACAGTCCATGTCCCACATGGGGCTCACAGTCTTCATCCCCATTTTACAAATGAGGTAACCGAGGCACAGAGAAGTGAAGTGAATTGCCCAAGGTCATATAGCAGATACATGGCAGAGCCGGGATTAGAACCTAGGTCCTTCTGACTCCCAGGCCTGTGTTCTACCCACTAGGTCACGCTGCTTCTTGAGTGGTCCTAGTGCTCACTATGTGCAGACCCCTGTGTGCAGAGCTCTTAGGATGGACAATATAACAGAGTTGGTAGACACGTTCCCTGTCCACAAGGATTTTACAGCCCAGAGGAGGAGTCCTCTTATTTCTTGAATTTTGTATTTTTGAATGGTTCCTGCTGTTTGTAACAGTCTATCCTCCCTCACATAGATTTTAAACCCCCTGTGGGACAGGAGCCATGTCTGGATTATTAATTTTGTATCCACCCAAGCAATCAGAACAGTGCTTGGAACATAGAAATAAATACAATAATACCATTAAAATGTGATCCTTGTGTTCTCGAATAACTTTGTGTGGTAGAATAGCCTATAAAATGTAACTTTTCACTCAGCGGGAAATAATAGTTTATGGGGTAAATAATTCAAAGATACCTCTGTGATTAACATTTTTCAATCCAAATTCCTAGGTGATTGCTGTGTCCACCACTAGAAGAATGCTCACCCATCACTGTCACTGTACTGTATTAAATACTGGAAAGTTGTAAAAATACAAAATATTATTTGGAACAATTCAGGAAGACTGAGGGAGAGGCTGAGAAGTGCAGAAGCAAAATACTTTGATGGATGTCACACATGGGAACATAAATGTTTTTATGGTATTTGTTAAATGTTTACTATGTGTCAAATACTGCTCTAAGCACTGGGTAAGATACAAGTTAATTAGTTTGGACACAGTCCCCATCCCATTTGGGGCTTACAGTCTAAGTAGGAAACAGGAGAACTGAGGCATAACAAAATTAGGTGATTTGCCCAAGTTCACACAGCAAGCAATTGGCAGAACCGGGAGTAGATCTCTTTCCTCCAGCCTCGCCTTTTTCAGGTTCCGACTTAACCCTGCTGCTCATCATTTTTCTAAAACATCGTTTTGAGCACATCTCCCCACTCCTCCAAAACCTCCAGCGGTTGCCCATCCATCTTCACATCAAGCAGAAACTCCTGACCAGCAACTTAAAGGCACTCAACGACTCTCGCCCCGCTACTTATCTTAGCTCCTCTCTCACTACAACCCAGCCCGCATACCTCACTCCTCTAATGCCAACCCATTCACTGAGCCTCTCTCTCATCTCTCTTCTCTTCGACCCCTTGCCCACATTCACCCTCCTGCCTGGATCTCCCTCTTCCATCTCATCAGGCAGGCCACTGCTCTCCACATCTTCAAAGCCCTTCTAAAAAAATCCCATCTCCTCCAAGAAGCCTTCCCTGAATAACCTTTCTTCTCCCCTCCCTATTTCATCCCCTGTTGCCTCATCTATGCAATTGATTTATCACCATCTAAACACTTAGGTACTTAGACTGTAAGCTCATTGTGGGCAGTGAATGTGTCCGTTTATTTTTATATTTTACTCTCCCAAGTGCTTACTATGAGTGCTCTGCATACAGTAAGTGCTGAATAAATATGATTGATGACCAGTTGACTCATCCCACCCTGACAGGATTTACATTCATAGCTGAATTCCCTGTGGTTTCTCCTGCTACTGTATCTGTCTCTCCGACTATACTATAATTCATTCATTCAATAGTATTTATTGAGTGCTTACTTTGTGCAGAGCACTGTACTAAGCGCTTGGAATGTAAAATTCGGCAACAGAGACAATCCCTGACCATTGACGGGCTTACAGTCTAATCGGGGGAGACACACAGACAAAAATAATAGCAATAAATAGAATCAAGGTGAGGTACATCTCATTAACAAAATAAATAGGATAATAAAAATATATACAAATGAGCAGACAAGCAAAGTGCTGAGGGGAGGGAAAGGGAGGGGGGAGGAGCAAAGGGAAGCGGGGTAGGGGGGAGAGGGCTTAGCTGAGGGGAGGTGAAGCGGGGGGACAGAGAGGCAGCAGAGGGAGCAGAAGGAAAAGGGGAAGCTCAGTCTGGGAAGGCCTCTTGGAGGAGGTGAGCTCTCAGTAGGGCTTTGAAGAGGGGAAGAGAATTAGTTTGGCAGAGATGAGGAGGGAGGGCATTCCAGTACAGCGGGAGGATGTGGCCCGGGGGTCGACGGCCGGATAAGCGAAAACGGGGGACGGTGAGGAAGTGGGCGGCAGAGGAGTGGAGCGTGCGGGGTGGGCAGTAGAAAGAGAGAAGGGAGGAGAGGTAGGAGGGGGCAAGGTGATGGAGAGCCTTGAAGCCTAGAGTGAGGAGTTTTTGTTTGGAGCGGAGGTTGATAGGCAACCATTGGAGTTGTTTAAGAAGGGGAGTGACATACCCAGAGCGTTTCTGCAGGAAGTGACATTAGGAATCAGAACTACCTAATCTATTGTGCTCTCTTAAGTGCTTAGTACAGTGCTCTGCATACAGAACGTGCTCAATAAGTACCACTGATTGCTTGAAATACATTTCTTGGGTTTCCTCGCCAACATTGGCTGTTACGCATTGGCTTTCGATGGGGGAAGAACTATTTTCAACCACAGATTTTCCCTACTGATTCCTGCTCCTTTTCTAAAAGAAAAGATTACCTCCTTTCTAGGAAGAGATGACTAGGAAGAGATGAGAAATAAGTCCAGCCGCACGTACCTCAGGGAAGAAGGTGGAAGCTGGGGCTATCTTTCCTCTGAGGCCTTGAAACAGTCCACTGAAACGTTTACTGATAAAAGGGGATTCACTTTCAGCCCTGGGACTGAATCTGCCAGTTTGCCATCATTAGCCCACATCCCAAAACGCTGAATTTATCCAGAAAACTGGAGCCTGGTGGTTTTTGGAAACGTGGGTAAAACGGAGACTGCGTCTGACCTAAACTTTGCGATTCCCTCACCTGTAGGTCAAAGGCATTTCGTCCTTGGTGTTATTCTCCTCCTCAGGCGGACACACAAGTACACACACTCTCCCACATGGAGTCTGCCCTTTGTAGAAATACCTCTTTCTCTTTCGTACCAAGCCGCTCTTGCTCACAGAAGGCATGGCATGCTACCAATCCGGTCTCCCGAGGCAGCCTGCATCTTCCGAGCCAGATCGTTAGCGAGCGTGCGGCGACTGCTGACCTCATTTTTTCTTGGCCGAGCAAACTGAAAACGACGGGTCAGTCGTCCCCTTGAAGGGGAGGAAACAGGAATCAGGGAGAGTTATTGGATTTTTTTTTCCTTTTTCCTCTCAGACTAAAGCTACTGCCTGAACAGCCACTTCCGTGGAAGGTGAAAAAAAATGGTTTTGCAAACCAAAGAATCCTTCGTCTTCCCTCTTGTCCCCTTGGAGATAACAATAATAATAATAATAATGTTGGTATTTAAGCCCTTACTATGTGCAGAGCATTGTTGTAGGTGCTGGGGGAGACCACCTAAACCCAGAAACCATACCATTTTAAGACTCGAGGGCCTCCTTGTGGAGCAAAGCAAAGGATCCCGGAGCTGCCTTGAGTTGACCCCAAATGTTGTATACATTTTAAACCTCCCTCTTAGCATGCCCTAGTGGTAAGGGCCTGGGCCTGGGAGTCAGAAGACCTGAGTTCTAGTCCTGGCTCCACCACTTGCCCACTGTGTGACCTAGAGCAAGTCACTACCCTTCTCTGTGCCTCAGTTATCTCACCTGCCAAATGGGGATTCAATACCGTTCTTCCTCCTACTTAGAGTGTGAGCTCCCTGTGGGACCTGATGATCTTATATCTGCCCCCGAGCTTAGTACAGGACTTAACACATAGTAAGCACTTCACAGAAACCACAATTATTATTAGGACAACTGTGATATCGTTTATGATGACAATGGTGGCGGAAGTCATTGATGATGAAAATTATGGAACTTGTTAAGCACTTACTATGTTCCAAACACTGTTCTAAGTGCTGGGGTAGATACAAAATATCCATGTTAGACCCAATCTCTGTCCCACATGGGGGTCAGGCTCTTAATCCCCATTTTATAGATGAGGTAACTTGAGGCCCAGAGAAGGTAAATGATTTGCCCAAGGTCATATAGCAGATTAGAACCCATGACCTTCTGACTTCCATGCTCTATCCACTGCACCATGCAAATGATGATAATGGCCATAGAGAGGAGCTGACCCACTTGAGTTTTTATGCTACCACCATGCGAGTTTGGGATTAAGTCCAGCTCCCTTTAAACCTAGAATTCTAAGAAATATGCCATTTCCCAAGAGCAACAGTATTCATTTCAACCTGGAAACCCCCCGTGGTCTCTTCAGCTCCTCACAGTCATAGCTGTCATTTCGACTCTTCAGTCACTTTGCACAAATTGCAGTTCTTCTTTCTGGGGCGCTCCATTCTGATGGTTTGAATTATCTCAGATCATCTTCCCGGTGGGATTACTGGCACCTTCACCCAGTTTTGCCTCTTGGGACACCGAGGGTGAGCGGCTAGAATGGCTATCCACCTGGTTTGAGACTATACAGCCTGGTTTCCAAGCTGGTCTGCCCCTGTTCGGGTCTGGGGTGGAGCAGAATATTGGCTAAGGGGTGACTAGTATCCTGGAGAGCCCTCAAGGAGCCACCTGAGGACAAGTCACATGCCTTCTGTGTGAGCTTGGGCAAGTCCCTTACCTTCTCTGGGCCTCAGTTACCTCCTCTGTAAAGTGGGGATGAAGAGTGTGAGCCCCACATGGGTCAGGGACCCTGTCCAACCTGATTAACTCGTATCTAACCCAGCATTACATAGTAAGTACTTAACAAGTACCTTAATTATTATTAATTTTTATTATTGATTGGCTGAGTTTCTTGTCTACTGTCTTCCTCTAAACCTAGTCTTCATGATGGGGAAGGGGGTCTCAGGGAAGAGGACTGATGCAAATTCAAATTCCATCGACCAGGTGGCACATTTAAAGAAAAAAATCCTAGAAAAAATCCTGAGGAGGGTACTGCTCTTTGAACCTAGGAGAGGTGAGATTCTGATATTGCCTCCTTAGGTTGGCAATAATGTTTATTGTTGTACTGTACTCTCCCAACCAATTAGTACAGTGTTTTACACACAGTAAGCCCTCAGAATGAATGAATGAATGAATGAATGAATGAATGAATGAATGAATGAATGAATGAATGAATGATGCTCTTCTGGTGATTTTACCAAGAGCCCCCTCTGCTTTCCCTTTCTCCCATGCTTTCCCTTTTTCCCCTTGAGAGACGGCAAGATTGATGAGCAGTGGGCCAGCCTAGTGGAAAGATTACGGGCCTGGGAGTCAGAAGTCTTGAGTTCTAATCCCAGTTCAGCCAATGGCATGCTAGGTGACCATGGGTACATCACTTCATACTCTGGGCCTCAGTTTCCTCAGGTGTAAAATGGGGATCCAATGTCTGTTCTCCCTACACCTTAGACTGTGAACCCCATGTTGGGCAGGGACTATTTCTGACCTTATTCTGTTGTATCTACCCCAGCGCTTAATAAAGTGTTTAGCACCTAGTAAGCACTTAACAAATACCATGACCATCATCATACCTCCCCACAAGATATGAGCTGATGGAGGTGATACTTTTTGAAAATAAATTGCTGGAAAGTTTCCCCTCTCTGAAAGTTATCTTCAAAACCCAGGGAGACATAGTTAGCGTCAGTTATCCTCCGGGCCTGCATCCACCCTTAGCGATAGCCCTCAGCTTTTTTTTCTCCCCTCCCCTCTCATTTGGCTCAAGACATCTCTCTTTGTCCTCTTTCTCACTTTTTCCCTTAGTTAGCCATTTAAAAAATAATAATCAGCTGTGCCAAAGCACCTGCTAAGCACATGCATATGCATGAAGTGGGGCTCTGCCCCCTTTGAGACACTGATGTCACGACTCTGGGGAGATGGCTAGGTAACCATGACAACAAGGCTCAACCAAATCCTGCTTGTCAGGGCTGAAAGGATGCTCGGTCCCCATGATCCGGGAAGGACCGCCACCGCGGCCCGGGTGTTGGGTACGGGGCATCCAGACGGCGGCCCCGGGCCAGCCGGGTGGCGGCTGAGTCAAGACACCCCTCCATCTGTTCGCCCACCCCCTTGCCGAGGTGACGATGGGAGGGGCAGACCAGTAGGACCGACCACTTCCATCCGAGCAGGGGAGCGGGCTGAGGCGGTGCTGGAGTCGGGAATTCAGAGAAGGTTGGACGATGTGGCTGACAATCTGGAGGGCCAGAGGGCAGAGATTTTATCTGGGCCAAACCATTTTCCAACTTACACAGGCGATTAGCAGCAGAGGGGGTCCCTGTGGGAAGGACTTAGGAACAAATGTCATTAAATAAAGCAGGTGGGCCTCGAATAATAATAATGGTATTTGTTCAGCGCTGATCATGGGCCGACACTGTACTAAGCGAGCGCTGAGAAGCAGTATGGCCTCGTGGATAAAGCATGGGCCTGGGAATTAGAAGGAACTAGGTTCCACCACTTGACTGCTGTGTGACCTTGGGCAAGTTACTTCATTCATCTGGGCCTCAGTTACATCATCTGTAAAATGGAGATTAAGACTGTGAGCCTCATGTGGGACATAGACTTTGCCCCACCTGATTACCTTGTAACACAGCACTTAGAACAGTGCCCAGTACCTGGAAAAGAATAAGTACTTAACAAATACCAAAAAAAAAAAGAAAAAGCAAATGGATAAAGGGCAACAACCAGTTGGGGCAAAGTCCTTGTCTCACAGGAGGCTTACAGTTTAAGCAGGAGGGAGAACAAGGTTTTATTCCCCAGTTTACAAATGAGAAAACAGAAGCCCGGACAAGTTAAATGACTCGGAAAGGTCACACAACAGATAAGTATCGGGGCTAAGTTTAGGATCCAGGTCTCTCGATTCCCAAACAGGCAGACAATCAGCTCTGGTGAAGAAGCAGTGCACCCTGCGGAATTTGGAACTAATTGCCTTTCCTCTAAACTGTAAGCTTGTTGTGGCAGAGAATGAGTCTACCAACACTGTTGTATTATACTCTCCCAAGCACTTACTACAGTTATGGTGAACAGCTGCTTGTAAGCAGGCAAATACAAACTGAACAAAATGAGGAGCAGAAGAATCATTAATCAGCTTTAACCTCTCGAGACATATAAAAAGAGAGTCCCCCCTGAGGGTACTTCTGCTGGTTTTCTTCATTCCCTGTGCCTGCCATAGCCAGGCAGCCCAGAGGCATTCTAGGAGGCCAGAAGAGAAGGGGTGTGGGCTAGTGGATAGAGCACGGGCCAGGAAATCGGAAGGACCTGCGTTCTGATCCCAGGCCCGCCACTTATCTGATGTGTGAACTTGGGAAAGTCACTTCACTTCCCAGTGCCTCAGTTATCTCAACTGTAAAGTGGGGAGGAAGACTATAAGCCCCATTTGGCATTTGGACTGTGTCCAACCTGTTTAACTTGTACCTACTCTAGAACTTAGAACAGTGCTTGGCACATTTAAAGTGCTAAACAAATACCATTTAAAAAAAAAAATCAAACTCCTTCTATGTCCCTCCCATCCACTCAGTTTATGCTACAAGTATCCCAGGCCTAAGAAATGGGACAAGGAGCAGGTATTAGGATTACAGGGGTGGGTTGGATTGAGGGTCTATCGTCTGTGGATGTGCTTGTTGCTTTATAAGTAGGATTGGATGGTTGCCATTTTGTTCAGTGGATCATCCAAGCCTCAAACCAGTGGAAAAATGCTTGGAGCCTCAATAATCCAAATGCTGTGAGGCAAAGTGACAAAAGAGGGTGAGAGCAATCGAGCATGAGGAAGAATGGTGGGGGGGAATCCCTAGGAGATATGCTGAACTGATGGTGATGGTTGCTTCCCCAACCCATGATTTATTTTAGTGTGTCTTTCCTGTAAGACTCTAATTTCCTTGGGACAGGAATCAGTCTACTGACTTTACTGTACTCTCCCAAGTGCAGGGCTCTCCACAGTGTAAGTGCTTAATAAGTACCTTTGATGGGTTGATTGATTGACGGGTGGAATCCGGTGGGTTCCATGTTTTCTGAAAGACAACACGTCATCTGAGGAAAACCAAACTCAGAACAGGAAGAAGGTTTTCATGAATGAGCCACTTGGAATAAACAGGTCCCAACCCCCTATCCCATCTGGAAATGGATGCTGTAAGGGTAAAGGATCCCAAGTGTTTTCAAGGTGTGTGTAATACACAGAAATGGTAGGTTGCTCCATTTGTTGTGCAACTTTATCCTAAAGGCTGGCCTACCCACAAATTAGCACTCCTGAGGAAATTGCCCTAGGTTTTTGGAGGTGGTTTTACACCGAGAAAACACCTGGAGGCAATCAGCTGCAGATTCCTGCTTTTGGGCTCTGGGTGGAGGGTTGGGTGGATGATGGATGGATGGATAGCTGGATGGTTGGATGACTAACGGGTTGGATGGATGAGTGTCTGGATGAATGAATAGATGAGTGTGTGAGTGTGTGGATGGATAGATAGATGGGTGGGTGGGTGGATGGGTGGGTGGATGGATGGATGGATGGATGGATAGATTGGTGTATGGATGGATAGATGGATGGATGGATGGATGGATGGATGGATGGATGGATGGATGGATGGATGGATGGATGGATGGATGGATGGATGGATGGATGGATGGATGGATGGATGGGTGAATGGATGGATGGATGGATGGATGGATGGATGGATGGATGGATGGATGGATGGATGGATGGATGGATGGATGGATAGATGGGTGGGTGAATGGATGGATGGATGGATGGATGGATAGATGGGTGGGTGAATGGATGGATGGATGGATGGATGGATGGATGGATGGATGGATGGATGGATGGATGGATGGATCATAAGAGCTGGGAAAAGGAGTGGTGGCTGTTGTTGCTTTCTTTCCTCATGACAGGAAAGAAGGAAGACTGGCCCAGTCCATCCAAGATGGATCGAAGAGCTGATCAGTATCCCTTTCTACCAAAGCATTCCTTCCTTGATCCTGGGCAAACCAAATTCATCCTTTAGTTCTTTTAAATCTACTTCAAGCCTAATGTTTCAACCTTCTCTAGCCAGGGCTAAAGTACTGATTAGTAATAACAATGATAATAATAGCCATTGCCAAGTGTTTACTAGATGCCAAGAATTGGACTAGGTACAATATAATCCCTTCTTGCCCACGACCTACCTCTGACCTGGAACGCTGTCCCTCATCATATCTGATAGATGGTTATTCTCCCCATCTTCAAAGGCACATCTCTTCCAAGAGGCCTTCTCTGACTAAATCCTCATTTCCTTTCCTCCCACTCTCTTCTGCATTGCCCTTGCACTTGAATTTGCTCTCTTAATTCACCCCTCCCTCAGTCTTAGGTACATAGCCGTAATGTATTTACTTATATTAATGTCTATCTCCCTGCTTTAAACTGTAAGCTTCTTGTGGTCAGGAAACTTGTCCACCAACTCTACTGTATTTTACTCTCCCAAGCGCTTAGTACAATGCTTAGTACATAGTAAGCACTCAATAAATACAACTGATTTATTAACTGATTGATAATCAGGCTGGAAAATGTTCTGGGCCCAATGGGGCTCCCAGCCTAAGCAGTAGCAAGCAGACTAGGACACGCTCATTCAATCATATTTATTGAGCACTTAACTGTGTGCAGAACACTGTACTAACTGTTTGGGAGAGGACAACTTAGCAATAAATATAATTCTGACAATTACATAAAGAAAGAGAAATGTTTATCATCTTGGAGTCCCCATCGCTAACCAGATGACACCAATGCCTACTTGCCTGCTGTGTGATCTTAGACAAATCACTTCTCAGGGCCTCACCTTCCTAACCTATAAAATGGGGATAAAAACAGGTTCTCTCTCCCTCTCAGGCTATGTGGGTCAGAAACTGTGCTTGAGCCAATTATATCATATCATATTTTACCCCAACACATAACTAATATCACACTTATTATTTCTCAAAAACACCCCAGGAGATCAATAGAGTGTTTTGCTTTTTGTTCCCCATTTTTCTACCAGTTTTCAGCTGTAATTTAGAAGGCTTTTTCTTTCGAGGGTGTGTCCCCATTAGGTCTTATAGGACAGATTTTAGCCCATCAAGGAGATGATAAATGAAAATGGTCTGTGTGTGGCTTACCTAATCGCTTTTCACCTCCTTCCCCTCCTCTGTTCCACTTTCCCACTCCAGTGTACGCACACTGAACAGTTCGTGAAATGAAAGATTATGGTTTTAGCCCATGCTCCACTTACTCCGTAGACTTACTCATCAAAGGCTGTCCACATCATACTAGGAACACGAACAAATATCTTGGGGATGACACAGAAGATCAGAACACTTCAGCCATTCTGTCAAAGTTGTGGGGGGAAAAAATTCCTGACCCAGCTCCACTTGAAAACCAACTTGCTGAAACATCACCTCAAACAGGAGGCTCCAATTCATCGGAACTCAACTTATTACATGCTTGAGCAGCTCCTGGAACAAGAAAAAGCTGTGCAAGATTTTGCAGGCCAGTGTGTAAGGTAGGGGAAAAAAAACAGAGATATTCCTCTAACTTTTACTCTGTGGAGTTTAACAGCTGTTTGGGTAACCATCGTCCTTGAGAAGGCAGTGCTGACAAGGCAGGCCAGAAAGGTGTTTCTCCACTGATCAAGTGTCTGCAGCTTTTGTTCAAATAAATGTCAACTTAATCTGAAGAACGAGAAACACGGCTATGGGATTTTTTTTCCCGGAGATTTGAAAGCTCAGAGGTTTTTCACAGGCAAGTGAAATGTTTGAGCAAGGTTAGTGATCTTGAGTAACATTCTCACACTGCTTCCTGACTGCCCTCAATTAATAATTATAATAATAATACTTAGGGTATTTGTTAAGCACTTATTATGTGCCAGGCACTGTACTAAGTGCTGGGAGCACTGTATTAAGTGCTGGGATCAAACAATTGTATTTATCAAACTCTTTCTGTTGGTCAATAGGTGTTATTTTATTGAGTGCTTACTGTGTGCAGAGTACTGTACTAAGAAATGTTTGGGGAGTGCTTTATAACAGAGTGGGTAGACCTGTTTCCTGCTCACAAGAAGTTTACAGGGAATTAGCCTTGAGGGCCATTTTGCCTAATCTGACACTCTTTCATCTCTCAGATTTCTTCCTCCACCTTTTTTCTGGTATTTGTTAAGTGCATACTATGTGCCAGGCACAGTTGTAAACACTGGGGTAGATACAAGATAATTAGGTTGGACACAGCCCCTGTCCCCACATAGAGCTCACAATCTTAATCCCCATTTTACAGATGAGGTAACTGAGGCACAGAAAAGTTAGGTGACTTGCCCAAGGCCACACAGCAGACAAATGGCAGAGTAGGGATTAGAACCTATTTCCTCCTGCCTCCCAGATCTGTGCTCTAGTCATTAGGCCATGCTGCTTCTCATCCTTTTTGTGCTTTGGAGAAAGAGCATGGCCTAGGAGAGAGAGAGAGAGAGAGAGAGAGAGAGAGAGAGAGAGAGAGGCCTAGCAGAAAGGGCAAATCACTGGGAGCCAGAACACTTGGGCTGTAATGCCAGTTTAGCCATTTCCCTACTATGGGACCTTAAAATATATAAATATTTTAATATAATATTTAATATGAATATTTTACATAAATAAAATATATAAAATGGGGATTAAATCCCTGTTCTCCTTTCTTCTCAGAATGTGAGCCCTGTGTGGAACCAAAGCATACTGCATCTACCCCAGAGCCTAGAAAAGTGATTGGCACATGGTAAGCACTAAGCAAGTACAACTGTTCTTAGTCTTAAGAAAGAGTGGGAAATTCTTCCCCACATTTGGTAAGAAAACGCTTATAAATTTCATTTCATCTGGATTCTTCCAAATCTTCCTGTCTAACCCAGATCCCTATTTTTTTTAAATGGTATTTCTTAAGCACTTACAGTGTGTCAGTTGCTGTTCTAAGTGCTGGGTAGATACAAGTTAATCAGATTGGACACAGTCCCTATCCCATAAGGGGCTCACAGTCCCAATCCCCATTTTACAGATGAGGTAACTGAGGCACAGAAAAGTTAGGTTCAGAAAGTAAAGGGTCTTGCCTGTGGTCACCCGGGGCCATGCGGCAGAGCCAGGATCAGAACCCAGGTCCTTTTGACTCCCAGAACTTTACTCTTTCCATCTGGCCACTCTCCTCCAATGTCCCACACCTATAAAAAGCCAAAAGTTACCATATTTAGTGAATTAAATAACTATAAAGATTGATGGCTACAAATCCACACTGGGAATAAATGGTGGAGGTGGTGAGATATGGGGTGGGGAAAGCTAGTCAGTATGATCTAGGTTGGCAAGGGGGTTTAGACGGAGTAACTGATACAAAGAGACTCTTCCGCATTTTGCAATATCTCTCTGAGAATGGGAAGACAAAAAGGAAGCGATCGCCAAGAGGTGGCACTTGGAAGAGGGCTCGCTTTGCCCCTCTCCTTAGGGGATGTCAGTGGGGATCTTCTATTCGATCCTGGCAGCTCCTGGCACCATCCTCCAAGCATATTGGAGTGGCTTCGCGATGTCTACAAGTAAAAAGGGAAAATTTGGCAAAGTTAAGTCCACCCAAGATGGATGTTAATTGCAATGTTGTAATACTAATTGGTGCATTCTTACTCAACCATAGGAAACTCATTATGGCCTCATTTAGCATTCTGAAAATATTTTTAGATCATTTATGGGTTTAAATGGAAATAAATACAGCTACCCACACAGAATTGCCATTTTATTCCAATTAACTTTACCAATTAGAGGAAGAAGGCATCTCAATAGTGGCCATAATTGATGCTTACTGAAGATTAGAAGTTCAGGTTCTGAAGCAGAGACACAGTCCTTAGAATGAGGAAATCTTTCTGCCACCCTCACATATGTGGACCACATTTCACCACCACGTGGAGGACAGATAAATATGTATGGTCACATAAGTCTCTGTATCTCTGTTTTTTCCCCAGTGATATCTGTGAAGCGTGTACAGTGTGATAAGCACTGTTCTAAGTGCTGAGGAAGATACAACTTGGCCAGGCCGGACACAGTCCCTGTCCAACATGGGGCTCACAGTCAAGAAAGAGAGAGAATAGGCTTTGAATCCACCTTTTTCATTTGAGGAAACTGAGGCACAGAGATGATAAGTTACTTGCCTAATGTCACACAGCAGACAAGTGGCAGAGCTTGGATTAGAACCCAGGCCCTCTGTCTCCTAGACCCATGCTATATAAACTAGGCTAAGATGCTTGAAATATATCAAAGTGCTTAGCTGTGTGCCCTGCACACAGTAAGAGCTCAATAGATACTACTGATTGAAGTAATGGCACCATTAGACTAGGTTGCTGGCAATTGCGAACACCAAAATTTCTGGGAAAAAAATCTGGTTTTGTTTTAAATTTGAAATTGGGGCAAAAAGCCCAAGCTGATTAAGACTCCAGTTGGTGAATGGAAGTGATGGATAGGAATCAGCTTGGTCGACAGGAAAGGTCACGGTCCTAGGAATCTGAGTACCTGGGTTCTAATCCAAGCTCTGCCACTTGTCTGCTGTGTGACCTTGGGCAAGTCACTTCATATTTCAGGGCCTCAATTTCTTCACCTGCAAAATAGGGATTCAATACCTCTTCTCTCTCCCATTTAGACTGCGGGTCCCATGCAGGATAGGGACTGTGTCCTACCTGATTGATTTGTAACTAGCCCAGTGCTTAGAACAGTGCTTGACACATAGTAAGCCCTGAATTAATCAAGCAAGCAATCAGTGGTATTTACAGAGCACTTACTCTGTGCAGATCACTGTACTAAGAGCTTGGAAGAGTACAATACAACAGAGTTAACAGATTTGTTCTAAAGAAACACCATTAAAAAAAATCGAATGGACATTTTACCAATACACACCCATTTATTTCTAAGAAAAAAAATCCCTGGAATTTTGCTAGTCACGACAATTGAAATCCTTCCACCTCCCTGCCATAGAAATGGCTCAAAGCTTTCTCCTTCTGGCCAAGAACATGCACCTTTATGACACCTTGAAAGTTTAAATAAGAGGAACTAAATCAAAGCAGAATGTTGATTCTGGTCAACTTGGATGGGTTGAGAGTATCATTAATAATAGATTCATAAACTGTGTCCATTTAAATACCAAAGTTGAGACACTTAAGCAGAATAAATAAATGTACTCAGTGGAATCAAAGACTTTTTAGGATGACTCATTTACTTTCATCCCTGACAGACAGCAAATGATGACACATTGCTAGGCATTTATATTACATCACCTTCATATTACATTAGGAGGCGTCTTTATGACCCAAGGCCAACATTTTTTGAATTGTTGCTGGACTCTTGGTGTGTTCCTATCTATTCTGACCCAATTCTTGAGCATCTGAATTCAAAAGGCGTAATGGTCTGGGCAGTGTTTCAACATCGACCCTTGAGTTTTGAAGAAGTACAGACTGCCAAGACAGCTCACCAATGAAGGAAAGGTAACACTGAACATTGACAGAGATCGTCTCTCCAGTTGGAGAGAAGCAGCATGGCCTAGTGGAAAGAGCAAGGCCCTGGGAGTCGGGTGACCTGGGTTCTAATAGCAGCTCTGCCACTTGTCTGCTATGTGAGCTTGGTTATGTGGTTTCCCATTTCTGTGCCTCAGTTACCTCATCTGTAAAATGAGGGATAAAGCCCTGCTCCCTTTAAGACTGTGAACCTGTTGTGGGACTTGGACTGTGTCCAACCTAATTAAATTGTCTCTACCCCAGCGCTTAGTACAGTAAGCACTTAACAAGTACCATAATGTTGATGGAGGTGATGATGATCTTGATGATGGTGGTGGTGGGGATGGTGAAGATGATGAATAATGCTGATGATGATGCATCTCCAGGGTGGCAGGGACTGTTCCCCACCCTTTGGGATGAAGAACCAAACACAGACCGATCAGGTCACCAGCCCAAAACCTGCAAACTCGGTGGCCCACGTTTTATTTATTTTTGTTTTATGGTACGTGTGAAGTGCTTACTATGTTAGGACAATCGACCACTGTTCTAAGCTCCAGGACAGGTACAAGTTAATATAGGTTGGATACAGTCCCTGTTCTGCATGGAGCTCACAGTCTTAAGTAGGAGGGAGAACAGGTATTGAATCCCCATTTTAGAGGTGAGGAAACTGAGGCACAGAAAAGTGAAATGACTTGTCCAGTGTCACACAGCCAGCAGAGCTAGGTTTAGAACCTAGGTCCTCTGACTCCCAAGCCTGAATTCTTTCAGTCAGTCAATGGCATTTATTGAGTGCTTACATCGTGCAGAGCACTCTACTAAGCACTTGGGAGAGTTCTCAAAAACAATATACCTGACCCTTTCCCTGCCCACAGTGAGCTTACAGTCTTTCCACTAGGTCATGTGGGCAGGATCCCTCTGCAGGATGGACAGACTGTATTCGAGGCTATGACAGCCTCTGTTTTGACGAAAAGTTCCCAGGGCATCTGTGATAGACTGACCAGAGAACCTGAGGACGTAGCTGGAAGTCACACAGCAAGCCAGGAACAAAATTGAAAATGATCCAGAGCCTCATGCCATGAGCCATTCTTCTACATTTATGTCAGTCTGAGCCGATCAGGTTGATTTTCAACTTCTCCAGTTTCTTCCGAAGCTACCGATGCGTACCTTTTGGTGATTTATCACCCCGCCCTCTGGATGCCAGATGTACTGCCTAAAAACAGCTATCAGAATGTAAATGGTGTAACAGTCAACAAAGCTAGTAGGAACTATAAAAAGGCTGGCTATATTTCATCTGAATTTATTAGGTGTCCGGGAAAATAAATGACTACCTGCATTAGATTGGCCGAGTCCGGAAGCATGTGAAAAAACACCTTTTTCCTTCCTCCTCCCCACCCAGCTAAGAAAACTCAATAACCATCAGTGAGTTTTGGGGGTTTTTTATGGTATTTGTTAAGTGCTTACTATGTGCCAGGCAGTGAAGTTAGCTCTTGGTAGATACAAGATAATGGGGTTGGACACAGTCTCTATCCCACAAGGGGCTCATAGTCTTAATCCCCATTTTACAGATGGGATAACTGAGGCCTTGATAAGCTAACTGACTTGCCCAAGGTCATGGAGCAGACAAGTGACGGAGCACGTTAAAACTCAGGTCTCCTGATTCCCAGTCTCACGCTCTTTCCACTAGCCACACTGTCAAATATCTGGTTTATGAGTTAAGGGTCCCTGCCTCTCGTAATTATAAACTGATTGTCAGCCTATGAAGAAACCGCTTAGTACAGTGCTTGGCACCTAATGAGCACTTAAGAAATACCGCTATTACAAAGCAAGGCTCATCACATCATATCTTCACTGAGCAGGACATGAAAGGAGAACGGGCCACAGCAGGAAACTTAAACAGCTGGTCTGTGGTGCTCTGAAATGGGGTAACCATTTCAACCCAAACTGGTTGGACAGAAATATTACTTTAGTGGCACAATTTATTCAGGAACTATCAGGAATGGGATCCAGTGCCAGGTAACAGAGGTACTGGGAAGATTGTGACACCAAGAGGGAGAAATTCAAACTTTGTCAGAAGCTGCAGGGTAACAGATGCAACCATGCAGCTAGATGCTATTTCTACATGCACATGATGCGGTAGGAACTGGTCTTATCAGTCACTCCTGCACTTACTGATAAAATCTCACTTTTTACTCATTGGGGCACTGCTCTCTCTCTCTAAGCCAAAATAATAATAATAATAAATAATCATAATTGTGGTATTTGTTAAGGGCTTACTATGTGCCAGACACTTAACTAACTTTACTAAGTGCTGGAGTAGACACAAGCAAATTAGTTTGGACAGAGTCCCTATCCACCCCCCTTCATGTAATAATAACAATAATAGTAATAATTATTATTAACAATAATAATAACTGTGGTATTTGTTTAGGCTTACTATATGCCAGGCACTTTACTAAGCTCTGTAGTACATATAAGCAAATTGGGTTGGACACAGTCGCTGTCCCTCTCCCTCTCTCTCTCTCATATGTAAGAATAATAATAAAGATAACTGGTATTTATAAAGTGCTCACTATGTGCCAGGCACTTTCTAAGCACTGGAGTGGGTATGAGCAAATCAGGTTGAGTCCCTGTCCTACATGGGGCTTACAGTCTTAATGTCATGTTACAGTTGAGGTAACTGAGGCACAGAGAAGTTAAGTGACTTGACCAGGGTCACCCAGCAGACAAGTGATGGAAAATGAATTAGAATCCAGATTCTTCTGACTCCCAGGCCCATGCTCTATCCACTAGACCACACTGCTTCTGTGTGTATGCCTATATGTATAATCTATCTTTCCCTACCTCTCTCTCTTTCTCTATCTGATCGGTCTTGTTTTTCAAATAACACTGCTGATACATGGCAATTCAGAGGACAGTGTCCAAGGAGAAAATCCTCCTAGAGGAAGGGAGGGAAGGAAAGGAAAGGGAAGGAAAGGGAAAGAAAGGAAAGGGAAGGGAAGGGAAGGGAAGGGAAGGGAAGGGAAGGGAAGGGAAGGGAAGGGAAGGGAAGGGAAGGGAAGGGAAGGGAAGGGAAGGGAAGGGAAGGGAAGGGAAGGGAAGGGAAGGAAAGGAAAGGAAAGGAAAGGAAAGGAAAGGAAAGGAAAGGAAAGGAAAGGAAAGGAAAGGAAGGAAAGGAAAGGAAAGGAAAGGAAAGGAAAGGAAAGGAAAGGAAAGGAAAGGAAAGGAAAGGAAAGGAAGTAGTAGGACAGTGGTGTCAAAAACCACATCTGAGCTAAGACTCGGCATTGCAGGCAGAGGTGAAAATCTATAGAAGCTCTCTGGAGGGGGATGTGTCTTAATATTAGCATTACAAAAATGGCTCAGGCTCCCTAATCTTAAATACATAATTTGTGAATAATATTATGGGTTTGCAGCTGGCAGTGAAGTGTGATATATCGTTAGTGCTTTTTGCAAATGTTAGAGGGGATATCTATCAAGAAGCTTAGCCTATGTTGGCATTCAGATAGCGTAGTCCAAAAACACTTCAATCTCTTCTCAAAGTAGATATTTTACTGTTCCTTTTGTCATTTGAATTTTTATGACCACTAAATAATAAGAGCCATTATTAGGGTCAATTTAAAATCTACAGCATTTGCAGTTTGGGTGGTTTCTCCCTGGAGTTGGCCTTATTTTACAGACACGAAGTTTTTCATTTCGAAAGAATGAAGTTTCTCTAACGTTCTAGCTCAGAAGAGAGTCTTGACAGTATTTGAATACCCCTGCCTCAAGAGCTAAGCAGATTGGGTTCCCATTAGCATCTGGGATCCAAATTAATCTAAAATGGTCTCTGTTTGAACCAGACCTGAGGGTTCTATTCACAAGACGGTTATAAAATGTTCACCTATCACACAGTGTTAGGGGGCTATTTCTTAGCAATTTCTGATGTTGTCAGTGCAGCAATAGTGTATTTAGTGCTTGTCACAGACAGGAGCGTTTGGAAATTGTGGGGGAGGAGCTATGATTTATAATGTGTTCCAAATTGCTCTCAGCACCAGAATACAAATTCCGATGTGATAGCTTACACCAGTCTGCAATGTATTTTGGAAAAATCCCCAAAGCTTCTGGAAGTCCCTTGGTCGTTGGGGGATTCATTTTGTCTACCAAATAGTCACTCTGACTGCAGCGAGAATTTAGACGAGATTTTTAGAAGACAGGAGGGATTTCAGTTGAAATTAGATTTAGAAGGAGAAAAAAGGCAGAATATGGAAATAGAGGCATCTATGCTTTGAACACCAAAACTCTGCAGGACTCTCCAGAAAGAGACTGATTTTGAGTTCTCTGTGAAAGAACCCATAGACACAGTCTTTGTCCACAGAAAGCCAAGGGTCTAAAAGAAAACGCCAACTAAAAATGGATTTCTTTGTGTTCCACTGCTGGTTTTACATTGTTTCCTTTTCTGACATGATTATATTTAAGGGGAAGGGTGCTGGAGGGTTCAAGAAAAGGGAGTGAGATGGGCAAAAGCTGAAGAAGCCAGGAGAGAGAGCAGAAAGGGAGAAGAGGAGAGAGAGAGAGAAAGAGAGAGGAAGGGAGAAGAACTAGAAAGATGGAAAGAGAGGGAGAGGAGAAAGGGAGAAGGGGAGAGAGAAATAAAAAGAGGGAGAGAGGAAGAGCGAGAGAGAAATAGAAAGAGGGAGAGAGAAGAGAGTCAGGGGGAGAGAGAAATAGAAAGAGGAAGAGGAAAAGGAGAGAGAAATAGACAGCTGGAGAGAGAGAAAGAGGGAGAGAGAAATGGAGAGAGGCATCAGACAAAGACGGAGCTAATGAGGAGTGAATGCAAGTGACAGGGAAAAAAGAGTGGTGGACAGAGAGCCGGAAGGAGAGAGAACTGATGAATAGAGGTGAAAGAAAGACGAGAACTAAGCAGCGGTCATCAGTAGGGAAGAAAGGGAGACAAAATATTAGGATTTCCCCACTATCATCCAGTGGATAATACAGTGTCTCCTGGGGTGGCTACCTGAGGATTAAAGGAATCAGAAATTGTTCCTCTGGACTAGCCTCACTGGATCTGTTCCCACAGTTGCCAGCAGGCTGGCTCCTGCCAAGGTAACAGAAGAGGGAAGTCGATTTTGAGGAATCTAGTTTGGAGGATTCCATTTTTTCTAGTGGATTCCAAGACTTGGGTTGCATTAAAGGCCTTCTGTCTCTGCTTCAAATAGTTTTCTTGGTCCTCTCTCCAGCCCCTCATTATTTCCCCTTCCTTTCAGCAAACACCTTCCTGAGAAATGTGAATGCCTGCAGAGCACTGGGCTAAGTGCTTGGGAGAGTGATTTTCCTCTTTCAAAGTCCAGGAACAGAAATAGGTTTTTACTTTAATGAGAAAGATGAGAAGCAGTGTGGCCTAGTAGAAAGACCACAGCCCTGGAAGTCAGAGGACCTGGATTCTAATCCCAGTTCTGCCACCTGCCTGCTGTGAGAATTTAAGCAAGCCACTTAACTTTTCTGTGCCTCAGTTCTCTCATTGGCAAAATAGGCATTAAATACCTTTTTTCTCTCCCCCAAAAGGGGCCCCATGGAGGACAGGGACTATGTCCAGCCTGATTTTCTTGTATTTACCCCAGTGCTTAGTTCAGTACTTGGCACAAAGTAAGCACTTAATACTCCAATTTTTATTTTTCCCTCCATTATTTTTCTCCCATCACTGAGATCATTCCAGAACAGGATGAACCTTGGGAATGGTGGGAATTTCACCAGGAGTCCTTCATTTGTTTACATTTTCTGGAGCCATTGTTCCACTGGAAGAATGAGTTTGAAAGGATTCCTTAGGGCAAAAGTGGGTCTATTCAGTGAACAGCTTTTATCCAAGCATAAAAACAGTATTGCCATCCATACCATTTTCCCCCTCCATAATTGATAGGATGACATATACGGTTTGAAAACTGGTGTGAATCTAATTCCTCATTCAATTAGTCTGTCAATCAATCAGTGGTATTTATTGGACACTTACTCTGTACAGACCATCATACTGAGCTTTTGGGGAATCAGTCAATCAGTGGTATTTATTAAGCACTTATACTTTCAAGAAGCAACATAGCCTAGTGGAAAAAACATGGGCCTGGGAGTCAGAGGACCTGGATTCTAATCCCAGCTCCGCCTTTTGTCTGCTCTGTAACTTTGGGTGGGTCACTTCATTTCTCTGTGTCTCAATTACCTCAACTGTAAAATGATGACCTAATACCTGTTCTCCCTTCTACTTAGACTGGGAGGCACATGTGAGACTTAATTGTCTTGTAGTTACCCCAGTGTTTAGTACAGTGCTTGGCACATAGCAAGTGCTTAACAAATCCCACAACTATTATTATTATTATTGTGACGAGCACTGTACTAAGCATTAGGGAGAGTGCAATACAACAAAAACAGTTCCCACTTTCTTGTGCATCTGGCTTTCAGCATTTTTCAATCATTTACTGTTCGACCTCAGGTGAATTGAAGCGCATCTCCTATCCAAAATCCTTATTAGTGAATTTGAACTGGGAACAATTTTTTTTTTACTTTTTCAAATATCCCTAATTCCAGATTTCGAGGAATTAAATGACCTTGTTGAGAGAAATTCTTCAAGGGACTCTGGGAATCTGTGGGGATTTTCCTCACAGCCAGTTGAGCACAAATGCTGCCATTTCTTCCTGAATAGCATGTCAATGCAGTGCCCCATTCCACTTCTCCCCTAAAATTGGAATTCTGGCATCAATCCTTATCACCTCCAGCTGCTCTGTGAACCGTCTTTCTCCCTGGCCTCCCCACCTCCATCACTTCCCTCTTCACTCCATTTCACAAACCGCTGCACAAATCACTTTCCTAATGTTGATCGGAGTATATCATTTTTCTTCTGCAAAGCTTCCATGACACCCTACTCTTGTTTACAGAAAATAAATCTCCTGGCCCACAGCTTCCAGACTCTCCTTCAGCTAGTTCCTCTCACGCATCTGCCCTTTTCTCCCCTTCTAGCCTAGCTTGTGCTCTTTACTCTTCCCCAAACAGATCTCCTGATTGAACCTCAATGGATCAATCGATGATATTTACTAAGTGCTTGGTGTGTGCAGAGCACTGTACTAAGCACTTGGAAGAGGACTAAGGAGGAAGAAGACATAATCCCTGCCCTCAAGGAATTTACAATCTAGTGGGGGAGACAGACATTTAAATTATAGGTGGGGGGAGCGACAATGAGTCAAACAATCAGTGGTATTTACTGAGTGCTTATTGTGTAGATTTGTAGACATGTACATGTGTGTTCTGGGGCTGAGGCGAGAGATAATACCAAATGTCCTTAAAAGAATATAAAGATATGAACCTAAGAGCTGTTGGGAGGGGAGGGAGAGTATCCCTAAGAACTAAAGAGAAACAAACTCAAAAACATGGGCAATGCAGTATCATCATCATCATTATTATTAATGGTATTTATTGAACGCTTACTACGTGCAGAGCACTGTACTTAGCACTTGGGAGAGTACCATAAAGTAAGTAGACATATTCCCTGCTTACAATCAGCTTATAGTCTAGAGGGGGATACCAACATTAATATGAAGAAATAATTTATAGGTAGGGAAAATACGATGGGGAGATGAGAGTCAGGGAAGGCTTCCTGGAGGAGATATAATTTTAGCTGGGCTTTGAAAATGAGGAGAGGAGCTTTCTGCCAGATGTGAAAGGGAGGAATTTGTGATTCATTAACTGGAAAAGTAATTGCAAATCTATCTTCTGGCTTATCTCCCCCATTAAATTATAAACTCCTCATCCCTTGGCTTCTTCTCTAAACTACCCAAGTACCTAGCCCGGAGAGCTGCTCAATCAATACTACTGCTGATGATGATATGTGTTCTTTGCCATTTTACTTCAGTGACTTGAAATCATTGTCAGATTTAGAGATAGAGATATTCTTCAGCAAATCATCTAGCTTATTATGCTCCTTTCCTGTATTGCTAACGGTACTGGGAGAGAGTGTTTGCATGAAATTGATCATTAAATCAACCCATTATTTGTCTCTTATAATGCCAAAGACAGGGAGAGTGGGGCTAAAGATTCAGGGGCCTACTGGAGCATGGCATGCCACTACTTCTTTACAGAGCTACAAGAGAAAGCGATCATATAATAGCACAATTTAGAATGCAGAAAAACATAATGTTAATCAAGCAGCATTGCTTTGCCTCTTGTAGCATTTAAAGATAAAATCCTTCATCCATGAGACAACGTCTTCCATAAGTTTTGCTATATTTCAAAGGAGGTGAATCCGGTTGAGACTCTTCATCTTGTCGAGAGGCAAAAGTTTATTATTACTGTGGTATTTGCTAAGCTCTTCCTATGTGTCGAACACCGCTCTAAGCACGGGGGAAGATACAAGTTAATGAAGCCGGACACATAGTCCCTGTTTCAGTCTAAGTAGGCGAGCGAACAGGTGTTGAATCCCTATTTTACAATGAGGAAACTCAGCCACAGAGAAGTGAAGTGACTTGCCCAAAGTCACATAGGAGGCAAGCGATGGAGCCGGGATTAGGACAAAGGTCCTCCAACTCCCAGGCCTGTGCTCTTTCCACTAGGCATGCTGCTCCCCAAGTTAAAAATGTATGTTTATTCTTGCATTATCAAAGGCACCCGGGAGAACCTGAAAGGAAAACTCATCAGCCAGCTCAGTTTGGGTCCTTAATTTCCACAGCTTGGACATAAATCCAAATCCATCTGAATGGGGCAGATTCATCATTCATCTATGGGTGCTCTAGTTACCAAGCTGACGATTTATGCAAGCTGTTCCAAAATCGCCACTCATCACTGGTCATGTAAAGAATAGGATCCTCTCAATTTTTATAATAATAAGAATAACAATTATAATGATGATTATAATAGTAATGATATTATACCTTAAGCACTTACTCTGTCAAGAACTGTTCTAATTGCTGTAGTAGATAAAAGTTAATCAGGTTGGACACAGTCCCTATCCCACAGGGGGCTCTCAGTCTTAATCCCCATTTTACTGATGACTTAATTGAGGCACAGAGAAGTTAAGTGACTCTCTAGACTCAGCTCCCTCTAGACTGCATGCTCATTGACAGCCGGGAATGTGTCCACCAACTCTGTTCTACTGTACTTTCCCGAGCACTAAGTACAGTGCTCTGCATAGAGTAAGCGCTCATTATAAATACCACTGATTGATGATTGATTTTGTGGGAAAGGTTGGAATGAGTTCTACCTTCATGAACTTTCTGAGTCTGAGGCTTCTTCTCCCACAGGCGGGGTTAAATCCATGAGGGGACCCAAATAGAGCATATTCTCCCTCCAAACAAGCTTTTTTCAGAGCAAATAACCCCTCAAAGTCCCAGCTCAAAGCCTGTTTGGTTGGTTTGTTTTATGGTATTTGTTAAGTGCTTTCTATGTGCCCAACAATGTTCTAAGTTCTGGGATAGATACCAGTCAATTAGGTTGGACACAGTCCCTGTCCTGCATGGGACTCGCAGTCTTAGGAGGGAAAACAGGAGAACTGAGGCTCAGAGAAGTGAAGTGACTTGCCTAATGTCACACAGCAAACAAGTGACAGAGTCAAGATTAGAACCCAGGTCCTCTGACTCCCAGGTCCTTGCTCTTTCCACATGGCCACACTGTTTCAAACCTGTGCCTCTAATTTAGAGGGGCCTGCCTTCTAGTTGGCACATAGTAACAAATAATTAGTAATTAACAAATACTATAGTTATTATTCGTAGGAGTAGTTAAGAGAGGTGTTGAAAGATGTGAAAAACTGGGACTGCCTAGACTATGGGTGTGATCACTTCTGAGTGGGGATTGTGCTTGAAGTTGACCCAGGAGCAGTGGAACCTAGAGGATAGAGCATGGACCTGGGAGTCAGAAGGACCTGGGTTCTAATCCTATCTCTGCCAATTGCTTACTGGGTGACCTTGGGTAAGTCACTTCACTTCTCTGTGCTTCAGTTACCTCATCTGAAAAATGAGGATTAAAGCTATGAGCTCCATGAGGGGTATGGACTGTGTCCACCTTGCTTCTGTTGTATCTACAGTAGCACCTAGTACAGTGCCTGGCACATAGTGAGTGCTTAATAACTACCACTGAAAAAATAAATAATGCTCTTGGAAAATCTCAGAGGGGTGGAGAATTCCCATCTGCACTAAATCCCCTGGGAATGAATGGACCCATGGTTCTGGATCCGGGATTGTAAACTCATCCTAGGGAGCAGGAATTTTTCAATTTGGAATAGACACATGGAAATGGTTTTCCAGAGCAATTCAGTGGAATCTCTGTGAGTTTAGATCAGTGCTGAGCCATTGCCACTTGGAATTTTTAGACTTTATATCAATCTGTGGACCTAAACTTGAAAAGAGTAACTAAGCTGAAGTGTGACACTTGGGTGCCTGGGGGAATCATTGACTTGATTTTAATATTTATGCAGTGGAGTTTAGTCACCGAGATACGTAGGGAATTGGAAAACTGCATAGGCTGAGAGGTGTGGGGGGTTTTTTTCCGTTCTTTTGGGAAAAAGAAGCATAGTGGCATTTAATCTGCCTTTGATTGACTGAGGTGATTTGATTTCTGCTAATAATTCACAAGTGCTGTTAGGGAAATTGGATGGTATTTATAATTCTAATTTGTTTTACTGTGTGACTCTAGGAAACATCATTGTGGTAAATATATTGAAATGTCAGGGTTATCACTTTCCACACAAAGTTTATTTTATTTTTCCTTCTGGTGAGCAAATGCCAGTGGCTTATCCTGTTGAACTCAGGCTTATGGGAGCTAGAGATCCAGTCAGCCTTTGGCTGAAGAAGCTTTGCCATTTGGCCTTCCCCGGCTTGCACTGAATACCCTTCTCTGGGAAGGCCTCCAACTGCGGTTTAGTCAGAGACTTCCAGACCCTCTGATTAGCTGGTCCAAACCCACCAGCAGCAGCCGGCTGGACCCTGAAAACTGGACCTCCCCCCAACGCCTACTCCCAGCCCTTCCACAAGGGGAAACTCCAGTCCGGGATTCGTCAGCCATTTTAAGTTTGAAATCCCTACCCTCTGTCCAGAAAACTTTGGTGAATGCTTAAGGGAATGACTCATTTTTAAACTGTGGTATTTGTAAAGTACTTACTATGTACCAAGCTCTGTACTAAGTGCTGGGATAAATCCAGTGTGCTTCCCACATGGAGCTCATAGTCTAAGGCAGGGGGAGAACAGGTATTAAATACTGTTACTAATTAATTACTCATTTTAAGGATGAGGAAACCAAGGCCCAGGTGAGTTCATGATTTGCACCAGGTTATACAGCAGACAGAGCAAGAATTAGAACTCAGGTCTCCAGACTCTCATGACTGTACTCCTTCCATTAGACCACACTGTTTCTCCAATGTTTGATGGAGTCATTTTGCATCCTGGCTTGGAGGACAGATTACCAGCCCTGTTATAATTGTTATAATGTACTCTCCTAAGTGCTTAGTACAATTTTCTGCACACAGTAAGCACTCAGTAAATACCATTGATTGATAGCCTGGCTCTAAGGGCAGCACATTCTTTCAGAATGGCACTAAAACACTCTAAAAGTTGATCAGTGAATGCGGCTTAATTCCTATCAGACCAACACAATACTCCTCTGATTTTCATACTCAATTTGTTATGGCATTTGTGAAGCACTTACTATATGCCAGACTCTGTACTGAGTACTGGGATTCAGGATAATCGGGTTGGACACAGTCCATGTCCCACGTGGGGCTACCAGTCTTAATCTCAGTTATACAGAAAAGGGCACTGAGGCACAGAGAAGTGAAGTGACTTGTCCATGTGCTCACAGCATACAAGTGGTGGAGTTGGAATTAGAACCCAGGTCCTCTTTCTCCCAGGCCTGCACTCTTTCCACTAAGCCACACAGCTTCCAATTCATTGCATGGCTTTGACCAGCTCCCTAAACATGGAGTTTCTAAAGTGCCTCACAGTCATTTTCCACTGATGTTCCAGATAATATGTTCTGCACTCTCTTAATAATAAATGTTTCCCCACTCCTCAAGAACCTCCAGTGGTTGCCCATCCATCTCCGCATCAAACAGAAACTCCTCACCACTGGCTTTAAAGCACTCAATCACCTTGCCCCCTCCTACCTCACCTCTCTGCTCTCTTACTACCACCAGCTCTCACACTTTGCTTTTCTAATCCTACTCAGCGTACTTTGATCTCATCTGTCTCGCCACTGACCTCTCACTGTCAACCTGCCTCTGGCCTGTAACACCCTCCCTCTTCATATCCAACAGAAGATCACTCTCCCCACCTTCAAAGCCTTATTGAAAGCACATCTCCTCCTAGAGGCCTTCCTTTACTCAGTCCTCATTTCCCCTTGTCCCTCTCTCTCTTGTGTCACCCTCGCACTTGGATTTGCACCCCTTATTCACCCCTCCCTCAGCCCTACAGCTATGTACATATCCATAATTTATTAATTTACATAAATGTTTATCTCCCCCTCTGGGATGTAAGCCCGCTGTAGGCTTACAGTACAGTGCTCCGCACAAAGTAAGCACTCAATAAATTTGATTGATTGATTCTCTATGCCTCAGTTACCTCATCTATAAAGTGGAGATGAAGACTGTGAGTCCCATGTGGGACAGGGACTTTGTCCAACCTGATTAGCTTGTATCAACCCTGTCCTTAGTATAGTGCCTGGCACTTAGTAAGTGCTTAACAAATACCACTAAAAAAAAAGGTTGAAGAAGACAGGTTCAAACAGTAAAAGAAAAAAAAGAGGCAGTAGCTAGTATAGATATGAAATTAATCGAAACAGGAAATTATGGAGGCAGAAAACATCAGTAAGTTCAAGAAAAGATTGGGTGAAACCATAGTCGATTGATTTTTGCATTATTAGTGGGAAAAGTATAGGGTGTTTCAAAAGGTTTAAGAAGAGTTTAAATAGATTTATGCAAGATAAGTTCACGACGGAATCGTGTGTGAAAAGTCAGGGATGTTTAAAAAAAAAAAAGTTGGTATTTGTTAAGCGCTTACTATGTGCTGAGCACTGTTCTAAGCGCTGGGGTAGACATAGGGGAATCAGGTTGTCCCACGTGGGGCTCACAGTCTTAATCCCCATTTTACAGATGAGGGAACTGAGGCACAGAGAAGTTAAGTGACTTGCCCACAGTCACACAGCCGACAAGTGGCAGAGCTGGGATTTGAACTCATGAGCCAGGGCCAACTCCAAAGCCCGTGCTCTTTCCACTGAGCCACGATTAACCTCCACTGAGAATGGGCAGCTATTATACTCCTTCCCTATGTATCCCTTATTGTCATGATTTGAGACAGATTACTGGATTGGATCAATCAGTCAATCAATCAGTGGTATTTACTGAGTGTGTACTGTGTGCGGAGCATTGTATTAAGAGCTTGGGAAAGAGGCAGCCTGGCCTAGGAGATAGGGCACAGGCCTGGGAGTCAGAAGGACCTGATTTCTAGTTCCAGCTCCACCACTTGTCTGCTGTGTGACCTAAGGCAAGTCACTTAACTTCTCTGTCCCTCAATTACCTCATCTGTAAAATGAGGATTAATACTGTGAGCCCCATGTGGGATGTGGACTATGTCCAACCTGATTAGCTTGATTCCAACCCAGCGCTTAGTACAGTGCCTGGAACGTTATAAATGCTTCACAGGTACCATAAAAAAGAGCTTACAGTCTAGAGGGAGCTATGGTGAACAAAGTGAATGAACCTTAAGTAAATTACTGAAGGGAATGGGTCAAGGTGCAGAAATCCAGAAAAGAATTAATGGTTCAGAGATATAGTGGGCAAATGCTCAAAAAGGAATGAAGGCTTTCACTACCCCAAGAGTCTCTGTTACAATTTGTTCATGTCCTGCAGTCAGTTTCTTCAAAATGCAAAAATCAACTTTCTTCACTGAGACAAATAGAACTGAATCATTGTGAAAATGCCAAGAAAATGTAGTTTCTGTGCGTGCCTAGTAGCTGACTTATCAAACCTTGACTTCTGTTCCCTTTAAATTCAGCCTCAGGACATGAAGCGGGTCTGTGAACAGATTAAAAATTTAGAACTCGTCATGTGCTGATTGTTAAATAAAGCCCATCTTCTGTTCAGAGAAACCCAGTGGTCAACAACCACTCACTTGTCCTCTTCAAAGCCCAAAAGATATATTTCCCCCACTCTCCCCTCAAAAATGGGCCCATTCCTGTCCAATTTAATAAAACCTGGAATCTATCCTGCTATTTTTATGAATCTTAAGATTAATAAAGACTTCATTGGTACTTTCATAAGACCCCTCCAAGGCACTAGAAGAGATTGTTTTTTAGACTGTGAGTTCTCCCTGAGGTACAGAGACCATGTCTATTTTCCACCTGTGTATTCTTTCCTAGTGTTTAGTACAGTGCTTAGCACATATTAAGTGCTTAATAAATTACTATTACAACCAGCAGCAAACATGTTATGACTTCATGGGTGAATTGAGGTGAAGAATTGAAATTACACTTTCCCCTTTCAAAGCCCTACTGAAGGCTCATCTCCTCCAGAAGGTCTTCCCAGATTAAACCCCTCTTTTCCTCTGCTCCCCCTCCTCTCCCCATTGCCCCAGCTCATTCCCTTTGCTCTACTCCTTCCCTCCACAGCACTTAGGTATATATGTACATATTTATAACTCAATTTATGTATATTAATGATTTGTATATATCTATAATTCTATTTATTTATATTGATGCTACTGATACCTATTTACTTGTTTTGATGCTTACCTTCCCCCTTCTAGACTGTGAGCCCATTGCGCGCAGGGATTGTCTCTATTTGTGGCTGAATTGTATTTTCCAAGCATTTAGTACAGTGTTCTACACACAGTAAGTGCTCAATAAATATGATTGACCAAATGAATGGAATGAATGTGTTTAATGAAGACAGCTGCTTGGCATCAATCATTCTCAGTGGAGGTAGCTAATCTGAAGAGTTGATTTTTTTTAATGGTATTTGTTAAGCACTTTCTATGTGACAAGCACTATTCTATGGCTTAAATACAAGTTTATCAGGTTGGACACAGTCCCTGTCCCACCTGGGGCTCATGTTTTAAATTAGAGGGAGAAGGATTTAATCCCTATTTTACAGATGAGGTAACTGAGGCATTGAGAAGTTAAGTGACTTGTCCAGGGTCATACTTCATTCATTCATTCAATTGTATATATTGAGCGCTTACTGTGTGCAGAGCACTTGGGAGAGTACAATAAGCAGGCACATTCCCTGCTCATAACAAGCTTACAGTCTAGAGGGGGAGAAAGACATTATTAATAAATAATTACAGATATGTACATAAATGTTGTAGGGCTGGGAGGGGGTAAACAAAGGTAGCAAGTCACTGCAATGCAGAAGGGAGTGGGAGAAGAAGAAAGGGGGTTTAGTCAGGGAAGGCCTCTTGGAGGAGATGGCCTTTCAATAAGGCTTTGAAGGGCGGGGAGAGTAATTGTCGGATTTGAGGAGAAAGGGCATTCCAGGCCAGAGGGAGGATGTGGGCGAGGGGTCAGCAGCGAGTTAGATGAGGTTGAGGTACAGTGAGAAGTTTAGCATCAGAGGGAGTGTGTGGGCTAGGTTGTAGTAGGAAAGTAGCAAGGTGAGGAAGGAGGGGCCAAGATGATTGACTGCTTTGCCAAAGGTGAAGAGTTTTTGTTTGTTGCGGTGGTGGATGGGCAACCACCAGATGTTTTTGAGGAGTGGGGAAACTTGTCCTGAAAAATGATCCGGGCAGCAAAGTATGGACTGGAGTGGGGAAGTCAGCAAGAAGGCGGATACAGTAATCAAGGTGGGTAGGATAAATGACTGCATTAATGTGGTAGCGGCAGGATTTGAACCCAGGTTCTCTGACTCCAAGGCCTGTGCTCTTTCCACTAGGCCCCACATTCTAATGGAAATAACCAGACATCCCACTAAAACTCCTCTTTTCCATTTATGTAACAGTTGAACAATCTATCTAGCTATTGTCTTTAACTCTCCCCGTCGCTTGGCCCACATGAACACAGCCGATGTGAGGAAATGACAATCACAATCACCCGTTAAGCAACACTTCATCCAATTGAGATATTAGAGCATATTTTTATCAAAACCTGAAAATGCTGGCCATGTCTCGCCCTATAGTTTTGGGAAATGGGCCACAGAACTTTACACTTTCACCTGCATATTCACAGAGATGTCAGTTTCTTACCTTAACCATAAGACTGCACTTTTAATTCCTTCAGTCCTTGCCACACAGCATGGCAGTATTATACCAAGGTCTGAGCCCAAGACCTTGAGAGGCAGTGGATCCAATGACTTTCTGGCTTCAATCAAGCAATCAAAGAATCATATTTATTGAGCTACTTACTCTGTGCAAGGGATCATCATCAGTGGTATTTAATAAGCACTTGCTATTTGCAGAGCACTGTACTAAGCACTTGGGAGAGTCCCATATAACCGAGTTGGTAGACGTAATCCCTGCCAACAACGAACTTGTAGCCTAGAGACGTTAATATGAATGATTAAAATCAAATTGAGGACCCTGCCTCTCAGTTCATCGAACTTCATATTTTCACCTATTTGCCAGAGATGTCAGTTTCTCACCTCATCAGTATGACTGCATTTTTAATTAATTCAGTCCTCGCCCCACTGCACTGAAGTGACAGACCAAGGTTTGAACCCAAAATCTTGAGTGGCATCAGATCCAAAGACTCTGCAAAGTCAAAAAGCGAGACCATTATTCATTGCAGTGGGGCCACTCAGATCAACCTGAGAGGGTGTTCCCAAATATCAGGCCACCGCTGTGGGTATTTAAGTGCTATCTAAAAAATTCACTATGTCTAAGTGCTGTTATTAGACAAGGGTGTGTTCTGTCCAACTGGGTCTCTGATTGAAAGAATCATTAAACATTTACTAAAATGCTACTGGAAGACCCATTCGCAATGAAAGGCATATGTTGGAATAGGCGATCGCTATTGTCAAGGATGTCCTATCCTTAAAATATCAGCAGCAGCAACCATGAGGACTATATTGAGAAGAAGGTCACAAGCTCCTCATGGGCAGGGGTGTGTCTACTGTGAGAGGCTACTGTGCCCTCTCAAGAGCTTAGTACAGTGCTCGGCACAATGTAGGAGCGCAATAAACACTACTGACCGATTAAATGATTGAAGGTCATGCCGCTTTGGGAAATTTTAGCATGTCTAAGGCCCGCATATCTTCAATACAAGTTCTCCCTCCCACTTTGTCTGTGAGCCCCAGGTGGCAGCAGGACTGTGTCCAGCCTGATTATCTTTAATCTACTTCAGTGCTCAGTACAGTGCCTGACGCGTATTAAGCACTTAACAAATACCATTAAAAAAAACACCTGCCAACATAGCTGAGGTGAAATATCAGTATTTCCACTTCTTTCCTTCCATGAAATGTATCTACAGATCTACCTGCCATGACTATTTGACCTAACAATGCCTTTGAAGGAAATCACTGTGTCTGAATTATTGAATTGTTCTGTCAAAAGGATTTGATTATCTTCCCTGAAATTACAAAAGACACATTAAGGGGGCAAGAGGACTAAAGAAAAAAAAAATCTGGTTACACTCTAACAGTCAAGATTCCAGCTTCTTGATTCCTTTCCTGACATAATTGGTTGTTACGGTGATGACGTCCATCAATATTATCATTCCCACCTGCCAGTGCAGATCTGTAAGCGTTCTTCCTCAAATGAACTCCACCACGGGCTGTTATTTCTTGCAGTGCATAATGGGAAAATCTGCTGAAACTCTAGCAAGAGACCTTGCGTTGTTGTGATTCTTTCTGGAGCTGCCAGGCACAAGTTAGCTCTAAGTCTCTAAGGTGGGAAAGGTCATGGCTGGGGTTTGGGGGAAAACAGTACAGTTTTTTCATTTTCCTCGAATTTTGTAAAATGAATACATTTCTAAATGCAAATCTCAGAAAACAAATTACATTATGAGCAGCGATTCTCCCCCAGAGACCCTCCCACCCCCTACAGGAAAAAAAAACCAAAAACCCTCAACCACAGCTCTGAAAATCTAGAGGAAAATATGACTAACTGCCTCGAGCAATTAAGAGTTCTGTTTAGAAACAAGTGGATAGCGGGAGTGGGACTCCCAGGGAAAGTGACCTATTGAGCAGAAAGGGCAAGAAGGCTTGGAAGCCTAAACCCATGGAAAGCAAACAATTCTTCAGCCAGAAGAAGGGGTGACGAGTCAATATGGTGTCTCTCCTCGGACCTTCCAGCCGAAAATGAAGAGGAATCTCGTGGAATGAGAGAAAATGATATTTTAGCCCAGCTCCCTATTGTTTTTGTCCATTCCCAAGGGAAATGCCTATAAGGAAATGCAAAATGATGATAATAATTGTAGGTAGATATAGTGTTATCCTTTGTATTCAAAGGCAGCAACACTGACCATTTAGTTCATCTGTGAGTGTGTGTGGCAGGCTGAAAAAGCTACTATAGGGTCCACAGCCCCACACAAATGGGGCCAATGAAAAGGTTACCCCATGTTGCATTACGTGTGATGTTTTCTCGTTGCCTCCTCATCTCTCATTCTTGATGAAGCTTTTGCTCAAAAAAGGCTGCTCCTTTCTTGATCTCCTTCCACTGTAATAATTGTGATATTAATTAAATGCTTATCATATATATGTCATGCTCTATACTAAGTTCCAGAGAGAAGATAATCAGGTCCAAAATGGGACTCTCAGGCTAAGTAGGAGGGAGAACAGGGATCAAATGCCCATTTTACGGATGAGGGAACTGAGGCACGAAGAAGGTAATTTCAGGTCACATAGCTGACGAGTGGTGGAGCCGGGAATAGAACCCAGGTCCTCTGACTCCTAGGCCCGTGTTCTTTCCACCGTCCCCAGGAGCAACTGACACCCAGTTTCAGCTGAAATGGAACACTGTTTGCGGCTTCATTTTACCTTGTCCTTAAAATACTTCCTCTATCCTGAACATGTCTCCTAATCCTGTCATATTGTGCTCCCCCAAGCGCTTAGTACAGTGCCGTGTACATAGTAAGCATTTAATGTGTGACTCTGGGCAAGTCACTTAACTTCTCTATGCCTCAGTTCCCTCATCTGTCAAATGGGAATTAAGACTGTGAGCCTCACGTGGGACAACCTGATTACCCTGTGTCTATCCCAGCGCTTAGAACAGTGCTCTGCACATAGTAAGCATTTAACAAATACCAACATTATTATTATTTAAAAAATACCATCGATCAATTGATCACTTTCAGTGTCATAATTTCAGCTCTCCATTTTGTAACTGTTTGCAAATCTTGCTGTGGTTCATTTTCTCTCCGCGTTCCAACCAGCAGAGCTGTATGAGGTGAGAGTTGCTTTGATGCCATGAGGTTGCTTACATGACCAAACTTTGTTGCTTATGATCATTACAATGAGAGTCATGGTAGACTTCTAGGAGAAAATTTCCCAAAGGGCATGTAGCCCGGAGAAGGAAATGCTCAGTGGATTGAAGATTTAAAGGTTGCTCCACAGGACCCTGGAATTTGATTCCAACTCACGTGCAGATTTATATTAATATCTCCCGAGACTATAAGCTCACTGTGGGCAGGGAATGTAACTGTTTATTGTTATATAACCAATATATACAACTATATATATATATAAACTCCCCCAAGCGCTTAATACAGTACTCTGCACAGAGTACATGCTCAATAAATATGATTGACTGACTGGTTCAAACCTGTGGCTCTGGCCCCCAAACCATCTTTCTGACATGAGCAGGGAGCGTGTCTACCAAGTCTGTTGTATCATACTCTCCCAAGTATTTAATATAGTGCTCTACACACAGTAAGTGCTCAATAAATACCATCAATTGATGGATTGATCAGCAATTAGGTGTACCCTTCCTCTACTTGTAATTTATTTTAATATTCATCTCCCCCTCTAGAATGCATGTTCCTTGAAGGCAGGGACCATGTCTATTTTCTCTGTTTTATTGTATTCTTCAAAGCATTTAGTACAGCGCTCTGCACACAGTGAACACTCAGTAAATACCATTGATTAATTGGTCAGGCAGTACATTGACCTAAAACTCACAGGTTTCTAGATTCTTGGGCCCAAAGATAACTTGGCAGACCTGCAAAATGTCCCACTTTCCATTTAAATTCATATCTGTTGCATGGTACTCTACCAAGCACTTAGCATGGTGCTCTACGTGGCCTAGTGGGCCTGGAAATCAGAAGGACCTGGGTTCTAATCCCACCTCCGCCACTTGTCTGCTGGGTGACCTTGGGCAAATCACTTAGTTTCTCTGTGCCTCAGTTACCTCGTCTGTAAAACGGGGGTTAAGACTGTGAGCCCCATGTAGGACATGGACTGTGTCCAACCTGATTAACCTAGTACAGTATAGTACTTGGTACATAGTAAGCACTTAACAAATACCAGTAAGAAAAAAAGTAAGCACTTAACAAATACTATTGAAGATGATGATGATGATGATGATGGTGACATTGGGGGCTTGGGTCTGTAAACTGGAATGCATGCAGGATTAACTTGACAAAGCAGTGACAGTGCAAACATTGGGATAGATGTAACGACTACTTGAGTACTGCCTAATTACTGCATCTGCCTTCTCGCTGGCCTCCCTGCCACCTGTCTTTCCCCACGCAAGCCCATACTTGACTTTGCTGCCTGAATCATTTTTCTCAAAACTTTTCGGTCTATGTCTTCCCACTCTTCCAGAACCTCCGTTGGTTGCCCATCCACCTCCACAACAAACAGAAACTACTTTCCACCGACTTTATTGATTAACTAACTTTCCTCCGGTGCTTCAGTTCTCCCATCTCAGTTACCTCGCTCTAGGTCATGCCCAGAGAATGGCTATACCTTATTCTGGAAGTCTGCCCTGATATCCATCAGAGCGTTCAGAACAATTGACACTCATTCCATGTGGTCCCTGCCAGGATTGGACAACCCTGCCAGGATTGGACAACCCTGCCACGGAGCCCAGAACTGCTCAAGCAGCACAAGACAGGAAACACTCTTGCGGAAAACCACCATAAGCCCTTCCATTACAGATGAACTTACGGCTGGAAGTTTGGAGTGGCTCAAAGTACAATCCCTTAAAGCTTGCTTTGCTGGGTCAAGATCCGAGAACAAGGAAAAGGTCCCCAAACCAGTGATAAAGTACTGAAAAGTTAGTATTCCCCTCTGGCAGGAAAGGGAAGAGGACTTTCCTTTCTCTGTCTCCTATGAAACTCAGTCCATGATGAGGTAACCTTCTTCTTGCCCTTCCTGTGAATGTGTTCCAGAATCCAGCATCATTATCAATAGCATTTATTGAACACTTATTATGTGCAGTGGCACTGTACTAAACACTTTGGGGAGTACAATACAACAGAGCTGGCAGAACCATTCCCGGCTCTGCCCCTTGTCAGCTGTGTGACTGTAGGCAAGTCACTTTACTTCTCTGTGCCTCTGTGCTTCAGTTACCTCAGTTACCTCATCTGTAAAATGGGGATTAACTGTGAGCCTCACGTGGGACAACTTGATTACCCTGTATCTCCCCCAGCACTTAGAACAGTGCTCTGCACATAGTAAGCGCTTAACAAATACCAACATTATTATTCCATGCCCACAGTGACCTTACAGTCTACAGTCTACAATCCATCCACTGTCAAAAAGGAACAGATATCCAGAGGACAAAAAAAACATGCACATGTGTTTTCTGTCAGAAAATGTAATTCTGAAATTCAGATCCTAATCTAACAGGGCTCTCCCTGAATGTGGAAAAACACTTTGAGGCTTTGATACTCCGAAAGACTGAATTGCCTCCATAGAAGGTGGAATCGATAGCACGGGGGGGAAAAAAAAACCAAAACGAAAAGAGAAACTGAACAGAAAGTGGAAATGAATGAACCAGTCCTGTAGGCGATCTGACTGTTCAAAAGGATTTCACGATAATAGATTTGGTTTTGATGTGGCATAATTAGCCAAATGTAAATTATATATGTATTTTTCCAGAGTGAGTGTGCATATTAGAGGTTTTATTTTCCTTATTTCATTGTGAAGTGTATCATTTGATGTGGCTCTGCTTAAAGCCCTAATACACATCAAAAAGCAATCAACAAACTCTTTGAGTACATCAAGTAGGCTCATTTAGATGGTTTTTAATCATGATTATGAAAATATAATTAGGTGGTTTCATGTTGGTTGGTGAGTGTGTGGGGGGAGAGTGATTCTTCGAACAGAAAAATCCAGATCCCATTACCTAACGCGATGAGAAAATAGTCCATTCCAGCTCTGCCCCAATCACTCACACCGACAGGCCAACCACTGGCCTGATTCTTCAACCGATCAGCAGGTAACGTGTTTAAACAGAATGTCATTTCTTTCAAGATGCCAAAAGAATTCTTATTTAACAAACTGATTACACAGAAGTGTGCCTTGGAGCAATGCCCCTTTTTAATGCGAAAGAAACTTTGGCTGCCGCATGCAATTTAAAACAAACACACACACAAGCGCGCGCCCGCACGAAAAATGTTCATCAGGGCTCAACCATCTTGGGCGTCATTAGGGGCAAGTGGGAATTAGGACAGCCATAGATCAGTGGAGCGAAGCGACGGAGTTGCTCACGGCATTTTCGAATCCATTTGAAATAAACCTAATATTTATCTCTCTCAAATCACTCAGGTTGGATAGAGGAAAGATCTGTTAGAGTCTAGGAGGCAGAATCAATTATTGGCAACAAAAATCTCTGCTGAACACTGTGTTATCTGAGCTCCATGCTGGTCCATGTGAGATAATCAGGCAACTGGTTCAGCTCACCTCCTCCCCAGAGAATCTCTCCCCCCTGGAGTGAGCGGCAGAATTATTATTAATAATAATAATAGGGGTATTTGTCCAGCTGAGTTCTCCAGGAGCAGTCATGGTCTCTTTCACCTGACACTCTGCATTAGCAAACCCGTCCTTTCTGCTCCATTTCTGACCCCAGGATCAAGAACATCAGGTTCTGCTTTGGAAATAATTTGCTCGATGGTGAGCCGGCTCCTTTGGCGGTGAAATTCAAGAGGGCTAGCTCCTTGGAGCAGTGTGGCCTCAAGGACAGGGAGTCAGCGGATAGGTTCTAAAGCCAGGTCCCTGTCTCACCTGCTGTGTGACTTTGGGCAAGTCATTTAACTTTTGAGAGGCAGCATGGCCTAATAATCATAATTCGTAATTATGGTATTTGTTAAGCACTTACTATGTGGCAAGCACCATTCTAGCGCTGGGGTAGATATTCTAGCGCTGGGGTAGATACAAGGTAATCAGGTTGGACACTGTCTCTTTCCCACATGGGGCTCACAATCTTAATCCCCATTTTACAGATGAGGTAACTAAAGCACAGAGAAGTTAAGTGACCTGGTCGTACAGCAGACAAGGGGCAGAAGCGGGGTTAGAATCCACATCCTCTGCCTCCCCAGCCTGTGCTCTTTCCACTAGATGGGCCGGGGAATCAGAAGGTCCTGGGTTCTCATCCCAGTTCCACCACAAATCTGCTGTGTGACCTGAGGCAAGTCTCTTCACTTCTCTGTGCCTCAGTTACTTCATCTGTAAAATAATGATGAAGACTCTGAGTCCCTTGTGGGACCGGGACTGTATCAAGTGTGTTTTGCTTGTATCTACCCCAACGCTTAAAGTAACTGGCACATAGTAAGTGCTTAATAAATACAACAATAATAATTATTATTATTCTATGGGCCTCAGTTTCCCCAATTGTACTTCCCAAGCGCTTAGTACAGTGCTCTGCATACAGTAAGCGCTCAATAAATGCGATTGAATGAACGATTGAATGAATGGGGATTATATACCTGTTCTTCATTGCCCCAAGGAGGCCCTGAGTTGGGGGTGAAGGGGAAGAGATCCGTGTCCAACCCGGTTGGCTTGTATCTAATCCAGTGCTAGACATATAGTAAATGGTTAAGAAATACCCCAATTCTTCTTATTCTTATTATTAATACTGTTGCTGTAAATGCCCAGTCTAAGCAGTTTTGGGGTGATTGTCCCACCCCCAATCTGCTTCACGGTAAAAATACAGAGTTGCTTTCATCGCTCACAGTTTTAGTATTTCTGTTTTTTTTCGCTCTGTTTCCCGTACAAGGAACTCCCAGCTGTTATAATTTGTCTCATCCTCCGCTCTCTTGTACAACCCGCCTTTGTTCCCTTTTTGTCAGTGCCAGGGACTCGCTGGGCTTCACCTGATGTGATTTGTCCAGGCATTAATAATGCATCTTCAAGATGCAAGATGCATGAATTCCTTTAGCAACAGATCTGTTGGTGGAGGGCTATGTCGTACCGTGCTGCTTTTCCGTGAGAGAAAGGCGAAGGGACAAAGGAAAGTGGCTACGTCGGTGACTTCGGAAGGTTACAGTGACCACCTAACCATGAGGACAAGCTGAAGAGAACAGATGTTAGAGCCCCGATTCCTCAAAAAAAGAAAAAAAAGTTATTCTGCCAAGCTCTCTGGGTTCTCTGGTCGACGTCATCGGAATGTGTTTTCCTGTCTATTGGCCCAAATTCTCCCTTCAGACCAGCTAACTCTTCAGGGGCCTTGGCCAGATTGTTTCTATTGTTTCCTCAAGAAATTTTTCATTGTTAGCCTTTATTTAGCCCACCCACTTTACAGTAGCTTTCTAATCATGAATAAGTTCCCCTCACATTTTGAGAAGTGGCGTAGCCTAGTGGAAAGACCCCGGACCTGGGAGTCAGAGGACTTGGGTTCTAATCCTAGCTCCTCTGCTTACCTGCTGTGAAACTTGGAGCAAGTCACATAACTTCTCTGTGCCTCAGTTCCCTCATCTGCCAAATGGGGATTTAACCCCTGTTCTCCCTCGTCCTTAGACTGTGAGCCCCATGTGGGACCTGATTATCTTGTATCTACCCCAGTGTTTAGAAGTAGTAAGCGCTTAACAAATATTGTTGTTACTGTTGCTATTATTACTATTGTGAGAATGAGGAGGAGGCAGAGGAGGATGGTATCTGCTTCCCTCCATTACTGAGGAGAACAATGGCCATTGGCAGGAAAACACGATGTCTCTCACACCCCAAGATTGATCCTGGAGTTGTCTGGGAACCAACAAAAATGGAGTTAGACTCCACTGTAAGGCAAGTCAGAAATAAGGCAGTGATAGTAGTAGCTTAGTGTGTGCAGGAAGAGTGCAGGTGGGAATTAGACACGGACCCTGTCCCTCAAAGGGCTCACAATAGCAATGTGGTAGGTAGTGTGGCCTAATAGGGAATGCACAGTATTGGGAGCCAGGAGATGTGGGTTCTACTCCCGCATAGGCCACTTGTCTGCTGTGTAATCTTGGGCAAAGCCACTTAACTCTTCTGGGTCTCGGTTACCTCACCTGTGAAATGGAGCTCTAGAGTGTGAGCCCCATGTGCAGCAGGGACCATGTCCAACCTGATTAACATTTATCTACCCCAGTGCTTAGAACAGTGTGTGGCACATAGTAAGCACTTAACAAGTATAATAATAGGATAAAATGGGGACAAAATACCTTTTCCTCCCTCCCTCTTAGAGTATGAGCCCCATGCAGGTCCAATACAATTCTCTTTTGTGCTTACCACATAATGAGCACCTAAACAATACCATCATGATTATTAAGACCACATGCTGGGGGAAATCCAAAATTAAATCCCCTCTTTCAGAAGTCCAACTCGAAGGCTTTGAGCAACAAGTAGCTCCCCCATTTTAAAGAAATTCATTAATAATACAACTAAAAAGTCCAACTCGAACAACACCCTCCGTAATCACTCAATGCCCGGGTCCCGTGAAGATCTCCGACAGGCTCAGTCTATACGAAGTAAGCGATGCGTTCCATTTGTTCTTTACAATTAGCTCACCTGCCCCCGCCCCCACCACCAAAAATAATAAAAAAAAAGAAATTCTCATTTAATCAATAACATTTGCTTTCAGGGCACCTTTCCTTTACTGCTGTTCCATCTCTGTCTGGGTTACCATAGCAACTGTTCTCGGAGCAGTGTGATACCCAGTTTATACACTTCGGCCCGGGCACGTGACTGACTACCTGCTTCTACTTTAATCATTGCTTGAGGGAATAGAGCAAGAGAGGCTGCTTCCGACTTCCTGTTTCAGTCCACCAACTGGGCTTCCTTTTCACTAGCTCTTTAAGCCTCCGTTCCCCACTCCCTGGCTCCGTTTAAGAACTATTCACTTCAGAAGAAGAGCTGGGCTCCTCATAGAAAAGCTCAGAAATGACTCCGAAGCTACCTGAATCGTAGGGTTTCGAGGAACAAACAAGTGGACATTTGTTCACACTAAATCGAGTGGTTCTCTCAATCAATCAAAATCAGCTTGGCTTAGTGGATAGAGCATGGGCCCGGGAGTCAGAAGGTCATGGGAACTAATCCTCTCTCCACCACGTGTCTGCTCTGTGACCTTGGACAAGTCACTTAAATTCCCTGGGCCTCAGTTGTATCATCTGTAAAATGGGGACTAAGAGTGTGAGCCCTCTGCGGAACAGGGTCTACTACAGGGATACTACCTTGTATCTACCCCAGTGCTTACAGCAGTACTTGGCACATAGTGCTTAACAAGTACTGTTATCATTATTAATAATAATAGTAATAATTTTGTTTTTATAGTATTTTTAAGGGCTTACTATGTGCCAGGTATTGTACGAAGGGCTGGGGAAAAGTCTCCCCATTTAGACTGTGAGCCCGTCATTGGATGGGGATTGTTTCTATCTGTTGCCGAATTGTGCATTCCAAGCACGTAGTACAGTGCTCTGCACACAGTAAGTGCTCAATAAATACTATTGCCTGAATGAATGAATGAATGAAAACACAAGTTAATCAGACTGGATTTAATCCAAGTCCTGCATGGGGCTCAAAGTCTTGAAATCTTGAGATGAGGTCACTGAGGCACAGCAGACAAGTGGCGGAACCAGGATTAGAAGCTCGGTCCTTTGACTTCGGGCCTGTGCTCTATCCACTTGGCCTTGCTGCTTCTTTATTGAACACATACTCTGTGCAGAGCGCTTGTTAAGCAGTTGGGGGACTACAATAGAGTTAGTAAACATAACCCCTGCCTTTAAGGAGCTTACAATCTAGTAGGGAAGACAGACATTAAAATAAATGACAAAAGTAGGTAGGAGCAACCAAATATAGACACATATGTGAGTGGTGAAGGATAGAAATTGAATGCCTAGGTAATGTGGAAGTGCAGTAGATGGGGAAATAGAGTGGGAAGATGGGCCTGGAATTCAGAAGGACCTGGGTTTTAACGCCGGATCTGCCAATTGCTAGCTGTGTGACACTGAGCATTATTAAGGTCACATCACCTCCCAGAGGCCTTCCCCGATTAAGGTCTCTTTTTTCCTGGTTCGTTCTCCCTTCTGCATTGTCCATGCACTTGGATCTCTGACCTTTGGACATTTGATATTTGCCCCACTCCTGACCCCCAGGCCAGAGAGAGATCATGGGATCGAAGTCTTTCTCCTTGAAAAACACCAGTATCCCTAGAAAAGAGCAATCACGGGGTCTCAGGCCTTGTCCCCTGGATATACTGACAGATTGTTGACTCTTAACTGTCAGATTAACAGTTAACTGCATAACTGACACACTGAATCTCCAGCACCCAATTACGTGTTTCACAGGTCCTTAGTCTTAGCTCTAAGTTTGAAAGCCTTGAAAGAGTTGTCATAACACCTATTCTTGCAGGGTGGCATAAGCTCTTAATTAGCTGCTAAGAATGCCTGATTGAAATCAGTCCCAAACTAATCAATCAATCCATCAATCAGTGGTATTTATAGAGCACTTCCTACACGCAGGACACTGTACAAAGCACTTGCTGTCTTATGCTGTCAAGTCGTGTCGAACCCTTAGTGACGTCATGGACACATCTCTTAGTATGCCCCAACTCCATCTGCAATCGTTCTGGTAGTGTATCCACAGATTTTTAGTGGTAAAAATACAGAAAAAATCTTTCCACACAATAAACCCGAGTCTTCGCCCTTGACTCTCTCCCATGCCACTGCTGCCCAACACAGGTGAGTTTTGACTTGTAGCAGATTGCCTTCCACTTTCTAGCCACTGCCCAAGGTAGGAATGGAATGAATGGATATGCTTCTGCTTGACTCTCCCTCCCAAAGTCGAGACAAGGTAGAGTACTGGAACTCTACAAGTGAGACCCTGAGAGATGACAAATCACTTGAGAAAGTACAGTACAAATGATTTGGTAAAAAAGATACATTCCTCCAATCTAATCCCAGCTCCACTGCATACCTACTGTGAGACCTTGGGCAAGTCATTTAACTTCTCTGTGCCTCAGTTCCCTCATCTGTAAAATGGGGATTCCTGTTCTCCCTCTTACTTAGACTGTGAGCCCCAAGGGAGACCTGATTACCTTCTATCTACCCCAGTGGTTAATGCAGTGCTTGAAACATAGTAAGTGCTTAACAAATGCCACAATTAGTATTAATTATTTCAAGGAGTTTATAGTCTAGAGGGTGAGACAAACAATGAAATATATTACAGGTAGGGGAAATCTACACTCCACTAGGGTCTTTTGACAATAACTGGATTGTTCAGCAGTGGAGCTAAGTGGAAAGAGCATGGGCCTGAGAGTCAGAAGGACCCAGGTTCTAATTCTGGCTCCACCACATGTCTACTGTGTGTCCTTGGGCAATATCATTTAACTTCTCTGGACCTCAGTTTCCTCAATTGTAAAAAAGAGGATTAAGAGTGCGAGCCCCATATGAGGTTGGGACTGTGTCCAACCTAATTGGCTGGTGTCTATTCCAGTGACTAGAACAGTGCTTGGCACATAGTAAGTGCATAACAAGTATCATCATTTTATTATTACTATTAAGACTGGAGAAAGCTTTAGATTTTCCAGGGAAAGAGAAGATTCAAGAGAGGACTTGGACTTGGTTTTGGTTTCGACTCTCAATAGATCAATCAAAAGATATTTATTCAGTGTCTACCTGGAACATCACCGGCTACAGCATAGGAGAGGGATAAACCTAGCAAGTCAGGTCTTCTGGGACCAGACAATTTTTTTTCCTTGGGATTTTGCTTAAGAGACAGAAAGGGATATTTGATTGGGAGATTCTGATGGTGTTAACATCAAACCCAGTTATCAGAGAAAATTCTTTTGGACACAGAATGTTCTGAAGATTTATTTTTAAATGTGTACCTTAGATTGTTTCAAATCCAAAACATAATAATAATAATTGTATTTGTTAAGCGCTTGCAATTTGCCAAGCACTGTTTTAAGCACTGGGGTAGATATAAGATAATCAGATTGCCCCACGTGGGGCTCACAGACTTAATCCCCATTTTACAGATGAGATAACTGAGGCACAGAGATGTTAAATGGCTTGCCCAAGGTCACACAGCAGGCAAGTGCCAGAGCCAGGATTAGAATCCACATCATCTGACTCCCCAGTCTGTCCTCTTTCCACTAATCCACGCTGCTTCATGATCTAAGCAATCATTCTCATTTCAAAAAATAAATATGACAAAAGTGAACAAATACCTTGTATTTCTACTGAGGGTTTGTCCAATGAGCCCAAAATATCTACCGACAAATAAATCAAGCTGGGAGTTAGATCAATATTTTTCAAATGAGGGAACAGAGACTCAAGCCTTATAATATCAGGATTGGAACATCAATCGATCGATCAATGGTATTTATTGAGTGCTTAAAAAGTGGAAGAGGCAGACCAGCAGCTACATGGATAGAGACCATAACAACGATAACGGAAGAACCATTAGAAAGGTTGTGGATTATGGCAGAGCACCGGATGTTCTGGAGAAAGTATATCCATGAAGTCGCAATGAACGGAAACGACTCAGAGGCACTTAATAACGATAATAATACTATGTACAGCACAATGTACTGAGTTCTTGGGAAAGCCCAGTACAACAGAGTTGGTAGACACATACCCTGCCAGCAACAAGCTTGCAATCAATCAAGAAATCAAGAGTATTTACTGAACATTTACTCTATGAATAGCACCAAATTGAACACTTGGGAAAGTAGATCCAATCCCTCCTGTCAAGGAACTTATGATCTAGCGAGGGTTACATTCCACTGGCACTGAAGTCAGACTGTCTAATTTTTGATTTTAGGCAGGAATTTGTCATATTAGTCATTCCGAGAATTACCGATACCATTTGTGGTTATTGCAAGGATGCATTTCATTACAAGTTTTTTGGAAGAGAATCAGCTGCATTAACAAGGGCACCGCAACATCTTCATTTCTCATTTGCCTAATATAGACTTTCCTTTCCTGTGACAGTGATGGAAATGATACACTGCGAAGGAGCCTGACTTACTGGAAAAAGCACGGGCTTGGGAGGCAGAGGACCTGGGTTCTAATCCCGGCTCTGCTGTGTGACAGCTGCGTGACCTTGGGTGAGTCACTTCCCTATGCCTCAGTTACATCATCTGGAACATGCGGATTAAGACTCTGAGCCCCATGTGGGACAACCTGATTATCTTGAATCCATCCCAGTGCTTAGTATGGTGCCTGGCACAAAATCAAGTGCTTAACAAACACCATTAAAAAAAAATCAGTGGTGAGGAAACAAAAAAAGTGGAGCAGTGCAGAAATTGATTTGCACTTTTCACCACCTACTAACATACTTGATGTTACCAGAGAATTTATGTGAGCAAGTGTCTGAACTGTCAAAAAAGAATATGACAAAGGACAGAAATGATGGAGACAGCTAGAGCCACTTACCCAATCTACTTTTCTGGCCAGGACCTGTAAGCTGTTAGATGTGTCAGGGATAATGAAAGTAACAGCTGTTAAGTTGATGGAGAAAGTGATGACCAAACACCTGTGAAGAAAAATCAATCAGTTGTATTTATTGAACGCTTACCACGTGCAGATCACTGTACTAGGCACTTGGAAGAATACAATGCATAGAGTGCCCACAAAGAGCTTATAGGCCAAATGATCAGAAAGCCTGAAGAGAGGTGAGATTTGAAGCATGGAGATTGATAAATAGGCTGTTGCAGTGGAAAAGAAGTGGAGGAAACAGGTGTATATAGCCCAATAAAGGAGTTTGGAGAGGTGAGGAGGAAGCAACAGCTGGAGTGTGTGACTTTTTCCTCGTAACTGAGAAATAAGCTTATTTGAAGGCCCTCCCTTCTTAAATCTAACAATTACTCTCCCCCACTGTAAAGCCTTATTGAAGACGCAGCTCCTCCAAGAGGCCTTCCCTAAGTCCCCCTTTCCTCTTCTCCCACTCTCTTCTGCATCACCCTGACTGACTCCCTTTTTTTCATCCACCCTTCCAACCCTTCAGCATTTATGCATACATCTGTAATTTATTTATATATATATTACTGTCTGCCTTTCCCCCTCGAAACTGTAAGCTTGTGGTGGATAGGGGATGTATCTGTTTGTTGTTATATTGTATTCTCCCAAGCACTCAGTACAGTACTTTGCACACAGTACAGTACTTTGCACACAGTAAGCACTCAATTAGTATGATTCAATGAATGAATGAATGAAGGCAGAAGGGAGAAAGCAGAAGAGAAAGAGAGGCTGAAGATAACAATAACTGTAAAATAATAATTACGGTACTTGCTATGAGTCAAGTACCATTCTCAGCACTTGGGTAGGTACAAGTTAATCACCATTATCAATGGCATTTATTGAGTGCTTCCTATGTGCAGAGCACTATACTATTTTACAGATGAGGAAACTGAGCCACAGAGAAGTGAAGTGACTTGCCCAAGGTCACATAGCAGGCAAGTGGCAGAGGCAGGATTAGAATCCAGGTCCTCTGGTTCCCAGGCCCATGCTTTATCCACTAAGCAACACTGCTTCTCAGCTTGTGCCTTCTGCCTCAACAATCCATTACCTCAGAATGTTAACCACAAAGCTGAAAAACTAATAACTGTTTGAGTTATGAGTGGGTTTCATTTACCATGTCACAGCCAGGTAAATCCTTTACCTCTCTTTCTTCAGCTCCCTGTGATCATTTTACCTGCCCAGTGAAATCTCTTTCCTCTCTCCTCTTCCCCTCAGCCAGCCCCTGGGGCTGTCACCTTCAGGAGAGTGAGGCTCAGGCCTCTGAAACACAGTGGCCAGAGGGGAAGGGTTAGAATGCATTCATAGAACCTCGTGGATGGTCGAGATTCCCGGACTGGGAAGATGAATTGCGGTGGAGTCCATGTTTCTCCACTATCCTGATTCTCGTGGCTGTGATCCCAGACTGAAATCTTTTCAGAATGTGACCTGATTTGTGCTCTGAAGGGACGGGGCTGGGGATTCGGGAAACAGTTTGACTGAGTGATGAGTATGGTCAGGTTAGAGTGGCCTAAAGCCAGGAGGAAGAGCCATACAAAGACTTCCACCTCCAACCTGCTGCCTCCCTGCAACTATGTCTTTAAAAACACCTCCCATCAGAGGCAAGACGTTTAACAAATACATTATTATCATTATTATTTTTAAGATATTTGTTAAGCACTATGTGCCAGAAACTGTTCTAAGCGCTGAGGTAGATACACGCTAATTAGGTTGGACACAATCCCTGTCCCACATGGGGCTCACGGTTTCAATGCCCACTTTACAGATGAGGTAATTGAGGCACAGAGAAGCGAAGTGATTTGCCCAAGGTCACAAAGCAGACAAGTGGTGGAACAGGGATTAGAACCCAGGTTCCTTCTTAGAATGTTATTATTATAATTGCTTTTCCTGAGAGAACTCTAGCCTTTCAATTTGTACACAATTTGAGTTTGGGGCTCCTTTCTTCCAGGGTAGGAATCCTCAACTGAAACTGAAGAAACAGCGTAGCCTTGTGGAAAGATCAGGGGCCCGGGAATCAAAGGACCTGGCTTCTCACTGTGGCTCTGCAAATTGCTTCTTGTGGACCAGTCACTTAACTTCTCTATGCCTCACTCTCGTCAACTATAAAATGGGGATTAAAAACCTGTTCTCCCACCTACTTAGACATTGAGCCTCATGACTTCGTCTGAAGTTATCTACCCCAGCATTTAGAGCAGTGTTTTGAGACCACAGTAAGCGCTTAATCAATACCATAAAAAAGCTGAATATTTTGACCGAATGCAGTCATACTTCCAAGAGTAGGCGCACCCATATAGATAGGGGACCCCAAAGAAGACTGTGTTTTCCTGGAGTATGAAGGATGAGAGTGTTACCTCTACCCCAGGACCAAAGGTGACCCCTCAATAAAGCCCCCACTGCCCACTACCCCTTGAGAGGGGCTCCTGTAATTACTCTGGAAAGTTCTGAGAGTTTGTAACTCAGATCTGAAAAAGACCCAAGACTGTGGGTCTTGACACTTTTTTGACTATTCGTTGAGTGCTTACTATGTGCTAGTCACTGTACTACCTCTGGGGTGGATTCAAGCTAATTAGGTTGGACACAGTCCATGTCCCATATGGGGCTCACAGACTTAATCCCCATTTTACAGCTGAGGTAACTTAGGCCCAGAGAAGAGAAGTGATTGGCCCAAAGTCATGAAGCGGACAATGGCTGAGCCAGGATTAGAACCAGGTCCTGCTGACTCCCAGGCCTGTTCTCTATCCACTAGGCAAACCTGGTCTTAATCCTCATCCCTGCACTAAACTATCTGCCCCCTTGCCATCACCACACTGAAAACGGAGAGTTTGGCACCTGGGCACTGGACAGCCCCAAACCGCAGACTGCCCATCCTGTCATATGAACAATTTGCTCCTCCGCTCATCACAGAGGCACTGTGGGAAATTCCGAGGGAGGGACCAGATTCCCGTCGATCAGGAGATTGAGCAGGAGAAGATCGGCTACAGTTCCACTGCTCCCTACCTCTCACTCCCTTCCAGGTTCCCAGACTACAGCTTGCTCCAGATTCAAACCCTTCCAGAAGTCCCAGCTCCTGCTGCAGTCATTTCCTGATTAATTTTCACCCAGATTGTGTCTGCCTTTATCCACGTATATTTCTGCTGGTGTATTTGTTCCCTTTCTTTCAGTATTCCATTCTCCTCTTTCAATACAGCATCTGCTCCCACTTTTCCTGAGCCTATTTCCCCCACTAGATCCTTGAGAGCAGAGATCAGACCGGAGACCAGGGAGAGAAGAAGACGGGGATCTAGTGTTTTTAGAAGGTGGGAAGGGATAAGATGTGAGACACAAGTGAAGAGGGTAGATGTCAAAATGGGCAGGAAATCACCTTTTAAGAGATGGCCAGAAAGGATGTCTATATCTTACTCTCCCTAGCGCTTAGTATGGTGCTTTCCCACAGTGAGTGCTCAATAAATATGATTGAATGAATGAATGAATGAGAGAGAGTGGATGTGGGATAGGAGGAAGTTAGGGAGGTGAGAGGATGGTTTGGGGGATTTCAGTCCTGATGCAGTTTTGTCCACCAAGTAGTTAGCAAGGTCAGCTGGTGATTTCAATCTGTAATCATATCTGTAAATAATGGACTTATATTAATGTCTGTCTCCCCCTCTAGACTGTATGTTTTGTTCTTTCCCAAGTGCTTAGCACAGTGCTCTGCATACAGTAAGTGCTAAGTAAATACCATTAACTGATTTTAAGAAGGAGTTAAAGGTCTGGAGTAGTTGGTGAGGGTGATGACCATGGAATAACAATACTAGTAACAATAACAATTGTATTTGTTAAGCACTTACTAGGTACAAAATGGTGGGGCAGATGATGATGATTTAAAAAATGGTATTTAAGTACTTCCTGTGTGCCAAGCTCTGTTTTAAGCACTGAGGTAGAGCCAAGTTAGTCAGGTTAGATACAGTCCCTGTCCCACTTGGGGCTTACAGTTTAGGTAGGAGAGATTAGGATTGAATCCCCAATTTACAGATGAGAAAACTGAGGCACAGAGAAGTTAAGTGACTTGTGCAAGGTCACATAGCAAACAAGTGACAGAGCCAGAATTAGAACCCAAGTCCTCTGACTCCTAGACCTGGCTCTTTCTACTAGACTGCACTGTCTCTCAATGCAATACAAGCAGGTTGGACACCATCCGTGTCCCACCAGGGGCTCACGATCAAAGGAAGGGAGAGAAGGTATTTTATCCCGATTTTACAGGTGAGATAACCGAGGCACAAAGAAGTCAAGTGACTTGTCCAAGGTCAGACAGCAGGTAGGTAGCAGAGCCAGGATTAGAACCCAGGTCTTGTGTCTCTCAGGCAAATAAGGGAGTGTTGCTGAGCAGAGCAGAGGGCAGAGTAATAGGGGAGGAAGAAAATGCACATAGAGGTGTCTTAATATGACTTATTTATTTCAGCAACAGATATGTATTCAGTGCATTGTCGGTTGGTAATGAGATGTTGATGGGGGACACTTTGCAATGCAATCTTCACACTTTCACTTAAACATGGGAATCTTCCCTCTTACACAAATCACTTACCCAGCTGGGTAGAGGTGAAACTGGTGGAACATTTTTCAGTCAGATATTTAAAAACATATTCAGACCACCCGGTTGGCACATTAGTAAATTTTAGTAATGACCAAGCAGGCATAAATATACCAGGAAGGGAGAATCAAATGCCATGTCAAGAATGAGTTTTTAGAAGCAGTTTGAGAAGCAGTGTAGTCTAGTGGAGAGCTCAGGACTGGGAATCAGAGGACCTGGGTTCTATCCCCTGCTCTGCTGCTTGACTGTTGTGTTACCTTGGATAAGTCACTTGAGTTCTCTGCTGGGTCTAGTTATCTCATCGGTAAAAAGGGATGTCCGATAACTGTTAACCCTCCTACTTGGACTGAGAGCCCCATGTGAGACAGGGCCTGAGCCCAACCTGATTAACTTGTATCTATCCTAGTACTCAGTACAGTGCCTGGCATGTAGTAAGCACTTAACAAACACCATTTTTATTATTATTCCGAGTGTGCACTGAGAAGAGTCTGCCAACAAACAGACTTTGGACCATAAGTTCCCTTTTGGACTTGAAAGCTCATTATGGGCAGGGACTGTGTCTACTAACTCCGTTGTATGGTATTCTCCCAAGTGCTTAGTAAAATGCTCTGCACACAGCACTCACTGAATACACCTGATGAGGATGATGATGCACAATAATAATAACAATGAAAATTAACGGTGGTATTTGTTGAGTACTTCTTATGTTCCAGGCACTGTACTAAGAGCTGGGGTAGATACAAACAAATCAAGTCGGACACAGTCCCTGTCCCACATGGGGCTCACAATCTTAGTCCCCATTTGACAGATGAGATAACCGAGGCACAGAGAAGCGAAATGACTTGTCCCACAGCAGACAAGTGGCCGAACCAGGATTAGAACCCAGGTCCTTCTGACTCCCAGGCCCAGACTCTATCCGTTAGGCCAGGGTATTACTAGGGATGCTCAGATTCCTGTCAGAGACTGGGCCCAAGAGACAGGTCAGCCTCTCCTCGCCAGGTTATGGAAGCCCAGCCCTCCAAAGTGGCCTTAACGAATTCTGCTCCCCCCGTTACCTCAGAGCTGGTCCTGGATCACCACACGATGTGCTCGCCAGCTCGGAACCAGCTGGTCTTGGCAGGCCCGAGCCCCTTGCCCCAGCAGAAACAAAGCCCAGGGCTGCAGGGACTGGCTTACTCTGAAATCTCTCCATCCTGAAGAGCCGCCCCTCCTCCAGCCAAAAATTGGTTTAAAAAAATGGAATCTAAGCTTGTAAGCCGGGTTGGAGGAATGCCTCTCATATCCAAACTGGGTCTGCAATCTCAGGCGTCTGTGGTTAGCTATTCTGGGGCACCGGCTTTTTTCTTTAATAAAGACGAGCGTCCTGGCCTAGAGGAAAGAGCAGGGCATCAAGAGACTGGGTTCTAATCTCGACTATGCCACTTGTCTGCTGAGTGACCTTGCACAAATCGCTTCACTTCTCTGTGTCTCGGTCTCCTCCTTTATGAAATGGGGGTTAAATCCCTGTTCTCCCTTTACTCCTCTGGGAAAGGGATTCACATAATTCCCATGCTGTTAATGGAATCTCCACAGAAAGGATCTGGTAACAGCTACCTTCCAGGACAGGCGGGTTTAATCAGTTGCAAATACAGTCGCCGAATAAATAGAATTATCCCCACATACAAATCGCAGGTGAAATGCCACTAACCATTCATTTCAGATGCTAAATGTTCGAAAGGGGATTGAACTACAAGAACTTCACACAGGATCTGGAAGTGATATCTCACTGGGAAAACTGATACATGGGTATCTTATTTATGTCATCTTGGACCCCTATCTGGGAATAATTTTTTAGAACAACAACAAAAAAAAAACCTCTGGAACAAAAACAGATAGTTTGCAATCATTTTTAAACAAGGTTCTAAATGTGCAGGAGACAAATAATGACAAAAATCATGCAATTACCCCCGTGCAATAGATTTATTGTACCTGACATTACATTGGGAATGTTCTTCTAAAGAGAAGTTGCTAGGCTGGGTTGTCTTCCAGGAATAGAAGCAGGGTTGCCTAGCGACTAGAGCTCAGGCCAGGGAGATAGAAGGACTTGGGTTCTAATTCTACTCTGCCACCTGTCTGTTGTGTGATCTTGGGCAAGTCACTTGACTTCTCTGTGCCTCAGTTAAGACATCTGTAAAATGGGGATTAAGACTGTGAGCCCCATGTGTGACATGGACTGCATCCAAACTGATTAGCATGTATCTACTCCAGTGCTCAGTACAGTGCTTGGCACCTACTAAGCGTTTAACAAATACCATTAAAAAAAAGTGTACCACAGTTTTAGAGGCACTGTGGCCTAGTGGAAAGATAATAAGCATGAGAGTCAGAAGGACCTCATTATTGGAACTGGGCTTGATTGACCAAAATGATAGTGAGACATGGACCCCTTATCCAACGTCATTTGTCAAACAGCAACTCGAGATCCCAATGGGAAACATTCATTCTTTTGCTTCTGTTACGAGAGGAATGGAGGAAGAATACGGGTGCTCGAAAAAAGGAGAAGAGTGATGTTGGAGAGAAGCCAGTGTCATGCCGGTGGAACAGAGATGGGATGTGGGATTCCCAGAGCATGGGAATGTCTGTGGAATGCCTTCTGGGATAAGAGATGGCTGGTCCGGTCGAGCAGATGGGCGCCTACCTCATAAGCTCAAAACTGGCAGGGGGTGTGAGATTTGCTATGGAGAGGTTGGGTTTCACCCAGACAAATCTGACAGACATTTCCACTGCCGCAAATAATACTAAACTAAAGGAAAAGCTCCATGGGACCAGGTCCGTGACAAGAGAAAATTAACCCAAAGGGCCCGATGCCCTGACTCATTCATGCATGATTCTGATTCTTCCTTTGTTCGACCTAGGGCAGAAGTGAAATCTGGTGGTTGATTCTTATGACAGCAATATCCGATTGAAGGGATAAAAATCTGCTTGAGGCAGCAAAAGAGAAACCAGAAGTGGAAGAATACATCCAGAGGACTTTAGGGCAATAAGGAGATGCAGCATAACATTGGAATATTAGAGTTGGTAGAGCATTAGATTTTTAAATCTAAGGGAGGAACCCTGGGGCCTGCTGGGAATGGTTCTGGATCCAAATGTCATTCTTAGGAGACTTCTTCCCCCACACACACCTCCCCCACCTCCAGATTTGTTTTGGATGACAAAGTCAATTATATTTATTGAGTGCTTACTGTGAGCACAGCACTGTACTAAGTGCTTGGGGAAGCACAATATAACAGACCCATTCCCTATCCACAAGGAGCCTACAGTCTAGAGGAGGAAACAGACATGAATATAAATAAATAAATTACAGATTTAGACACAGGTGTTGTGAGGCTGGGTGGGGTGATAAATAAAGGGAGAGAGTCAGGGCGACACATAAAAGAGTGGAAGAAAAGAGGGCTTAGTTAGGGAAGGCCTCTTAGATAATTGGAGAGTGTCAGAGGAATTCCTGAATTCTATAGAGGATCGTTTTATGATCCAAAAGGCAAAGCTTCCAACCAGAGGAACAGCTGGAGTAGGGGCTGATGCCCACAGTCATGAGAAAAATATGAGGAAATTTGAGAACGGCAACCCAGAGCATGACAGGAAAAAACAGGCCTCAACACTGCCAGATTCAGGACTTCTAAAAAGTGCACAATGAAGTCTGGGGGACTTTCTTACTGCTTCCTTAGGGTCCAGGGCCACTTCTTTTTTTATTGATGTCTGTTAAGCACTTATCATGTGTCATGCACTGTTCTAAGCACTGGGGTAGATACACGTTGATCAATAGAACGTGTCCCTTCCTGTCCCACAAGAGGCTCACAGTCTAAGTAAGAGAGACACTAGAGATTGAATCCCCATTTTAAAGATGAGGAAACTGAGGCCCAGAGAAGTGAAGTGACTCACCCAAGGTCACACAGCAGACGAGTGGTGGAGCTGGGCTTAGAACCCAGGTCCTCTGACTCCCAGAAACATGCTATATCCTCTAGGCCACGCTGCTTCTCGTGTGGGACCTAATTATCTGGTATCTACCTCAGCACTTAGAACAGTGCTTGGCACAGAGTTAGCACTTAACAAATACCACAGTTATTATTATTAGGCTGTAGAAGTGCTCGAATAGTATGGTTGGTCTAAGAACATAGGCAAAACTTCAGTAAGGAGCAGGGAGTGTAAAACTGCAAGTTAGTGTGAAAATAGGAAAGGTGTAACCTGGGAGAAAAAGAATTATGCAGGAAAATCCAACCAGAAAAGGAGTGATTTCAGAAGTTTTTAAATGATGGGGATGGATATGATCTATTGGAACTTAAAAGGAAGGAATTTCAGGAAGGAGGAAGGGTGCAAACCATGAGTCACAGACAAGAGAGTCCAGAATGAGACAAAGTGAGAATGTGAATTTGGGAAGAACAAGAGTGCGAAATGGAGGAAGAGGGAGCGAGCTTAGTACAGGGTTTTGCATACAGTAAGTGCTCAATAAATACCACTGATTGGTTGATTGATCAATGGTATACCTTAAGGCAATGGTCTGGAGTTTCTGTTTGCTGTTTCTACTTGATGAGTGGGGTTGAGGTGATTTTGAATTTGCTTTTGATTTTGAGGTGAGGGCTAGATTTTGAAAGCAGGTAGGAGATTTCTTAACAGAGAGCTGAAAAGAATGAGAGAATGGCAAGTGGAGAGTTGAGGAGGAGTTGGGTGGAATGCCCACCTAAGGGGGAAAGAGTTCTAATCCTGGCTCCACCCCTTGTCTGCTGGGTGACCTTGGGCAAATCACTTTACTTCTCAGTACCTCGATTCTCTCATCTGTAAAATGGATTAAGACTGTGAGCCCTATATGGGAAAGGGACTTTGTCCAACCCGATTATCTTCTATCTACCTCAGCGCTTGGAACAGTGGCTAGCAAATAGTATGCACTTAACAAATACCATCATCATTGTTATTATTATTACTCCCCCTTCTCACAGTAAGCACTCAAGAAATATCATTGCTTGATTGATAAAATAGTGAGCTAAGTCGGTGCTACATTTCTATGGCTTCAGACGAGTAACACGAAAACTTATAAACAAGTCCTGTGCTTTAAATGTAGACATTCAAGCCACTACTTACTTCAGTGGATCCAAACCAGTCAGCTCACTCCCTGCCTCTTTTGAATCTGTGTAACACTTTTACATTCGGTGCCCGTTGATTAACATGTGGTTTACTTTGAGTTTCTAAGTTTATCCATTGAAATGTGTATAGCCCAAGTTTTTCATCTGTGAACCTCATCTGCTTATATCCCCTTGAGAATTCAGCTTTCCTAGCTTTCCTGGTCTTAATGATTTGATACCAGTCGTATCTTTGTTTCTCATCCCACTCTCACTATTAGTAAATGATTTCAGTCTGCCTGTCTCCCCCATTGGGTTTTTTAAGTTCCCTGAGGTCAGGGATCGTGCCTTATTATGAATAAGCACTTATTATGTGTCATGCACTGTTCTAAGCAAAGGGCTAGATACAAGTTAATCAGGCCAGATACAGTCCCTGTCCCACCTTGGGTTCACAATCTAAATAGGAGGGAGACAGGATCCCTAATTATGAAGTGCCAGAATCAGTCTGTGTAGCACTAACGTGGTGCTTCCCTTAATGTAACTGCATTGGATGGGACACACGAGGAGAATGATTCAGCAGCAGGATACCCAAAAAGTCATTGCAGAGTGATGGAAAATCGGGACAGGAAGGAGGGCAGAAGAAATGTTTTAAGGATACTGTGCAGCAAAGCCTCGGAAAATACTACTTTCCAGCTGCAAACTGGTGTCAACTGCCATCAGGAGACCAACACGACCCATTGCATGAAGATTGACAGGCAAGGAGGCAAATGTGAAAACAGTATCAGTCGCTGCACACACCTATCATGATGACACAACAAGGGAAAACCTTCAGGGGTACAGGATGGGGCCAAATTGTGTGTCCCACCCAAGTCTTCTAGGCACACGTTACCCCATAGATGAATTTCATCACCGCTGGTGTCTCCTGCAAGTAGCGTGAAGCAGTATGGCCTCGTGGAAAGAGCACAGATATGGGAGAGAGAGGACCTGGGTTCTAATCCCAGCTCAGCCGCTGGGTGACGAGGGGTGAGTATCTTTACTTTTCAGTGCCTCAGTTCTCTCATCTACAAAATGGGGGTTCAATATCTGTTCTCCCTCGTCCTTAGACTGTGAGCCACATTTGGGATTTGATTATCTGGTATCTACTCCAGGGCTTGTAGTAAAGAGCTTGGCACATAATAATCACTTAATACCACAATTATTATTAGTAGCACAAAGAGCTATATGCATATAATAATTCCTAGAATAACACTGCATTTGTAAAATCATGCATGACACCTGAAGCCTTTGCGTTTACAGAAAAGCAGCTTTGGTATAAAGGTTGCTTTATCCCCAAGTACACTCAAAACATGCTTGCAACTGCATGACCTGGAATTGCAATTATCTACTATTGAAAATGAAGGAAGGTGTATGTACAGTATGATGTATATGGTAAAAACTAGGCAATTGGCAGACAGCAGCTGAAGAATACAACGATTGGAAAGTGGGTGCCGAAACAAATCAATCAGTTAACCATATTTATTGAGTGCTGCTGTGTGCAGTACACTATACTAAGCACTGGAGAGAGTACACGCTCGTGTGGGCCAGGAATGTGTCTGTTTATTGCTATAGTGTACTCTCCCAAGTTCCTAGTATGATGCTTTGTACATAGTAAGTGCTCAATAAACATGACTGAATAAATGAATGAATTCAATATAACAGAGTTGTGGTCACATTCCCTGCCCACCATGAGCTTACAGTCCTGGAACAGAAACCTCAAGAAGAAAACAGCACCAACACCCAGTGGGTAATAAATGCAACGACGCGGCAAATAGCAATCTTTATGCACACGGATCTTTTTATCTGCCACCCCACCTGCACACACTAATAAAATCTCACTCTCAAGAAGATCATGCTCAAACCTGAATCTTCATCTCCGACCTCATCCCAGCATATTTACGTTTTCATTTACTGCATAATAACAACAACAATAATAATCGTGGTATTTGTTAAGCGCTTACTATATGCCAAGCACAAATAAAAGAACAAATGACATCTCAGAGGCACTGGCTTGGATGTATTACTGTAATAATTCATGGATAATAAACTGGCCATAAACCAGAAACCAATCAGCATTTTAAAGAGACTCAGGAGTCAGTAATATGACCACTCTTCGTCGTGCATATATAGGTGCGTGTTGATTGTTGTTCTGTGTTTAGGTCAATTTGCTCCAAAGTAGCTCCATCCCTTTTGGACCTTGCAGAAAACCAAGGAATGAGAAGAGTTAGCTTGGTTAATGGCTTTCCCCAAAGGCTCCTGAGCTCTGAGGAAACAATTGAAATGTTGAAATCAGCATGGTAATCCTCTAAATGCACAGAAGGAGGAGGCAGCTGCCAGCCTATGCCCAAGAGTGCCACCCCAGTCATTTTTCCAGGCACACCAGCACAGATGCCAAGGGAGCTGTGTTTCAACAGGGTCAGAGCACTACCAACTGCTGGTTTATTCTCTGACATGTGCTCCTCCCCATCTGTGCTACTGGGAGCAACTCCTTCATAGCTCTTCTTATCTAAGGGCAGAAAGTCACCTTTGATAGCCTTGCTCTCTCCATGGATTGCACAGAAGCAGCATAGCCTAGTGGAGAGAGCCCAGGCCTGGAAGTCAGAAGGTCATGGGTTCTACTCCCAGCTCTGCCACTTCTTTGCTCGGTGACTTTGGGTTAGTCACTTCACTTCTCTGGGCCTCGGTTGCCACATCTGCGTAATAGGGATTGAGACAATGAGTTTCACGTGGGAAAGAACTGTGTCCAACCCCATTTGCTTGAACCCACCCCAGTGCTTAGTACAGTGTCTGGCGCATAGTAAGAGCTTAACAAATACCACAATTACTAATTATACATGTATGATGTATGGGTTGTGAGTACTTAACTGGTCGCACCCACTGTCCCAGGGGGAATTCAACTCGGGCCAGGAATCGATGCCAGAGTTCTCCTCCTGAGTGGGCATCCCCATCAATCAATCAATCATCACTATCATCACCATCATCAATGGCATTTATTGAGTGCTTACTGTGTGCAGAGTACAGTCTTAAGCACTTGGGAGAGTACAGTGCAAAAGGATCTTAGACATGATCTTTGTCCAAAGGGAACTTACAGTCCAAAGAAGGAGGGAGAGTTCAAATACAGACCTGGCAGTCAGAAGGAATTGTGTTCTAATCCCGGCTCCGCCTCCTGTCTGTCCCGTGATCTTGGGCAAGTCATTTCGCTTCTCTCGGCCTCAGTTACCTCATCTGGAAAATGGGGATTGAGATTGTAAACCCCATGTGGAATAGAGACCATCTCCGTCCTGATTAGTTTGTAACTAATCTCTAGACTGCCTATGGTCAGGGAACAAATCTGCTAATTTTGTTACAAAGTACTCTTCCAAGCACTTTGAACAGTGCTTTGCATATAGTAAGCATTCAATAAATAAAACCGATTGATTTACTGACTAATATCTAGTGTGGTACAGACTACTCAAACCTACCCACAATTCCTTGCCCCATCTTCTCACCTGCAGCATGAATGTACATTATTCTACCTCTTCTTGGATGATACCCATTAGACGGTATTTCCTTCCTGCTTTATTTTCTGGGGATTTTGTTTTTTTACTTCTCAGAATTATTTTTTTTCCTGAGGAAAACTTTCCCATAAATTCACCAACTGTTCATCAGCTCGGTCTAGGTTTACACCCTGAGAATTTATTATTCATGAAATAGGCCGTTTGAAGTCTGATTTCTCAGTATTGATGTTTTATCTTTAAACAGTGAACATGAACAGTGGCTCAAAGGTCCTCAGGAATAGCTCAAATGTCTGTTCCTCGCCAAGGTCTCCCCTACATGGGGAACCTTTTGTAAATATTAGTTACTCGAATCGTCACACTAATAGATGTAGTTAATAATTATCACAATGTGCCAAAACGGCACAGTTTGCTCCCTGATTACAATATTAAATTGCTATTGAGCTGTGGTATTTGCTTCAGGCGATACTAGTGAGGAAAACCCCCCAAAGACTGCAAGTGCACTTCTCCAATACGAAAAATGGAAAATGTACTTCTTCAGCATGCGATGCTCCGGGAGCGGTGGGGTTTGCCGGAAAATAAACACGAAACTCAGACAATAGAAGGAAAGTTTTATCAGAGCTGAAGTGTCCTTTCACTTGGGAACTGTCATCTCTCAGAGAGAAACGCACACAGAAATGCACTCACACCCACAGACCCACACATTCGCTAGCAGCAGCCATGACGGGCTATTACCATGGGCACAGTGACTCATAATGTAGACAGAGAATATTGCACAGCAAGAGCAGAAAAGCTCTGTTCTCTCTGCACCCGATTTTGTCTAGAGAGAGGTTCAAGCAGCCCGAAAACTTGAAAGGTTTCCTTGGAACACAGGCCACCGTGGCTCCCTTAGAGGGTTGCTATTTTAACCTTCCCATGGCACCTCTTCTTTTCACCTGCAGGGACAAGGATGAAGGGGTGAAGCTTGATGAGAAGGTATTTAAGAGTCAGTCAGTCAGTGGTATTTATTGAGCACTTACTGTGTGCAGAGCACTGTACGAAGCACTTGGGAGAGTACCATTAAACAACAGAACAGACATATCTGCCCCAAAGAGCTTGCAGTCTGGAGGCCCCATTAACCCCTCAGGTGGCTTTGGGTTGAGAAGCAGAACACAGGTTTGTCACCATCAGGTGGGTGTAGCTCAATCAGGGAAGTTATTTTTTTGACCGGTATTTGTTAAGCGCTTACTAAGTGCCAGACACTGTACTAAGCACTAGGGTAGATACAAGCTAATCAGTTGGACACATCCGCTGTCTCACAGAGTCCTCGCAGTCTTAATCCTCATTTTACAGATGAGGTAACTGAGGCACTGAAAAGTGAAGTGACTTGCCCAAGATCACACAGCAAACAAGTGGCAGAGTTGAGATTAGAACCCAGGCCCAGGCTCTTTCCTCTAGGTCATGCTGTTTCTCATATCTGAGACAGTCAACTCGTCCCCTTAATCTCCACAACCTGGAAATTAAGCAAGAAGGCTGTCATTTTCTTTGATGGGTATCTTTACGCACCTGCCACCCACGAAAAGTGGTAGAGTGAATGGCATCACCCGCATGCCTAGAACATACATCCCTTCAGCACTTTGATACTCATCCCAGCCCCACAGCACTTATGTAAATACTCTTACACTTTGTTTCCCAGATCTGCAATTTATTTTAATATCTGTCTCCCCCTGCAGGCCCCAAACTCCTTGTGGACAGGGATCTTGTCTACCAATTCTGTTGTCTTGTATTCTCCCAAGAGCTTAGTACAGTGGTCTGTACCCAATAAATGCTTAATTAATCACTCAATCAATCAATGGTATTTCATTCATTCATTCAAACATATTCATTGAGCACTTACTATGTGCACAGCACTGTACTAAGTGCTTGGAAAGTGCAATTTAGCAACAAAGACAATCCCTGCCCACAGGGGGCTCATAGCCTAGAAGGGGAGAGACAGGCATCAAAACAAGTAAACAGGCATCAATAGCATCAATATAAATAGAATTATAGATATATACACATCATTAATATAAATAAATAGAATTATAAATATGTACGTATATACACAAGTGTTGTGCGTGATGGGTAGAGGAAAGGGAGCGAGTCGAAGCGATGGGCAGGGGAGAGGGAACAGAGGAAAAGGGGGGTTTAGTCTGGGAAGGCTTATTTATTGAGCACTTACTATCTGCAGAGAACTGTGTTAAGCACTTGGCCATAAATACTATTGACTGATTCAGACTGAAGTTAAGGACCCAAACTGGTTTTTTTTTGCTGCAGTGGTTGTTATTTATTTATTCGTGATAATCCCTTTCTCCCCCTCTAGATCCTAAGCTTGTTGTGGGCAGAGAATGTGACTCATATTATTGTATTGCGCTCTCCCAAGTGCTTAGTAAAGTGCTCTGCACAATGTAAGTGCTCAATAAATATGATTGACTGGTTCTGAATCTAGCTGCTCTGGGCACTATTGTTATATTGTCCTCTCCCAAGCTTTTAGCGCAGTGTTCTGCACACAGTAAATGCTCAATAAACTTGATTGAATGAATATCTTGTTTTTTGCTGTCGAGTCATTTCCAACCCTTAGTGACTCCATAAACATATCTCTCCCAGAACGCCCACCTCCATCTGCAATTGTTCTGGTAGTGGATCCATAGAGTTTTGTAAAAATTTAGAAGCGGTTTACCATTGTCTCCTTCCGCAAAGTAAACTCTAGTCTCCGCCCTCGGCTCTCTCCCATGCCACTGCTGCCCAGCATAGGTGTGCTTTGACTTGTAGCGGATTGCCTGACACTCGCTAGCCACTGCCCAAGCTAGGAATGAAACAGGCACACCCCTGCTTGACTCTCCTTCTCGTAGAGAAGACTGATAACGTACTGAAAACTCTCCAGGTGTGGTCCTGAGAGGGGAGAATTTTCTGACCCCCAAATTCCAGCTGGCTGACAGATGGCAAAAATCAGTCAGGTCCTTAAATATGGACAAGGATCACAATGCTGTTTCTACCCTGGGCAAATGAAATATTCTATTAGTCCAAACTCTAGAGAGATCATACCCCATCAAAATGCCAAAAATATTCCATTCTCCAAGCCTTACAAGGCACAGAAGGCACTTGGTCATTGTCAGAAAAGAGTGGCCTCCACAAAAGGGGCAGCTTCTATATTGGTGAGTAAAGGCACAGTCCCAAAGGCGGGGTTACACTTGAATGGAATCCACCTTGGAGGTTGGTGAGCTCTCAGGACCACGAGGCAGGATCTGCCTGATGTCCTCCATGGCCGGCAAGAAGGACACCACTACCAAGACAGCCCACATGATCCAGACCCACTTTCACTCATGAGGGATTCCAGTAGGGCAGGAATTCATACAAGACCCGGGAGTCAGAAAGACCTGGGTTCTGATCCTGGCTCTGCCATTTGTCTGCTGTGTGACCTTGGGCAAATCACTTAACTTCTCTGTGCCTCAGCTTCCTGTAAAATGGGATACCATGGGCCCTATGTGGGACAGGGACTGTCTCCAGCCCGATTTGCTTGTATCCGCCCCTGTGCTTAGTACATAGTAAGTGCTTAACAAATACCACAATTATTATTATTGTACCCCATTCCCCCCCACAAAGGAACTCCCCTTTCTACACTGTAAGCTTGCTGTGGGCAGGGAATGTGTCTGTTATATTGTTGTGTTGTACTCTCCCAAGACTTTAGTTCAGTGCTCTGCACACAGTAAGGTCTCAATAAATATCATTGACTGATTGATAAATTCTAGGGTGGAGATGGGGGAAACAAATGGCTGGGTTACTCTACCTCAAGGTTTCACCCAAGGGCAGCCTATACTATTCCTCTAGGTAAGAGATCAATGGTATTTATTGTGTGCTTACTAGGTGCAGAGCACTGTTCCCAGCACTTGGGAGAGTATAATGTATCAGAGTCGAAATATTCCATGTCCACAAGGAATTTACAGTCTAGAGGAGGAGCCTACACCAGTCAGAAACTCACGACTAAGATTCGTTAATGAGGGCTGGGGGAGTGGAAAAAAATGATCGACATAGTCACGTTGAACGGAAATGACAATCGTTTACAGAAGTGGAGTACCCCAAGCCACAAATTGACCTCGGCATTAGCGCCTCACTTGATGGAAACCCAACAGAAATGTCCTAGCTGTTGGCTTTGCCCTAGGCAGAATTCTCATTGAAACCATTTATTTTGCCCTTTTGTTACGGTTGCAGAATCCTAGAGTGGATGAGTTTAAACCAGAAATGCTGGTTTACAGGGGTAAACAGGTGCTTACAGTCTAGAAGAGTTATTTACAAAGGGAGGGAGAGATTACAGCCTAAAGGAGGAATGTACATTCCAGAGGGTGAGCTTGCAGTCTAGAGGAGTAGCTTACAGCCTAGAAGAGTAGTTTACAGCCTAGAGGGAGAGATTATAGTCTAGAGGCAGAATTTACAGTCTAGAGGAGTAGTTTACAGTCTAGAGGGAGAGATTACTGTCTAGAGGAGGAATTTACAGTCTAGAGGGTGAGCTTGCAGTCTAGAGGTTGAGTTTAGAGTCTAGAGGAATAGCTTACAGTCTAGAAGGGGACATTCAGTCTAGAGGAGTTGCACTCTAAAGAAGCAGCTCACATTCTAGAGAGGAATCTTACAGTCTAGAGGGGGAGTTTACCATCTAGAGGAAGATAGGTTTTGGATCTGAAGATTAAGAAAGCACGTCCTGCATTTCTGGTTTAAATTCATCCACCCTAGGATTCTGCAACCTTAACGAAAGGGCAAAATAAATGGTTTCAATGAGAATCCTGCCTTGGGCAAAGCCAACAGCTAGGACATTTCTGTTGGGTTTCCATCAAATGAGGCGCTAATGCCGAGGTCAGTTTGTGGCTTGGGGTGCTCCACTTCTGTAAACGATTGTCATTTCCATTCAACGTGATTGTGTTGATCATTTTTTTCCACTCCCCCAGCCCTCATTAACGAATCTTACTCGTGAGTTTCTGACTGGTGTAAAACAGCTGTCTCGATGGCAGCGTCCTATGGTGTATAAGCTCTCCATTATCCAGGGAAGGGCTGGAGTCATAACAGCTGTGACTTTCCTAGACACTTCTCTCAGTGAAACCCACCATTAGCCCCAAAACTCCAGCAGATTTAGTAGCTGAGGGCCCCATCTCATCTCACAGACAAAATCTCCCATCAACCTCAATTAGTTTGGAGAGCCTGTCTCATCGGGAAAGCTCCACGGGTAAAGCCCCTGCTCGTCTTCCCGTTAAAACGCTGCCATCAGGGCGGTAGTCAAAATGCATTTCGGTTCCGGTCTCGTGTGTAACGCGACCACTGAACTCCGTTTCTTGCAGTGACAGTGGCACCTCTTTAGGGGGCTGGAAATTGACTCCACGGGGAAAAGCTTTCAGGCTCCTTCAGCCACTCAATCCCAGCCACCTGTATCGGAGAAGTGGGAGCTGGTGAGGTGCCCGAGGGAGCCACGGATGGGGCTGAAGAGCTTCAGCTCCATTTGACTTCAGTCAGGCTGGGTGGTGGTAGGGTCAAGGCCGGAGGCTCACTGATGCAATCCTATTGAATTGATCGATTATGGGGGTTTGTATATGAGGTTTAGACTGGATCTGGGTCAAAAATGAATCAGTGAGAAGTAGCGTGGCGTAGAAGAAAGAGCATGGGCCAGGGAATCAGAAGGATCTGAGTTCTAATTATGGCTCTGCCACTTGCCTGCTGTGTGACATTGGGCAAATCACTTAATTTCTCTATGCCTCAGTTACCTAAGTTACTTCAGTTAACTTAAAACAGTGCGTGGCACAGAATAAGCGCTTAACAAGTACCAGAATTATCATTATTATTACTAATAACAATGCTAATAATAACAACTTCTCTGAGCCTCAGTTACCTCATCTGGAAAATGGAGATAAAGAGTGTGAGCCCATGGGGGATGTGGATTGTGTCCAATTTGATTAATTGGTATCTACCCCAGCATCCAGTACAGTGCCTGTCACATAATAAGTGCTTAACAAATATAACTGCTTAACAAATACCATTAAAAAAAATGCCAATGCAGTGTGTCACTCTGAGGAGTGGGAAATCTTAATGTCCAGCAGGAAAACCTAACGAGCATTTTCAAGCCAGCTGACAGAATTAATAATAGTAATTAGTATCAGTGGTAATAGTAGTATTGCATTTTTTATCAACATCAGTGATATTTTTTGAGTGCTTACTATGTGCAGAGCACTGTACTTAGCCCTGGGGAGAGTACAATACAACAGAGTTGGTAAACATGTTCCTTGCCCACAATGAGCTTACAGTCTAGAGGGGGAGAGATAGACAATAATATAAATAAATCAAGTTATTACTATTAGCATCATTAGTAGAAGAGAAGCAGCGTGGCTCAGTGGAAAGAGCACGGGCTTTGGAGTCAGAGGTCGTGAGTTCGAATCCCAGCTCTGCCACTTGTCAGCTGTGTAACTGTGGGCAAGTCACTTCACTTCTCTGGGCCTCAGTTACCTCATCTGTAAAATGGGGATTAAGACTGGGAGCCCCACGTGGGACAACCTGATTCCCCTGTGTCTACCCCAGCGCTTAGAACAGTGCTCTGCACATAGTAAGCGCTTAACAAATACCAACATTATTATTAGTAGTAGTAGTAGTAATAATAATTCTGATACTTGTTAAGTGCTTACTATATGCCACGCACTATTTTAAGTTAACTAAAATAACTTAGGTAATCAAGGCACAGAGAAGTTAAGTGACTTGGCCGAGGTCACACAGCAGACAAGTGGCAGAGCCAAGATTAGAACCCAGATCCTTCAGACTCCCAACCCCCTGCTCTATCCTCCAGACCATGCTAAATGTTTTCTGTGCCTCAGTTTCCTCATCAGTAAAATGGATTTAACACCTGTTCTCTCTAACCCTTATACTGGACACCTCATTGTGGGACCGGGACTGTGTCTGATCTGATTATCAAACAATCAATCGGTCCTATTTACTGAGCACTTAGGGTGAGAGGGAGTAATACCGATGGTATTTGTTAAGCACTTACTATGTGCCAAGTGCTGTACTAAGCAGAATTTGTAGATACATTGCCTGGCCACATGGAGCTTGCCATTTACAGTCTACACTATCTTGAATCTTCCCCAGAGTTTGGTCAATAATAAGCCCTTAACAAACACCACAATTATCATCATTAAAGGTTGAGGACTCAATTCCTCCATGAAATGTTCTCGCAAAGCTGGGATGAGGGGGATGAATAAAGCAAGGGTCTATTCGATGAACTCTATGCCATGACAGGGACCATATCGTTAATTTCCAAGTATTTCTAGGAATGTCTTATATGTAAGGCAAGGTTGTCTGGGCACCTAGGAAGCAATTAGCCAGGCTGGTGCTGCTATCCTCTAACAAACGAAAGGGGAACTTTATTTTTGTTCAAGTTAAACAGTCCGTTGCCACACACGTTACTTGCTCTTTTCTCTGAATAGAAACGTATTTACTTTTAATCAGTTGGGGACTCATTAGTGAAGCTTGTCTTTATCTCCCTGAGCCTCTGACTTCTTTGCTTGTTTTTGAACACGGTATTAGTGTTTTGTTTGTTTTGTGCAGAACTCGGTGAAATCAACTCTAATGGGCTGAACAAATGGGAAGCAGGCAGAACGTCAATTCCTGGCAAAGAACCACCCCTCTCTATGTTCTTCTGCCTCTCTGCACGACTATGTGGTTTCCCAGGAAAAAATGCTTGAAGAGCTGGAAAGAAAAGCAATCATACTTTTAATTGGGCCACGTACAACAATTATTTATTGCAGAGCCACTAATGAGAATGACAGGAATCAGTCTTCAGTCACCAAGCAGTCAGAGAAGCAGCATGGCGTAGTGGATAGAGCATGGGCCTGGGAGTCAGAAGGTCATCAGTTCTAAGCCTGGCTCTGCCACTGGTCTGCTGTGTGACTTTGGGCAAGTCACTTCATTTCTCTGGGGCCTCAATTACCTCATCTGTAAAATGGGGATTGAGACTGTGAGCCCCATGTAGGACAGGGACTGTGTCCAACACAATTTGCTCGTATCCACCCTATTGTTTAGTTCCAAGCCTGACACACAGTAATCGCTTAAAAAATGCCATTATTATTATTACATTTGTCTCAATAATAATTGGGGTATTTGTTAAGTGCTTACTATGTGCCAAGCTCTTTACTAAGTGCTGGGGGTAGATACAAATAATCAGGTCCTTTATGGGGCTCACAATCTAATTAGGAGGGAGAACAGATATTGAATCCCCACTTTACAAAAGAGGGAACTAAGGCACAAAGTCAAGGACTCCTTATGGTATTTGTTAAGTGCTTAATATTCATTCATTCATTCATTCATTCATTCAATAGTATTTATTGAGCGCTTACTATACGTACCAAGCACTGTTCTAAATGCCGAGGTTAATCAAGTGAGACACAGTCCCTGCCTCACCTGGGGCTCACAACTAAATAGGAGGAAGAACAGGTATTGAATCCCCATTTTACAGATGAGGAAGCTGCGGCATAGAGAAGCTAACTGACTTGCCCAAGGTCACACAGCAGGCAGGTGGCAGAGACAAGATTAGAACCCAGGCCCTCTGATTCCCAGGCCCCTGCTCTTTCTACTAGGCTGCTGGAAGCAGTACTTCAAGCCAGAGTCTCCACCTCTCGGCCTCACCCACCCAACTTCCTGCCATCCCCAAGTGAAAGAAAGAACATCATATGAATGTTGTAGATAAATCTGAACTACAGACCTGACAAAATGCATTATCGATTTTCATATCAACATTTATCCAGAGGAAAATGTCAAACCCAAGGGCTATGCTGACTCCACCTCTCATTCCAGTACTGCAGAAGGTTTGCTTCGCTTTAACAGCTAGTTGGCTAACGTTCAAAAAGGTTTCTGGGTCACAATGTGATCTGTATCCCTTAAGCAAAACAGCGTGGTCTAGTGGGAAGAGGCCGGGCCTGAGAGTCAGAAAGCCTGGGCTCTAATCCTGTCTCTGCCATTTCCCTGCACCGTGACTTTGGGTGGAAAACTTACCTTCTCTGCGCCTCAGTTCCTTCATCTGACAAATGAGGATCCAATTCCTGTTCTCCCTCCAACTTAGACTGTGATCCCCATGAGGGACCTGAATATCTTTCATCTAGCCCAGCCCTTAGTATAGTGTTTGGCACATAGTGAGCCCTTAACGAATACCACTATTATTATACTCACCCACCCCCAGTCCCATGACTTTATATTCTTGCGCTTCCTCTATCTGTAACTTATTTTCATGTCTGGTGTCTGGCTCCCCCGCTAGATTATAAACTCCTCAAGGGCAGATGTTTGATTGAGTCATGTTTAACAACTCTATTGTATTGTGTTCTAATTTACTGTCTTATTGCAAAGTCAATAATGGGAAGAACCCAGGCCTGTCAATCAGAAGGACCTGGGTTCTTCGTCCCAACTATGCCACTTGTCAGCTGTGAGATCTTGTGGAAGTTGCTTAACTTCTCTGTCCCTCAGTTACCTCATCTGTAAAATGGGGATTAATACTGTGAGCCCCATATGGGACATGAACCGTGATCAACCTGATTAGCTTGTATCTACCGCAGAGCTTAGTTCAGTGCTTGGCACATTGCAAGTGTTTTACAAAGACCATTTTTTTAAAAAAGCGATGGAGCTGGGATTAGCACCCAGCTTCCCCGGGTGCTCATGGCTTGGTAGGGAGGAAAAAGAGGAGAAGGAGGAAGCACAGCAATGTCTCCATCCCCTCCCTTCATTCCCCACTCCTCCCAGACCCAGGAACTCCAACTGTTAGGAATTCCTGGACACTCCCTGAAGCCTTCAGCCAACTTCCCTCCGCAGGGCGAGGGTAGCAAGGAGGCAGGTCTTCCACATCAATTCATCAATGGAGTAGTCGTAGAACTGGCAGTTAGGAGTTCCTCCACTTGCCTGCTGTGTGGGCTTGGGCAAGTCATTTGACCTCTCCGTACCTCAGTTTCCTCATCTGTAAAATGGGGGTGCAATACCATTTCTCCCTCCCTCCTAGACTGTGAGCTCCATGTGGGACAGGGATCGGGTCTGATCTGATTGCATCTACCAAAGGAACTGGTGCATAGGATACTCTTAACGAATACCCCAATTATCATTATTATATATAATAGCAATAACATTCATCGAGTTCTGTGGACTAGACAAAGCTCTCAGGAATACAGAGCAAGCAAGTGGAATATTCCCCACCTCCAAGAAGCTTCTACTCTGATGGGGGAGACATATAAAAATATTCACAGAATCAGCAAAAAAATCATTAAATATACAATGTGAACACATTTTGCATTGAAAAGCATAGATGTAGAAGCAGGGGTGTAGCTAACTACACCAGCTAGACATAGTAGAAATTAAGCGATCAAGTTAAGTGAGAAGCAGCATGATGTAGATCTTAAATCACTGGCCTGGGGGTCAGAGGATCTAGGTTCTGATCCTGACTCAGCCACTTGTCTGGTGAGTGACTTTGGGCATGTCACTTCACTTCTCTGTGCCTCAGTAAACTCCATGTGGGACATGGACTGTGTCCAACTTGAATACCTTTTTATCAAGTCTTGGCATATAATAAGTGCTTGAGGAGTGTGGACTAGTGGTTAGAGCCCAGGCCTGGGAAAAAAAAAAGGGAAGCGGGAAAAAGACTGTTGAGGGAAGTAGAGTTGATGAAGAGGTAATGGAGAAAGTTGGGGAAGTTTCCAACAAAATAGCAATGAAGAGTCAGGGAGAGTGTAGAGGCAACTAGAGATTTCAGTAAGAGATTAAAAGTTTGGAAGAGCTGATGGAAGATTAAGTAGCCAGACAATTAGACACTAAGGTGATGACAATTTCCAACTGTTGCCTGTATTGACCTAAATCCTCCTACATAAGAAACTCTCTTCTCTACTCAGAAGCTCACAGGTCTGTCCTTCAGTTTAAAATTCTCTTGGGAAAAAGTCCAGATACCTAGACAGAGCAGAATTCAAGCTGAGAAACAGAATCCAGACAAAGACCACCCGTGCACAAACCAAGTTTGGGCTTGGGAAGCAGCATGGCTTAGCACATAGAGAATGGGTCTAGGAGTCAGAGGACTCGGGTTGGAATCCCCACTCTATCATTTGTCTACCTTGTGATCCTGGGCAAGTCACATAACTTCCCTGGGCCTCAGGTTCTTCATCTGTAAAATGGGGATTCTATAGCCATTCTCCCCAGTCAGACTGTGAGCCTCATGTGCAACAGAGACTGTGCCTGACCTGATTAACTTGTATCTGCCCCATTCCTTGACACATTGTAAATGCTTAACAATTGGTATTATTATTAGCATTATTGCATGAGTAAAAATGAGCAAAAATGAGAAAATGAGTCATCTCAAATAATAATCCTTGGAAGGGCCAGAGAAGAGTGGGCAAAAGGTTGAGCAGGCCAACTCTTCCTGATTAATCCATGAATGATTTATAATAATATTAATCGTGGTATTTGTTAAGTACTAACAATGTGCCAGGTACTGTACTAAGTGCTGAGGTACATACAAAATCATTGGATTGGATGCAGTCCCTGTCCCGCATGGGGCTCACAATCTTAATCCCTATTTTACAGATGAGATAACTGAGGCAGAGGGAAGTGAAGTGGCTTGCCCAAGACCACAGCAGACAAATTGCATATCCAGGATTAGAACTCAGGTCCTTTGACTCCCGGGCCTCTGCTCTTTCCATTAGGCTACACTGCTTTGACTCTTCTCCTGAAAGAAGTGAGCCCCTTTGGGCAAATGACAGGGGGGAATCTTAATCAATCAATCAATCAATCAACATTTATTTATTGAGCTCCTACTATATGCAGAGCACTGTACTAAACACTTGTGGAATACAGTAAATACAATCCCTACTGGCAAGGAGCTCAGTTGTGATCAGGAAACGTGTCTTCTAACTCTGCCGTACTCTCCCAAGCGCTTAGTACAATGTTCTACTCATAGTAAGCACTCAAATGCCATTGACTGATTACAACCTAGCAGGGATACAGACACTAAAAGAAAGTTCTCTCCTGGGATCTATAATCAATAAATAAAGGAACTAGTAGCCAAGAAATGCACTGAAGATTAATGTTAGGAAGACTTGCTATGAAGAGCCTGGGAAAAGTCATGAAATATGCTGATGTAACAATTGTCAAAAAAATACAAATTGTCAGCTCTATGGTGTTTCCAGTGACAATGTATGGATCTGAAAGCTGGACAGTGAAAAAACTGGGTAGAAAGAATATCGATTCTTTTAAAATGTGGTGTTGGAGAAAGCTTTTGCGAACACCATGCACTTCCTGAAAAACGAACAAATGGATTTGGGAGCAAATTAAGCCAAAGTGGTCTTTGGAAGGCCAAATGACCTGATTTAGATTAGCATATTTTGGACACATTAATCAGGAGGACTAATTTGCTGGAGAAGACACTAATGCTAAGAAAAGTCCAGGGAAAATGTGGAAGAGGCAGACCAGCAGCTGGATGGATAGAGACCATAACAGTCATAATGGAATGTTGTGGATATGGCAGAGGACAGGGCATTCTGGAGAAAGTATATAGATGGAGTGACTATGAATCAGAAACAATTCAACAGCACTTAATAACAATAGTAATAATAAGAGGGAAGCAACCAAGAATAAAGATGAATTAGTAGAAATCATAATAATCTTTGTGGTATCTGTTAAGTGCTTACTGTGTGCCAAGCAGTGGGGTAGAAACAAGACACAGATGGGACTCACAATCTAAGGATGGAGGAAAACAGGTAATGACTCTCCATTTTACAGATGAGGAAACTGAGGCCCAGAGAAGTTAAGTGATTTATCGAAGTTCACACAGCAAACAAGTGGAAAATCAGGATTAGAACACAGGTTCTCTGACTCTTGGGACTGTGCACTTATAATTAGGTCACTCTTCTTCCTATAGCAAAGGGCTTCCACCTAGATGGAAGCTTCTAGAATGGGTTCAGATGCTCAAAATTCTTCCCTTCTGCCACATAGCCATTGGGAAAAATGTTCTATAGAGCAAGGGCTCTTCTGGCCTGACGTGCCAGTTACTGAATCCCATAGGGCTTGAATTTATGCAGCGAGTCAAACAGACAAGAGTAAGACAGATCCTTTCCACTGATGTCAAGAAGAACTCAGTGGCAAACAGTCAGTCGTATTTATTGAACACTTACTGTGCTCAGAGCACTGTACTAAGTGGGGAGAGTCCAATATAACAATAAACAGACACATTCCCTGACCCCAGCAAGCTCATTCTTGCACTGAGAAGTAGTGTGGCTTTGTGGAAAGAGCATGGGGCCTGGGAGTCAGAGGACCTGAGCTCATTCATTCATTCAATTGTATTTATTGAGTACTTACTGTGTGCAGAGCACTGTACTAAGTGCTTGGGAAAGGACGATGGTTCTAATGCTGGCTCCAGCACTTGTCTACTGTGTGACCTTGGCCATGTCACTTCACATCTCTATGCCTCAGTCACCTCATCTGTAAAATGGAGATTGAGTCCATGAGCCCTGTATGGGACGTGGACTTGCTTTGTAACCATGGGCAAGTCACTTAATTCCACTATGCCTCAGTTCTGCTGTTCTTCCTACTTAGACTGTGAGCCCCATGTGGGACCCGGACTGTGTTCAACCTAATTAACTTGTATCTAGCCCAGTGCTTAGTATATTACCAGGCACGTAGTAAGTGCTTAACAAACACCATTAAAAAGTGTGAAGATGTGACCTGAGCAAGTTTAACGGGGATAGAAATTTAAGGCAGAGTCTGGCAGCCTGTTAGAAGAGTTTTAAAGCTCCAGGGCTTCTCACTGAAAGGCCAAAAGTCATTTTATCCAGAGTTTCCTCCCTGCTCCCATGTGTTTGAATGATAAATTCCCTGGGGACAGACAAAAACTTTTGGGGAACAGCGGTGGACAGATTTTCCGTTCTATTGAATCAATCAATCAATCAATGGTGTTTATCGAGCTCTTATTGTGTGCACAGTACTGTACTAATCACTTAAGATAATACAGTATACCAGAGTTGGTAGACACGTTCCCTGCCCACAGTGAACTTACAGTCCGAAGAAAATATGCTTCCAAATTGTTCTCTCTGATTTCCTCATGAGTGACCCCTCACCTAGATTGGAAACTCTCTGAGGGTAGGGATCATAGCCACTAACTCTATTATAGTATCCCAAGAGCTTATTACAGTGCTCAGCATAGAGAAAGTGCTCAATCAAAGCTATTGATTCGTTCAATGAGTGTTTAGAGTAGAAAATTTGCGGGAGGAGGGGGGATGAGGTGGGTGAGGGAGGAGAGAGGGGTGGTGTTCAGAAAAATAAAATCAAGCAACATGGCCCAGTGGATAGAGCAAGGACCTGGGAGTCAGAAGGACCGGGTTCCAATCCTGGCTCTGCCACGTACGTGCCGTGTGACCTTGGACAAGTCACTTAATTTCTCTGAGCTTCAGTTACCTCCTCTGTAAAATGTGAACAGGGACTGTTTCCAACCTGATTATCTTGTATCTACCCCAGCGCTTAGCAGTGCCTGGTAAATAGGAAGCGCTTAACAAATACTATAAAAAGAAAATAAAACCTTTTTTTAATAAAAATCCAAGATTCCTGTAGAGGTTCTTTTTTCAGATACGGTTTGTGAGCACATTACCACACAATAACCCACACAGTGGGGATCCTTGAGTGACCCCAGAAACCTGGAAATGAACTCGCCCCAGGAGTGGCATAAGGATGAACACAAGAGAGAAAACTGTTTTTTCTTCTTTTGTCCTTTTTAAATAACGAGTGTCAGAAGCAAACGATTGAGTGAACTCAGAATAGAAAACGAACGCCAGGAAATCCTTGGCTGGGGTAGTTCAACAAAACACGGTGTAAATTTAGAAACGTTATAAGAGCCGACAAACAGCACGTGTAACATTTCTAAATTGACATCTTGTTTCAGCTTTCCACCACATCGGTTTTCACTTTATGACTCTAGTCTCCTTTGTGACACTAGCTCCAGGGGTGCGGGGGGACAGAGGGGTGAGGAAGATGGGGAGAAATGGAGAAACAATTTTCAAAGCCATGAGTGAGAGAAAAGGAAGAGAAATTTTGAAGGAGAGAGGCAGGAGAGAGGGAAGAGGTGAAGGGTTATGGTATGTCAGGTGGAGTCACCGGAGAGGTTTGACACATCCATTTTGCTTCTGATGAAAACAGAAGTCGGCTACCTTATCAAGAAACCCTGTTGACTCAAAATAAATACGTTGGTGGTTTCCTAGTCCTCTCAGCATCAAGCAGACACACCGGATTTTCGGCTTTAAGGCACTTTATCAGCTCTCTCCCTCCGACTTCTCAATCATTCGATCAATCGATGATATTTATTGAGGGCTTACTGTGTGCAGAGCACTGTACGAAGCATTTGGAAGAGTTCAATACAACAGTCTCAAGGAGCTTACAGTCTCCACCCTCTTCTCCCAATACACCCCAGCACACACACTTCGCTTCTCTAAAACTAACCTATTCACTGATCTCTTGCAATCTGAGAGGACTCAGCTCTCACTCTCTTCAGAGCCCTTCTGAAATCACATCTCCTCCAGAAGCCTTCCTCATTAATGGGTAATATTCGCAGTTTGTATAGGTAAATACACGCCACCGAAACAATGAAGTACTTTCATCCTCCCAAAGCACTCAGGTATGAATCTCACATGCTCCATTACTTCTTCCAACCTTTAATTTACTGTAGTGTCTGTCTCCCTGACTAAATGGTAAGTTCCTTGAGGGCAGGAATTGTATCTGTTAATTTTAATGTATTCTCTCAAGCGCTTAATACAGTGCTCTGCAAACTATAATCGCTCAGTAAATACCAGTGATTGATTAATTGATTCTACCTGCCTTGTTGATCATGGATTTGAGCAATTCCTGAGGAAGGCAAGACCAGATGGGTGAGGGAGAAGATCATGATTCATAGTGCCAAACTGTTTTCCACTCTGAGTTGACCCTGGGTTTTTGATAGCGTGGTCCCGCCTGCAAATAAGTGCACTGTTACACTGGTGTATCTGTTTAATCCCAGCAACTTTGGATTTAGTAAATTGCTGAACAGTGCTTGCTAATGGTGTGCTTTCGATAATTCCTATAGTGTGAAATCTCAGCCAGATTTAATGTTTAATATCCTTGGGATTCACATGGAAATTATTACAGATATTATGTATTCCACTCCCTGGACTTGGAATTAATTTTAAAATTGAGTCTAAGTGCATCCGTTTTCTATCCTTGGGGGAGTTCAGATCAGTAATAGTCTATTTATTCTGAAGTTTCTGAAGTTGAAAACGCTTCTTCGCTTTGTTGTGTTAGATCTGAGTCTCTCCATGGTCCGTTCAGCCTGGACATTTTTATTTTCATTGGTGCTTTGGAACACGTCATTCATTAGATTTCCACTTGGAGAAATGTATTTATTCTCCCAAGCTTTACCAGTTTAAGTAGAGGGGTTGCTTTGTGGGCTCCTAAATTTGCAAAAATATCGCCAGTTTGTGATAGTCTGCCAAGATTCAACAATAAAATAGCTACATCTATATCGTCTTCCCTAGGAAAATCTGTCATGGAAACTGAATCACGAGAGCATTAACCAATTAGTGCCTTGACTCTAGCTCTGAATGAGTTAGAAAGCTTAGCACCTGGAAAACCTCCAAGCTTTGTGGAATAAAGCGAGCAGACCTACTTTAGGTGGTGATCCAAGAATTCCCAGACAATAAATCTTTAATTTGCTACACCGATCGCTCTCGCACAGTAAAAATTAAAGGAGCCTGTGGCATATCAGATATTGTAATAATAATGGTGGTATTTGTTAAGCACTTAGTATGTGCCAAGCAAGCACTGTACTAAGCAATGGGGTAGATATGGGTTAAGTGGCTTGGATAGGGTCCCTGACCTTCAGAAGGTTCGCAGTTTATGTTGGAGGAAGAACAGTTATTGAATCTCCATTTCACATATGAGGAAACTGAGGGACAGAGAAGTTAAGTGACCTGCCCAGGGTCACACAGCAGGGCAGTGGCAGAACTGGGATTAGAACCCAGGCTCACGCTATTTCTCTCAAGATCTGCTTCCTTAACAGTTTAAAGTTTTACCCTTAACCGTGTCAATATTCTAAGCCTCACAGGAATGAAATATTCCCAAAAAAATCACCAACAGTCAATTGTTGTTTCAACATGGATGGCAGGTGGTTGGGAGTTCAATTGTTCTAAAGATCAATTAAGATCAGTCAATCAATCAATCAAGGGTATTTATTGAGCAGTTACTGTGAACAGAATACTGTACTAAGTCCTTGGTTCAGAAAAGTCCTAAATTCTGCCAACAATTTTCTGTGTTTAATAGCTGTGGCTTGCCACAAGCTTTATTTCACTCCTGCTCCTCATCTTTCTTCCAGTAATCGTACAGTTGTCTTCAAGAAATCCCCAGGTCTAAGTGGGCTGCAAGCATTTCGGTTTGAGATGAATTCACTTTTTACTTATTTCAAAGTCCTCCTCGAGGCTTCTGGTAGTAAATGCAAATGGACGGAACAATAGATTAAGCCCTGACATGGGAGTGAAAACTAGGCATTCTACCCCCACCAGGGAGATGATTATGAGAGAGACAAAGAGAATCTGGTTCCTCTGGTCAAACCCTCCCCCGTGGAAAGAATTTGGGAGTCACAAGACCTGGTTCTAGTCCTCACCCTGACAAGCCTGTGCTCCTTGTCTTTGGGCAAGTCACATAACTTCACTGGACCTCACTTTCCTCCTCCATAAAATGGGGATTACAGTACTTCTCCCTAAACGAAGGAATGTTGTAAGGGTGAAAGGAGGTCACTGATGTGAAAGTGCTTTAAGAAAAAATAGTTTTCCTCTCTCCAGTCAATATTTTGCCTTGCTGCCCTGATCATTTCTCTAAGAAATTATTCTGTGTTCATGATCTCCACTCCTCAAAAGTCTCCGATGTTTGTCCATCCATCTAGGCACCAAATAGTAACTCCTTACCGTCATCTTAAAGACACTCAATCAGCTCCCTCCTTCCTTATCCTTGTCCTCTCTCATCAAAACGCAGCCTGCTCACTTCTCTCCTTTTTCACCAACCCGTTCACTTTAACACATTCTCATCTCTCCTGCCTTTGACCTCTCTCTCACTCCCCCCTCCTTCCCAGAACTCCCTCACCCTTCATATCCAACAGGCTGTAAACTCGTTATGGGCAGGGAATGTGTCTATTGCTATATTGCACTCTCCCAAGCGCTTAGTAGAGTAAGCACACAATCAATACAATTGAATGATTGAATGAATGCTCTGAACACAGTAGTGCTCAATAATTAACTGCACACTTACTGTAGTAAATGCTCAGTAAACACTACTGATTGATGATTCACCTAATCTCTCTTACTCTCTCACCCTGTCTTTCCCACTTTTTTATAGCCAGCACAAACTTAGTCACTTCCAAACGAGCTACTGACCCAAAAGATCATCAAGGTTGTCAACAAGCGACCTATTCAGAGCTTAGAACAGTGCTTGGCACATAGTAAGCACTTAACAAATCCCATAGTTATTATTATTATATTTGCCTCTAAAGCCAACAGGTGGGTGATTAACTGAGCTAAGAGGCCAGTCCCTCTGTTTGAGAGACGACACTTTCAGATTAGAATGACTTTATTTGTTGGCTCCAGTTCAGGATCCGATTCATTCTACTTGAAAGAAACTCACTCAGCACTGCTGAAAAAGCTTCTATCCCCAGACTGTGCAAATCCAGAATACATTCTGGAGTGTATGGGTCTAAAATAACACCATCTATTTATAATAATAAATAATAATTGTGGCATTTGTTAAGCACTCATTCTGAGCCAAGCACTGGGTAGATAAAAGCTAATTAGGTCCCACATGGGGCTCACAATCTAAGTAGGAGGGAGAATAGCTATTTAAGGCCCATTTTTTCAGATGAGGGAACTGAGGCACAGAGAAGTGAAGTGACAAGTTTCCATAACAGCTAAGTGGAGGAGCTGGAATTAGAACTCAGGTCCTCCAAGTACCAAGCACGTGCTCTTTCCACTAGGTCATGTTATATATCTACTAATAGCCTAAATCAAAGTTTGCAGGTTTCAGTAGGGTCAGCCTGGCACCAATATGCTCTTCAGCCATTCAAATTCATTACATTTACAACAAAGAAATCCAGCAATGTGTAAATAGCCCATTATGGGGATTATGGGAAAGACCTTGAAGTCTTCAAATGGGTCTTCTCTCCTTTTTTATCACATCATCTCTTGAAACACTGTTCTCAATGGATAGAGTATGGACCTGGGAGTCAGAAGAACCTGAGTTCTAATCCTTGCTCTTCCACTTGTCTGCTGTGTGACCTTGAGCAAGTCACTTCACTTCTTCAGGCTTCAGTTACCTCATCTGTAAAAAATGGGGATTAAGACTGTGAATCCCATTTGGGACAGGGACTGTATCCAACGTAATTATCTTGTATCCATTCCCAAACTTAGTACAGAGCCTGGTATATAGTAAACACTTAACAAATACCACTAAAAATTTTGAAAAGAGAGATGGTCTGAGAGGAGCCTCACCAAACAGAGCCTGGACAACAGGACTTAAGCTAGGTCACTTTGTTTCCAACCACAGCTCTTTCCACTAGATGGATTTCCCTCCCTTAGGGAATTTCAGACCAGCTGAGCCCCTGCATGTAAATCTTGGGGAAACAGAGGCAGAGAGAAGCCCCTCCACAATGGGTAGGTCTTTGCTTTGGCATTCATTCCCCACCAAGAGGCCATTAAACACTCATCCATGTTTTGTCAGAGCCAGGAGCGCGTATTTTATTCTGACAAATCCGGATGAGTAAGTACTCAGGAATCAGTAATTTTTTCTTCAACTGAGCACAGAGTAGAGTCTGCTGAATAATAACAGTTGGGCTTTCATTTCATTTGGTCCTTTGGCTTGAGGTTTTCCCTGTGAGCTCAGAAGACTTTGGACATTGGTGAGTCCTTCAAAGAAAAAAAATCAGAATTGAAAACCAAGTACTCCCCACCATCCCACTGTGTGATACCCAGACTTATTCTGTATAGACAGCTCTTGTAAAAGGCCTAGTCACCATGTAGTTCTCAGCTGACAAAAATGGACAGTGTTTGACACATATTAAGTGCTGAACAAACATAATAATAACCATTTTTAAAAATAGATTAATCATTCTTTCCTAGGACCTAAGAAACGACTGCACAAAATAGAACTGACCAACCAAGAGGTGGATTTTGGATGTTTGGTGCACTTTTACATAATAAAAAAAAAACTGTCTTCAAAACATTTCACCACCTAAATATAAGGCATTCAGGATATATAGGTTAGCCTATCAGCAGCATAATATCACTTAAAGGTCACACCGCCCACAGTTGTCAGCTTACTTCATCGTCCACAGATTAGACTTGGTCAAAGAGTGAGCAAAATTACATCTGCTTTCTGCCTGGCTCCCCTTCTAGACTGTAGGTTTGTTACGGGCAGGGAACGTGTCTGCTAATTCTGTTGTATTATGCTCTCCCAAGAACTTAATACAGTGCTTTGCACATAGTAAACGCTCAATAGATACGAGGAGTAGCTGATCCTCTATGTGGGCAAGGCACTGGGTAGGGACAAATCATAAAGCATGTTCATTTTAATAAGCAGAAAATCAAACTTACGTGAGATTGTTCCTGGAAGAATTCAAGTGAGCTTTCCTACCCTAAGAGGTGTTTGACGGATCCACGTTGTCCTTTACCCAGGAAGGAAAGTAAAAATAAAGGATACCTTGAATGGTGGGCTATAGAATGTAGTCCACTAGACTGTAAATTATTTGTGGGCGGGGAATGCGTCTACCGACTATTATATTGTACTCTCCCAAACACTTAGTTTAGTTCTCTTCACCTTGCCCCCTCCTACCTCACCTTGCTTCTCTCCTTCCACATCCCAGCCCACACACTTCACTCCTCTAGTGCTAACCTACTCACTGTGCCTCCATCTCGACTGTCTCAGCGCCCACATTCTGTCTCTGACCTGGAACACCCTCCCTCCTCAAATCCGACAGACAGTTAATCTCTCCCTCTTCAAAGCCTTACTGAAGGCACATCTCCTCCAAGAGGCCTTTCCAGACTAAGCCCTATTCTTCCTCCTCTCTCACTCCCTTCTGCGTCGCCCTGACTTGCTCTCCCCTCCTCCCAGCCCTACAGGACTTGTGTACATAGCTGTAACTTCATTTATTTATATTAATGCCTGTCTCCACCCTCTAGACTGTAAGCCTGTTGTGGGCAAGGAATGTCACTGTTTATTGTTGTCTTGTACTTTCCCAAGGGCTTAGTACGGTGCTCTGCATACAGTAAGTGCTCAAATCTGTTTGAATGAATGAATGAAGTGTTAATAAATATCACTGATCAACTGAGTGAGTGGTACTGTTCTCCAAAATGCCCCGAGCCCTCAAAAAATGAAGACGTAGCATAGCCTAGTGGACGTAGTACAGGCCTGGGTGTCAGAAGACATGGCTTCTATTCTCTACTACCTCACTTGCCTGCTGGGTGTCACTTAAATTCTCCATCCCTCAGTTTCCTCATCTGTAAAACGGATTCAATACCTGGTCTCTCTCCTCTTTAGACAGTAAATCCTGTGTGGGATAGGGAATGTGTCCCACCTGATTATCTTCTATCTACTTTGCCACTTAGAACGGTCCTTGACCCATAATAAGTGCTTAACAAATATTATTATTATGATCACTTTTACTATTATTACTATTAAACAGCCCTGCAAGTTGGGGAAGCAGCATAGCCTAGTGGAAAGAGCACAGGCCTGGGAGTCAGAGAACATGGGTTCTAATCCCAGCTCTGCCATATATCTGCTGCATGATCTTATGCAAGTCATTTCACTTCTCTGTGACTCAGTTATCTGTAAAAAGGGGATGAAGACTGTGAGTCCTATGTGGGATAGGGACTGTGTCCAACCTGATTCACTTGTAACTACCCCAGCGCTTAGAACAGTTCTTGATGCCCAGTAAAAGTGCTTAACAAATACCACTTCAGCAAAGAAGCATGGTAAGATGATGTTTCTATCCCTTTCTGACTGCCAGCCCTGGGTTTAAAGACTGGAAAAGAGAAGAATAAATGCAGTCTCTGCCCAGGGGGAACCCCCGAGCCCTTGTTTTCCCAGTTCTCCAATATCACCCCATTTCCAGCCTGACTTGTCACATGATTGGGAATTTTACAAGCCCATCAAATACCTCCACTTGCTATAAATCAACCCTTACCACAACACTGTGCTCATATCTTTATCAAGTGTATATTGCCTGTCTCAGTAATATTCTCTGGGGAGTATAAAGTAATAATATATCTGTCTGCAGTCAGGTTCATTTACCTTGAAGAACACACACACTCACAGATACACACGCTTTTAAAGAAATAAAATCCAAGTAGCTTTGAACACAGACTTCTGATATGTCGCCCTCAAAGAATGTGCTTTGTTTTTACCTGAATTTTTGGCCTAATTGCCTCAAGCAGTAGGTTGCTCTCAGCTGGTCATGAGGGAAAGTTATCTTGATAATGTCAGAAAGGGGAGAGGATCGTGACTGAACTATCCTGCTTCTTTCTCAGGGGCTGAAGTAGTGGGATGAATTATCATGAATCAACACATTGCTGGGCCTCTCTCACTATGATGAGAAGAAGCAAGGCCTAGTGGCAAGAGCAAGGTCTTGAGTTCTAATTCTGGCTCCGCCATTTGTCTGCTGTGTGGCCTTGAGCAAGTTGCTTCACTTCTCTGTGCCTCACTTACCTCCTTTGGAAAATGGGGATTAAGACTGTGAGACACATGTGGGGCAGGGACCATGTCCAATCTGAATAACTTGTATCTACCCCAGTGCTTAGAACAACCCTTGGCACATACTAAGTGCTGAACAAGTACCATGACTATTATTATTATTATTATGATTCACCAGCCCCACAATAAGGATGGGGACATGTGGTGAAAGTCACATCTTCTCAGGACTTCATTCCTCTAAGTTCCTTGAGGTCAAGCATCATGGCTACCAACTTCGTTGCATTGTACCCTCTCCAAGCATTTAGTACAGTGCTCTGCACCCAGCAAGTGTTCAATAAATGCCACTGACTGATGGATTGAGGTAGATACAAGAGAGACTCGAGAAATTCATCGCCCTGTCAGTGACCTTACTCCCTGTGGATGCTATTGACTCTCCTGAGAGGATGAAGTGGAACTGGTATTTACATATTGGGTGTGAGTCCGTAAAGAGTATTGTTTTGCCCAGAGGATCTATAAGTGTTTTTGTTTGCTCCTGCATAGAGGGATGGATTCATTCCCAGGTTAGGCATATACACAGAGGCAAATCTGCTTTCTCTTTTTACTGGTCAACTCAGGCAAGTTCTTTCACTGGAACCTCCTTTGCCCCAGGAAGAAAACATGCTGGCATACTTCCTGCTGATCTTGGCTTCTGATTTCTGTGGAGAGAGCTGTGGGGTGAGGTGAAGAGAGCTCTCCTTGACTAAGAGGAGAAAAGATCAATCTTAAGTCACCTCAGGAAATTTCCCAAGTTTGACTTCCAGGTGTCTGAGTAACCCCCACAGGTGAATTTTAGAATCTCTCCAAATGATTGGCACCTCTTTCAAGGGATTTGTTCAGCAACAAGGATCATTGCTTTTGTTCTCTTCATAATCAAACTCCCAGAAAGCTCAGTGAATGCTAGACAATTTTGTTTTCATTGTTTCCTTAGAGAAGCAGTGTTGCCTAGTGGATAGACCGCAGACCTGGGAGTCAGAAGAATCTGGCTACTAATTATGGCTCCGCCATTTGTCTGCTGTGGCACCTTGGGCAAGTCACTTCACTTCTCTGGCCTCAGTTATACCTTTGTAAAATGGGGATTAAGACGATGAGTCCCACGTGGGAGATGGACTATGTCCAAACTCATTGGCTTGTATCTACCCCAGTGTTTAGTACAGTTCCTGGCACACAGTGAGTGTTTAACCAACACCATTTGAAAACAAAAATTGTACCTCTCCTCATGGAGCCAGTTGGCTTATGAAAATGATCTCAATCCATTCCCGTGCGTGCCATAAAGTGTTCAGTGGTTATCTTCAACACCCACTGATACCTGGGAAAACTAAAATACAGTTCAGAGACGAGTTTATTCAGGAGGACTGTAGGATACTGTTATCTTTTCTCCCAGACTTCCAACCCAAGCAGAGAATGGCTTCTTCTGTCCAATTCACTGACCGTGGGCTGAGGAAGAAGTGTCAACCTTCACGGAGCTAACCCAACTGTCCCAGGACAGTTCATGAGAAGCAACGTGACCTTAGTGGAAAGAGCATGGGCCTGGGAATCAGAGGGACCTGGGTTCTAATCCCAACTCTGCCACATGTCTGATGTGTGACGTTGGGCAAGTCATTTAACTCCTCTGTGTCTCCTTTAGCTCATCTGTAAAATGGGAATTAAATCCTACTCCCTTCTACTTAGACTGTGAGCCCCATGAGGGACAGGGACAGTGTCCAACCGGATTAACGTATCTGCCCCATTACTTGGAAACAGCATTTGGTACATAGTAAGCACATAAATACCTATCTTTATATATATATACACATATATATACATACATATATGTCAATATAAATAATATTGAGAAGAGTCATGCCTGCAATTGGCCACCAGAAGAAAAACACTAGGCACTTCCTTCTGGAAAGGATATGGTCTGTATTATAGGTAATGGGTACATCACCTGAGAGCCAGCTCTACATATCTATCGACAACCAGATAGACAGATCATGTAATCATAATCACAACCATGGTCTCTGTAAACCAAAAATCATGATAATGAGCCCCCAAACTGTACAACTGTAGGCCTTTAAATTGGAAACACACCTAAGACGTTTCTAATGCGAAGTGCAGTATGTAGTAATTAGATAAATCTTGGAAGGGAAATTTCTAAGCTGTCACAGTTCCCTTAAAATTGCCTGACATTTCTCCTTTAACTCACCTAGGGGTGCTTTCAGGGCAAAATGAAAACTGTGGGGTTGGAAGATTTTCCGTTTGTCTAGCTATTATAAGCTCGTGAATCCATCATTTTAAAACATCCCAATCCACACTTGATGTTCCTTGTAATTTCACTGGTGTTTAATTGATTTTACAACATATTGTGGTTTAATTAAACACCAGACATAAGCTTCACCGGGATCCTCTCTCTCTCTCTCCCCTTCTCTCTCTCACTCTCTCTCTCTCTCTTTCTCTCCTCTCCCTGCACCCCCTTCATCTCTGCAATGCTTGGTCTTGTAAATCTGCAACTCGACACTGAAAGAATGGTTGAGGGTTACCAGAGAATTGAGTTCTTTTCCCCTAAAATCCCTGTGTCAAATTTATTTCCTTTTTATGAGTGATAGGCTGTCTGCATTATTCCCAAGCCTCCCAAATCTCTAAAAAAAAAATGTAAATAGTAATTCTTATTAATTGTTGTGGCACCTGCATGGATATGGCTAAATCTGGTCAACAGCAGGTCCTCCTGCTGTTTTACTCAGCTGGCAACATGCTCTCGATCCTGGCAGATGCTTCTGTTTTGTTTTTCTTTCAGGCAGAAAGGAACTTTATGGACCTTTTGTAATTCTTTTCAGGAAATCACAACCTTTTGGTTTGAGATGCACCACCCCAGAGCAAACTGTTTGAAACCCACTCTGGAAGGTAGAGAGAAAAACGAGGACACTGATGGGGGTGAAACTCTCTGGGGTGAAATCCCTCTCAGGGTGGCTGGGGGTGTTCAAGGTATGGGGTCTTGGTTAAATGCTAATTACATGCCAAGCACTGAACAAAGCACTGGGGTTGATAGAAGATAGTTTGGCCACAGTCCCTGTCCTTCATGGGCCTCACAGTCTAGGTAGGAGAGAGAACCCCCATTTTACAGACAAGGAAAATGAAGTAGAGAGCAGTGAAGTGCCCAAGGTCACATAGCTGGCAAGTGGCAGAGCCGGGATTAGAACCCAGGTCCTCTGGCTCCCAGCCCTCTGTTCTTTCCCCTTGACAACTCTGTGTCATGATAGGATTGTGCTGTGAATTCCGAACAGAGAAAAATGACAGGAAGCGGGAAAGAACCTTAAGGATCGAGTTATTCTACTATTCCTGATCATCCTCTCAGACCTCACACTCTGGGAAATTGCCCTACAGAGAAAACCGTGAGTTCTCTTGATCTCATTTTTTTCTCTCCAGATTCTCTGAGACAAGTGAATTATCTGGTTCAGAAATTGGGCCACCAAGTTCTCTGGATTATTTCTGAATTCTCAGGAGAATGGCATTTTAACCCGGCCAGGCATCCAATGAAGAATTTCCCATGGAATTAAGAACCTGTCTCGCCATTAGATGTTTGAATAGAAACATTCTGAAATACTTCATCCCTTCTAAAGAGTGCACACCCCCTTAGGAAACTTTAATAATTGTAGTCTTTGTTAAATGCTCACTATATGCCATATACCTTACTAAATGCTAAGTGCTATATCTGAGATAATCAGTAGGACACAATCTAGTCAGTCTTTCAGTTTGAGTATTCATTCATTCATTCATTTATATTTATTGAGCACTTACTACACACAGAGCACTGTACTAATCTATTGGGAGAGTACAATACAACAGTAAAAAGACACATTCCCTGCCCACAATGAACTTACAGTCTGAGCAGGATGGATGAGACAGACAGTCATCAATACAAATAAATAAAATTACAGATATGTACATAAGTGCTGTGGGGCTGGAAAGGGGAAAGAGCAAAAGGAACAAGTCAGAGTGATGCAGAAGGATGAGGAAAGGAGGAGCTTAGTCTGGGAAGGCCTTTTGAAGGAGTGAGAGGGAGAAAAGGTAATAAAACCCCATTTTACACAGAGACAAAGAGAAATTAAGTAACTTGCCCAAGGTCACACAACACGAAAGTGGCAGACCTGGGATTAGAACTCAGGACCTTTGACTTCCAGGTCCATGTGTTTTCCCCTTGGACACAATGTTTCTCTAGTGTTCCCATGCAGGAACAAGCACTGAAGGTCATTTGCCTAAATACATTGTAGGAAGAAGGTTGCTTACGGATTTCTCAGGCAATCGATCAACGATATTTTTTTTTATGGTACTTGCTAAACACTTACTATGTGACAGGCACTGTACTAAGATCCAAACTAATCCGGACGGACACAGTCCATGTCTGACAAGGTGCTTACAGCCTTAATCCCCATTTTATAGATGAGGTAACTGAGGCTCAGAGAAGTTAAGTGACTTGACCAAGGTCGCACAGCAGACAAGTGGTGGAGCTGGGATTAGAACCCAGGTCCTTTGCCTCCCAAGCCCATGGTTTATCCACTAGTCCATGCAGCTTCCCATAATCTTTACAAGAGGAGGACGCTATGTAGAAAATTTCCAATGGAAGCAATGTCTAAGAAGATAAGGAGCATAAGAATGTTGGCTCTCCTTCAAAATGATGCTTCTAATGGTTCAGGATCTTGACCTAAAATTAAGATTAACTGCCTCGGGCTGAGAAATAGTGTGGCCTTGTGGAAAGATCACGGGCCTGGGAGTCACAAATACCTGGGTTCTTATTCCAGCTCTGCTCCTTGTCTGTTGTGTGACTTTGAGCAAGTCATTTCCCTTCTCAGCCCCTCATTGACCTCATTTGTAAAATGAATATTAAGTCTGCAAGGCCTATGTGAGCTCAATTCAGTGTCTGGCACATAGTTGGTGCTTAACAAATACCATAAAAAAAAAGATGTTGAATGGCCAAGGCCATTATTAGCCTGGAAAAATATCAAAATGCTTATTCTGGAGCCATCAATGGGTGCCATCCATTAAACACATTGATGTCAGCACTAGGAGGGAGTCTCATTCTGTTGTTGAGTTGCATTTGGGAACATGTCTGTTTATTGTGGTATTTTATCCTCCCAAGTGCTTAGTACAGTGCTCTGCACACAATAAGGGTTCAATAAATGCTACTGATGAATGAGTTTCCATCATTTTCCAGTTACTGTCCACTTTGACTTAAACACTGAGGTTTTCCTTTGCAAGTCTAAAGGGGGATGGAAGATACTGTCAAGAGGAACAACTATTCAGTGCTTTGCACAAATAACCAGATGATTGTTTGGATTCTGAAGAGCAGGTTCCTGGGTGGTTACAGTTGAATGCTAGGACAGGAGACCTAGCAAGCTGAGGGAAGGGGAGGAAAAAAATTTAAATTTAAGAAAATCCAGATCTTATTTCTAAAATTTTCAGATGGCCCATGAGCATAGTACAGCGAGCTGCACATAGTAAACCCTAAGTGCAGCACTCTTAATTGGTGTATTGTACTCTCCCAACTGCTTTGTATAATGTTCTGCACACAGTAAGCGCTCAGTGATTGAACTGAACCAAACAGTAAGTGCTAAATAAATAAAGAAATTTTCCCCTACGGTTTCGATTCTGAGCCACTCGATACCAGTGGTGTGAACATACATCCGTGTCGGTCTTTAGCTGTAGTGGCCGCCGGGTCTACTGACACAGACCTATCTGAGATTGTGCCCTGTGAAGAGTCAAATGGATTTCATCCCTCCAAACTGAAGGGTCTTTTCATCTGGATAGGTCCTGGATAAAGAGAAATCAGACAAGAGTCCTGCTTAGTTCCTCTTTAAACAATCGATCAAGCGATCGATAGATCAATAATATTCATTGAATGCCCAAGGCACGCAGAGCCCTGTATTGGGGAAAGTACGAAGAGTTTACAGTCAGGTGGGAAAAAGAGAGGGCTAAAGAATTACTGAGAGGTGGAGTGATAAGAGAATTTAAGATATGTGCATAAACAGGGAGATTAGAGGTGAGTCAGGAAAGCCCTCCTGGAGGAGGTGTGATATCAGAAGGGCTTTGATGAGGAGAGCTGTGTTCTTTCAGATATGAATCAGGAAGAAGTCCCAAACTGTCAGTCAGTCACTTGTATTTATTGAGTACTTACTGTCTGCAGAGCACTGTACTAAGACTGTACTAAGAGTACAATATAACAATAAACAGATGCATTCCCTGCCCACAAGGAGCTTACAGGCAGGAGAGAGGGTGTGAGCAAGGGGTTTATAGCTAGAGAAATAAGAAAAAAATACAGTGTAGATAAGGGCAAGGGAGACAAAAGGTGAGGGAGAGGGAGGAGAGGGTGGGAGGGAAGGAGAAAAGAAGATTGGAAAAATATCCAGGCAAAACAAATGATTAGTCTCTGTCACAATGAATGAAACATTGCAAAGCAAATACTGGATTTACCTACAAATATATCCAGTTCCCCGTGGGTTTTAAACAAGCACCTTTTGTCCTTTATTTATTTATTCATTCATTCATTTATATTTATTAAGTGCTTACTGTGTGCATATCACTGTACTAAGTGCTTGGAAAGTACAACTCAGCAACAAAGAGAGACAATTCCTGCCCACAACGGGCTCACAGTCTAGAAGAGGGGAGGAAGACATCAAAACAAGTAAACAGGCATCAATAGCATCAATATAAGTAAATAGAATTATAGATTTATACACATCAAAGCAAGTAAACAGGCATTAATATAAAGTCATAGATATGTGTATATATATATACACACAAGTTTTAGCCTGTAAACTCTTTGTGAGCAGGAAATTCAATCATATTTACTCAGTTGTATTTATTGAGCTCTTACTGTGTTCAGAGCACTATACTAAGGGCTTGTGAGACTACAATAGAATAATAAACAGACACATTCCCTGCCCACAGTAAACTTACTGTGTCTGTCAACTCTGTTGTATCGTCCTCTTCCAAGTGTTTAATACGGTGCTCTGCATACAGTACATGCTTAATAATCTCAAAACAGTGTGTGTTCAATAAATGATTGTTCTGTGGACTGCTCCCTGTACGGGCCTTATGGATAGACTATACCTTCAAATGGTGGACCAGACTTCTGCCTCCTTGATTCTCTGAAACTGAAGGCTCTTTGTGAGCAATGTTTTCACAGTGCGGAAGGGAAGAGAGCAAGGTGGGGAGGACCAGCAGAAATCATCCAATCCAGAAAGGGAATATATGAGAATCCATGTCTACCCGGCCCCGAATCCCAGTCGAATAGTGAGGGAATCAGGTGGGACGAAATAGAAGGCACCGGGTAGATTATGCAAATTTCAACCAATTACCCATCTGAATGCCATCATCTCATTGCCGGAGCGGGAGTTGCTTGGATGGACACGTGGTCCATATTGAATGGCAGGAAGCAACAGACCATCAAAAAGTCTTCAACTGCCAAAAAGGAAGCCTGGCTCTATTCCCTACGAGGGCTGGGGAGGAAGGGGAGATTGGGCAAGATGTGGAGTGAGGGGAGGGGGCTCAGAAGGCAGTCTGCCTTGGGACCTGCTGGAAGGTTAATCCTCATTTCGGCATCAGACCAGACTCAAAAGTAGGAACCTGGGATCTGAGAAGACCCAACAGCCACGGCTCACAAAACAGCAGGAAAAAATGCGTGTTTACCTGACCGTGGCCGCTAATAGCCTGATGGAGCGAAATAAAAGCTAAACTGGGGATACACAAATCCGCCTTGCCCTCCCTGACCTCCGAGGAAAGTCACCTCGCGCACTCTGTGGAGAGAGGGGCAACAAGGAAGAAAGAAAAGGGAGGCAGTGGCTTTCATCCATGTGACAGACCCCACATTCCAGGCCTGAAAGAGGCCCGGCTTTCTTCCTAATTACTTTTACCGTTTAGTCTTGTTGGTTAACTTTTGGCCTTTGACTCCTAGTTGAACTACGCCACTGGGCCTGCTGGCTTCGGTCGGACTCACTGTTCGAAGGGAGTGTATCCCACAGGCCAAAAGGCCAAGAGGAGATCGTTCAGCTTTCCTCCCGGAGAAATCCAGCCAACTCTTCCTCCGGCAGCTTGTTGCGTTTTAAAACATTGGGTTCAATCAAATTCCAATTTGGGGTATAAAACTCCAGACTGCTTATTTCTTTTGCCAACCCAAAGTATTCTGCAAGCTTAAAATGTTGAAATAAATCTTTTATGTGGTAGTGGGAGTAAATTATATGGATTATTAATTCTGTTTTATGCCTTTTTGGATAAAGAGCATTGGTTTTTCACACCACTGGGTCTGTACATACACATCATACATTAGCAGTTTCCAGGATCTCCTTGGTAAGTGTTAATTTCTCTTGGTTAATGGAAATTCTTTCAGTGCCTGGGTGGAACAGAAGGAATTTTGGTCCTGTGGCTATTTTCACCCTCTGGTACCCCGTCGTTTGGGTTGGCTTGGAGTTTTTGGTAATAGAAATTTTAGGAGTTCGTTGTCAGCCCGGCTTGTAAATGAATTCACTCTGACCGTGTTTTCTAAAGCAAATGGAGTCGATGAATACTTAAATTTGGCTTAAACGAGAGGGTTCCGCTTTGCTGTGGAGCCCGACCCTTGAAATTCCACTCGGGTGCCCGCTACTCTTCCACCTTCCCTCTTTCTGGGGCTTCTCCATTCTTCATCATCTCCACGAAAATGGTTCTGATCCAATCTCTAAATCCTCTTAAGTAAAAATAAAGGCAATTTCAGACAATTGGGGGATAGGGTTTACAAATGTGGCTCTATAAAAAGTAATGAGGTTTTGAATTGTAAAACCCTCAGTCGAGGGAGGAGCGCGCTACAACGAGTGTGATGCTAACGGAAAGATCTAAAGAGTAAACAGCTCGGATCTCTGAACGGACCTCCGAGGAATGAAAATCCATGTAAAAACTAGCGGGAGGGAACAGCACAATATTAGAGTAAATAGGCTGTACCGATTCCAAGAGATAAGATTGATGAAATCCAAGGTACTGCTAATATAGCCAACCCACGTCGTCATAGAAATGGGACACGTTACCCTTGGCTGCCAAAATTGCAGGCTCTACCAAGGCATAGAAGAGCGCCGGTTTTGTGTTATGAACACATCGTTTGTTGCCCTGAGACACTCTCATAAACCAAAGCAGATCCTGGGTGACATAGAGTAGAACGAGACTACCAACTCTGTTATATTGTACTATCCCAAGTGCTTAATCACTCACTCATTCTTATTTATTGAGCGCTTACTATGCACAGAGCACTGTACTAAGCCCTTGGGAGAGTTGTTGTTGTCTTATGCCCTGGAGTCATCTCCGACCCATAGAGACACATCTCTCCCAGAACGTCCCGCTTCCATCTGCAATCATTCTGGTAGTGTATTCATAGAGTTTTCTTGGTAAAAATCCAGAAGTGGTTTACCATTGCCTCCTTCCGTGCAGTAAACCTGAGTCTCCGCCCTCGACTCTCTCCCGTGCCGCTGCTGCCCACCACAGGGGAGTTTGACTTGTAGCAGGCTGCCTTCCACTCACTAGCCTCTGCCCAAGCTAGGAATGGAATGGATATGTCTCCGCTTGATTCTCCCTCCCGTAGTCGAGATTGGTGGAGCACTGGAAACACTCCAGGTGAGACCCTGAGAGTTTCTTGGGAGAGTACCATATACCAATATAACAGACACATTCCTTGCCCAAAAGGAGCTTAAAGCTTAGTATGGTGCTCTGCACAGAGTAAGCATTCAATAAATACGATTGCCTGATTGATTGATCATTTGTGAATTTGTCTGGTTGGAAACTGTTCTCCCATGTAGAAACAGTGTGACCTAGTGGAAAGAGCGTGGCCCTGGGAGTTCTAATCCCGGCTTTACTACTTGTTGGCCTTGTGACCTTGGGCAAGTCACTTAATCTCCAGGCCTCGCTTACCTCATCTGTAAAATGGGGGTTAAGACTGTGAGTCCTATGTGGGACTTGGACTGTGTCCAACCTGTCAGCTTGTATGTATTAGTTGTGCCTAATGACCGACTAGCTGGCCAGCATCAAGGTCAAGACCGGTGTGAACCGGACCAATGTTGCCCCCAGATCCTCTTTTCTCTGACATTTAATGGGATTCCATTCCCTTGCCTATATTTCAGTCAAGACTATCAGGAGCCCCAACGAAGAAGTAAATCCTCTAAACTGTCAACCATCGATCAAATGATGGATTGATTGATCGATACACAGTGGCCGACCTCTGAAGTGGTGAACGATGTCTTCGATGCTGCCTAATTCCTCTCTGACTTGTTACTGTCCTGGTCCCCGATCTGCTGCAAGCTGAATTGTGGCTTCCCATCACGGTGTGTGACCTCTCCCACCGCCAGACCATCTAAGGGTGCCAAGCTTCTCTGCAAACGCATTATCCATCCTTTCTTCTGAAAGCGCAAGTCCCAGTGGGCAGCAAAGCAGAGGATCTGAGGGGCAAAGCCCAAGTGACTGAAAATACCCCACCTAAGGAAGTTGAGGAAGCACCTAGAGACAGTTTGTCTTCGAAGGACTGGAATTCTGGTTTGTCTCTATTGCAATCTCCCAAGCGGTTCATACAGTGCTCTGCCCATACTAAGCACTTAATAAATACCACTGATTGATCGATTGATTCCTGGGGCAGGGTGGGGCTTTTTCTGCAGCAGAGCTGGGGGTAGGAAGTGTCTAAAAAAAAAATTGCATGGAACAAATTCTACCTTTCTGCCAAAAGCAGTTAGAGAAGGCTATTGAGCAGTTAAAGCTGCACTGGGAATGGTTTGATTTTCTTTGCTGTGGTTAGGTTGCAAGGACAGAGAACAGCATGGCCTAATGGAAAGAGCACAGGCCTGGGAGTCAGAGGACCTGGGTTCTAATCTCAGCTCTGCCACCTGTCTGCTGTGTGACTATGGGCAAGTAACTTCACTTGTCTGGACCTCAGTTTCCTCATCTGTAAAATGGGATGCAATACTCGTTTTCCCTCCTTCCTAGACTGTGAATCCCATGTGGGAGGGAGACTGTGTCTAATCTAATGACTTTGTATCTACCCCAGTGCTTGGCACATGTATAACAAATGTCACATTTTTTATTATCATTTTCCTTGGACAAGAGGTATGGAGTGTCTATGCACCTAGCTCTGTTAACCTTGGGGCACTTGGCATTCACCCCACCTTCAGCCCCATGGCACTTAAGCCCAAATCTATAACCTTTATTTATATTAATGTCTCCCCCTCTAGACTGTGAACTCACTGTGGACAGGGAACATGGCTAACTCTGTTGAACTGTATTCTCTTCAACACTTAGGACAGTGCCTTGCACTCAGTAAGTGCTCAGTAAATACCATTGATTGATTTATTTATCTACCCCAGCACTTAGTACAGTGCCTGGCACATTGTAAGAGTTTAACAAATACCAATTTTTTTAAAAATGGCCCCACCTCTTCCCTTGACTAAAAATGTTCCCAATCCCAGAAATGGACTAAAAAGTGACTTTTGAAACTATTGCCCAGGAGGAAATGCCATCGAGGAGATCCTTTGTTATCACTATAGCGTGAGGCCGCCACACTCATCTAAAGTAGCAAACGATTCCCAGAATGCTTAGGGAAAGCTGACATACTGAACTAATCTTTAATATATTGATTTGCGACTTTACTAAAAAAGGAATCTATCGATAAATGGCTTTAGTTAAGAGGCTGAGGTCTAAGAAGCTATGGTAAGAGTTTGCAGAGGTACATCAAGGCTTATAAACAATAAATTCAAGAGCTTGTGGGAGAAAATTGATATCTGGGAAAGACACAAAAGCATCAAACAGTCCAAACTTTTTAAGCTCCTCAGTCACAACCTTGTTTCATTTTTATAATGACTTCTTTTTCTACAAAAGCGTAAAGGATGGGTGAAATTTTTCAGAAAAGACAAGAAGAAAACAATCGGTGAAATGAATAATTTAGGATTCCGGCATCCAGAAAATATAACTTGGGAACTTGAGCCTGTGTGCTTAATTATAATGATCAATTAAAGAAATCTCTATCTGAAGATTCCAAATAAGAAATGCTCAAATTATCTTACTATTCCCAAACAAGAATGATAAAATCAAAAAGACTGTGTAAGAGGAGAAAGACAAGGATATAAAATTAAAATGATCTTTAATTCTGAAGATGAAAAAAGTCCCCAAACATAATCAAATTGCTTCTAGGTCCCACAGTCGTTATATTATTCTAGCAGACAGGAGGAGACCGCAGCATCTGAGATTGTTCCTTCTCAGGTGTCTAGTGGCATTCTCTCTGCTTCCCTTCAAGTCTTGGAGCCCTTCCTGCTTTATTTATTGATTGAACGATTTATGGTATTTGTTAAGCACTTACTATGTGCAAAGCACTGTACTAAGCACTGGGGTAGATACAGGCTGATCAGGTTGGATGCAGTCCATATCCCACATGGGGCTCACAGTCTCAATCCTCGTTTTACAGATGAGGTAACTGAGCCACAGAGAAGTGAAATGATTTGCCCAAGGTCACAGAACAGACAAGTGGAGGAACCAGGATTAGAACCCAGGTCCTTCTGAGTCCCAGGCCCGGGCTCTATCCACAGGGCTGAACCGCTTTGCAGTTAAAACAGCCACCTGGGTCAAGGTGACTCCTTCTAACAGTGACAGGTCCCATAACCTGAAGGATGCTGGAAGCACTATCTATCACTCAGGCTTGATCATGTTGACCCGGCACTTAATACAGTGCCCTACACATGGTAAGCCCTTAATCAATATTACTAGAAGAGGCGGTCTAGTAAAAATAATGTTAACTATGGTACTTGTTAAGTGCTTTCTATGTTCCAGGAACTGTACTAAGCAATGGGGTGGATACAAGCAAACCAGGTTGGACAAAGTCCCTGTCTCATGTGGGACTCACCTTCTCAATCTCCATTTTACAGATGAAGTAACTGAGGCCCAGAGAAGTGACTTCCAAAGGTCAAACAGCAGACAAGTGGCTGAGCCAGAATTAGAGCCCATGGTCTTCTTACTCCCAGGCCCAGGTTCTATCCACTATGTCATGCTGTTTCTGGATCAGGGATCTTTTCCAGCAGCCCCCTGAGAAAACAGAGCTTAACCTAATGTATAGAAGGTGGGCCTGGGAGTCAAAAGACCTGGGTTCTAATCCTGGCTCCTCCACTTACCTGCTGTGTGGCCAAGTCACTTCACTTCCCTTTGTCTCAGTTACCTCATCTGTAAAATGAGGATTGAAACTTTGAGCCCCATGTGGGACGTGGACTACATCTAACCTGATTAGCTTGTATCTACCCCAGTGCTTAGAACAGTGCACATAGTAAGTGCTAAACAAATATCACTATTATTATTATTATCATTATTAATAAGCATCTAAGACCCTGCACAATGCTGGTGATCATCAGATCCACATCCATCCAGCCAAGGATCCAACTCTCTTGGAGGAGATATGCTCCAGTCAGATCTTTCTGGACATCCATTCTCAATGTGAAGGATGGATCAAACTTTTGCCTCTTTCTCCCCCGTGTTTTCCAACTTCCTGGCTCCACGTCTTCCAGGACTTCTCCTCTTTGGTCCAACCCTGTATGGACCATTAGCCCTAATGCAGATTCTCAAAATTTATTTTTAACCACAGAGTCCCAAAGTATCGGCTTATGTTCTCCACTCGAGTTAAAAAAAAAAAACAACAATGCCAGAATCACCCAGAGCCTCTCAGGCCCTGCCTACACTTCTTGGACTGAATCCAGGAGAGCCCATGTAATATCCTACAGCACGTTAACTTCTGTTTGTATTCTCCCAGTGACTGTAAAACATCTAGCGATCATTTCCCCAGAATGGGAATTTAGGTACTTAGGTTTGGTGAGGGGTTTTCATCTCTCTCTCCTCGGAGAAACCTCATCTCATCGGTACTTAGGACAGTTTGTCAGCAAAGTCATTGCCGCATTAGCAGGCTGTTTTTCTTAATACGTTTACTCACTGCAGGTTCCATCTCTCTTTAAGGGAAGCCCGTTCGAAAGCTTCAAATTCCAAATTCAACAAAGGGCATCAGGTGATGCTTCTTTCCGTCCCCTCTCCATCCCTAGGCAATAGCTGTCCAACAGAAGTGCTTCTGACTACTCAAGAACAGGAGAAGAATGGCTTAGTAGATAGAGCAAGGGCCTGGGAGTCAGAAGGACTTGGGGTCTAATCCTAGCTCTGCCACTTGTCTGCTCTGTGACCACGGGCAGGTCACTTAATTTCTCTATTATTCGGTTACCTCTTCTGTAAATTGGGGATTAAGACTGTGAGCCCCATGTGGGACAGGGACTGGGTCCCACCTGATAAGCTTGTACCTGCAACAGTGCTTGACCCGTAGTAAGCACTTAAGAAATGCCATCATCATTATTATTATTATTATGAGTTCACTGTAAAAATGCTCTGTCTCCATCAGCTCAACTTCATGCTTCTGAGTCACCCCATAGGCATTTTTTGACTGGGGGTCTATAAATCAAATCAATTGATAGATCAATCAATAGTATGTACTGAGTACCTACTATGGGTAGAGCAATGTATTAAGCACTAAGGGGAATACAATGGATTTAATAGGCTCAGCTCCTGCCTTCACAAAACTTACAATTGAGCACGAGTTGGGGATGGGCAGAGATTATATTAAAATAATTTACAGATAGGATTCGAAAACTCCATTTGTCAGCCAGCTAACATATGAATCGGCATTAGTATCATTAAGACACTAAGGAATTCCATGAAATGGGTTCTACTTGATATTGCATTTTACTTAGACTGTGAGCCCCATGTGAGTCAAGGACTCTGACAGATCTCATTATATTCTATCTACCCCAGTGATTAGTATAGTTAGAAGTAGAGAAGCAGCTTGGCCTAGCGGATAGAGAACAAGCCTGGGAGTCAGAAGGACCTGGGTTCTAATCCCCGCTCTGCTGCTTGTCTTCTGTGTGACCTTGGGCAAATCAGTTAACTTCTCTGCACCTCGGTTCTCCTCCTATTTAGACTATGGGACAGGAACTCTGTCCATCCCAGTTATCTTGAATCTATTCCGATGCTTAGAAGAGTGCCTGGCACCTAGTAAGCACTTAACAAATACCATAATTATTATTATCACAGTGTTTGTTACACAGTAAGTGCTTAACAAATACAATACTCAGTCAAAACCACTGACTGAATCAATCAGTGTGTCACTTATGAATTTAGACCTGTACCTTTAAGCACTTGATAGTCACCTCACCCTCAGCCCCACAGAATTTATGCCCATAGCTCTAATTTATTAATATTAATGTTTATTTCCCCCTCTAGACTGTAAACTCCTTGTAGGAAGGGAAAGTGTCTTCCAACTCTGTTGCATTGTATGTATACTCCCAAATGCTTAGTACAGTGCTCTGCACAGCCGTAACTGCTCAATAAATACCGTTGATTGGATCAATCAGTGAGTCTGAGTTTGGATTCTGAGCTGTACTCTTTAAGCATTTGATATTCACCTCACCCTCAGCCCCGAGGCACTTATGTAAATGTCCATAATCTGTTTTAATGTCTATCTCCCCGGTTGGGCTGTAAACTCTGTCGAATAGTATGGACTCTCGCAACCATTCATTCAATAGTATTTACTGAGCGCTTACTATGTTCAGAGCACTGTACTAAGCACTTGGAATGTAGAATAAGCAACAGATAGAGACAATCCCTGCCCAATGATGAGCTCACAGTCTAATTGGGGGAGGATTACTCCTTCCTCCCTACCCCCTAGAGCTTAGTGTACCACTTCGTACGGTACTCTGCAGTACTCTGCACACAGTAAGTGCTCAATAAAACCATTGATTGATTGATTGACTGAACATGTACACTACAGATCTCCCAAAGGCTCTCTTTTTTTATGGTATTTGTTAAGCATTTATTTTGTGCCAGGCACTGTACTAAGCTCTGGCCTAGATTACAATAATAATAATAATTGTGGCATTTGATAAGCTCTTACTATGTGCCAGGCACTGTACTAAGCTCTTACTGTAGATGATTATAATAATAATAATTGTGGTATTTTTTAAGCACTTATTATGTGCCAGGCACCATACTAAGCACTAGGGTGAATACAAGCAAATTGAGTTGGACACAATTCCTGTCCAACAGGAGGCTCACAGTCTAATCCCCATTTTACAGAGGAGGTAACTGAGGCACAGAGAATGAAGTGATTTGCCCAAGGTCACACAGCAGACAACTGACAGAGTCAGGATTAGAACCCAGGTCCTTCTGACTGCCAAACCCTTGCTCTATCCACTAGACCACCCTGCTTCTCTTCAGAGATGAGTCTCATCACTCTTCAATGCGTCTCCACTGCCACCAACACCCAAATGCAATCATTTGGCCCCAGTGCTCACTTCAGAGACTGACTCAAAGAGGAAATCCAACTGAACTAAATATGTTATTTCCAGCTTGATGACTGAGGCGTGAAATGGGGACCCACGGGATGAACAATATAAGGGAAAAAACAGAAGACTACTAGTCGGTCAGAAAGGAGTTTTTCCCCAAATCCAAGAAATATAAGCTTGAAGAAGGTCTTTATCTTTATCTCTGTCGTGGTTTTTCTTTTCCCATCCCCACCCACTCCCTGATCACAGATGATCCTGTTTAGAGAAGCAGAGTTGCCTAGTGGTTAGAACCTGGGCCTGGGAGTCAGAAGGACCTGGGTTCTAATCCCAGATCTGCCACTTGTCTGCTGTGTGATCTTGGGCAAGTCACATCACTTTTCTGTTGCCTCAGTTACCTCATCTGAAAAATGGGGATTTAAGACTGTGAACCCTAGGTGGAACATGAAGGTGCCAAACCTGATTTGCTTGTATCCACCCCGGGGCTTAGTACAGTTCTGGCACACAGTAAGTCCTTTACAAATACTACCATAATTATTATTTTTATCCCTAGACCCCAAAGAGAAAGTGCCAGTTTTTACTCTTTTTTTTAGTTTTTACTTTACAGTTTTTACTCCCAGGCCAATACTCTATCCACTAAGCAATGCTGTTTCTCTGTACTGAGTGTCTGGGAAAGTTCAGTACAACAGTGCCGGTTTTTATTTGTCTACCAACCCTGTTGAATTCTACTTTCCCAAGTGCTTAGAACAGTGCTCTGCACACCGTAAGTGCCCATTAAATAATATTATTAATAATAATAGTACTGTATGCCAAGCACTGTCCTAAGCGCCAGGGTAGATAGAAGGTAATCATTCATTCATTCAATAATATTTATTGAGCGCTTACTATGTGCAGGGCACTGTACTAAGAGCTTGGAATGTACAATTCAACAACAGATAAGAGACAATCCCTGCCCAGTGATGGGCTCATAGTCTAAACGTTGGACATAGAAGGGCGTGTACAGTAGACACTGGTGGCATTAGAGAATATCAGGAAACAATCAGCATTCATTCTGTAGGTTACGTGACATAAGAAATTAACATCATATGAATGCATGAAAAGGTTCTTTGAGAAAATCTGCAGTGCCTCGAGCATGTCTCCCGGGATCACCCACCACCCCTTTCTTCATCCACAGCTGTTGCATCACCCTTTTGTTTTCCTGTAAACATAGGCACTGTCTCCGAGCCCGGGAACTCGGCAGCAGAAGCTCAAGAAGAAGGAAAAATACAGTTCTTTCTCAGTACTGAAAACCTGACTGCCCAATATAAAAAACTGGGCAAATACCCACCCTAGTTTATAGGCTAGAAATCCAGGTTCTGCTAGATTGTCACCTTCTAGAGGGCAGGGATTGTGTTTACTTACTCACCGTACTCTTCCAAGCACTTAGCACTTAGTACAATTGATCAATCATATTTACTGAGCATTTAACTATGGGCAGAGCACAGTAATAATAATACTTACTAATATTATTATGGTTTGTGTTAAGCACTTACTATGTGCCAAGCACTGTTTCAAGCACTGGGGTAGATACAAGTTAATCAGGTTGGATACAGTCCCTGTCCCACATGGGGCTCACACTCTTAATCCCCATTTTACAGATGAAGTAACTGAGGCCCAGAGAAGTTATGTGACTTGCCCAAGGTCAAACAGCAGACATGTGGCGGAGCCAGGATTAGAACCCAATTCCTCCTGACTCCCAGGCCAATACTCTATCCACTAAGCAATGCTGCTTCTCTGTACTAAGCATTTGGGAAAGTTCAGTACAACAGAATTAGCAGACACATTCCCTCCCATAGCGAGCTTACCATCTAGAGACGGCTTGCAGTCTAGTACAGTGCTCTGCACCCAGTAGGCACTCAATAAACTCCTTGGAGGGGCAGATTGATGGCCCCTCTGAGGCTTATGCCAATGGAGCAAAGAGGCTGCACCTTACCCCAACTTTTGTGAGATATCTAGAGGAGGAGGGGCTGATGAGAAGAATGGAGAAAGCTGGCCAGGTCATTCCAGGAATAATAATAATTGTGGTATTTGGTAAGCGCTTACTATGTGACAAGTATTGTACTAATCAATGGGGTAGATTTGAGATAATCGTCTTCCCCTCTTCAAATCCCTACTTAAAGCTCACCTCCTCCAAGAGGCCTTCCCAGACTGAGCTCCCCCCTTTTTTCCCTCTGCCTCCTCTACCCCCCCTCACCTCTCCGCAGCTAAACCCTCTTCTCCCCCCTTTCCCTCTCCTCCTCCTCCTCTCCCGTCCCACCCCCTAAGCACTGTACTCGTCCTCTCAACTGTATATATCTTCATCACCCTATTTATTTTGTTTAATGAGATGTACATCACCCTGATTCTATTTATTTGCCATTGTTTTTATGAGATGTTCTTCCCCTTGACTCTATTTATTGCCACTGTTCTTGTCTGCCTGTCTCCCCCGATTAGACTGTAAGCCCATCAAAGGGCAGGGACTGTATCTGTTGCCGATTTGTACATTCCAAGCACTTAGTACAGTGCTCCGCACATAGTAAGAGCTCAATAAATACTATTGAATGAATGAATGAATAATCAGGTGTTTATAAGATAATTTCTCTGGACTGTAAGCTCGTTGTGGGCAGGGAATGTGTCTGTTTATTGTTCTTTTGTACTTTCTCAACCACTTAGTAAAGTCCTCTGCATACAGTAAGAGCTCAATAAATATGACTGAATAAAAGGTCCCACATGGGGCTCGCAATCTAAGTAGGAGGGAATCACCATTTTGCAGATGAGGGAATTGAGGCGCAGAGAAGTGACGGAATCAGGATTAGAATCCAGATCCTCTGACTCCCAGGCCCGGACTCTTTCCACTAGGTCACGCTGCTTCACCTACAGGATCCTCTCCAGGAGCAGAAAGAGGACAGAGACAAGACAGATCAATGGCAGAATGACCAGCCAGCTTCTCTGGACTGGCCACCATGGAAACTTTTCAGCTACCCCAGGCAATTGGGAGTAATTAGCCAAGTTCTGTGGATCGATTCGCTGCAGAAAACTCCATGGCCCTTGAGCACCATTACCATCATTTGAATATTAATCTGCTTGCTTGGGAAAGGGAAGGGGAAGAGTTAGGGATGGAGATGCACAGAGAAGCCAGGAGAGCTGGATTTTACGTGTCCATCCACAGCCGGTCTGGTGAGGAAGGCCGCGATTGCTTTTCTGAGACAGCTATTCAATATTTCTTCCACTAACTGTTCGCCGTTCCAGAGAAAATCTTTGGAGAGCAGGAATTGATGGTAATGGGGGAAGCAAGACCAGCCGTGGAGAAACCAGCGGAAACGTGCTCCTTATGTCTACTTGACAGTTTTTGCCAAACTAAAAGGCCAACTGGGGCTAGATTGTCACCAGCTATTTATGTTTTTTTATTTATTTATTATAATTTCCTTTTGCATTTAAAAAAAACCAGAGGAAGAAAAAAAATCAACTTATTATATCCTAGGGGGTAAATTTTGGTCTCAGTGTGAAAGAGTTTAATGCACATATCTCATCCTAACAATAATGGCATCTGTGTTAGCCAAACAGCCCCTTCCTCTGCACTGCAATAAAAATCTACTCTTCAAGGAGAGACACTTCCTAAGAGATTAATTTTATTTAAGTTTATTATTGAGGTGGAGGAAGAGAACAGCCTGGTCTCCCGGTGACAAAGTCTTCACTGTGCTTCTGAGAGCTGTAACGTCCAAAACTTCATTTGAGACCCGATCCCTCAGACACTCTGGGCAGAATGGTATGTTTAACCCTGGCCAGCCTGAGTATTCACTCCTGAAACAAAGAGCTGTCCTTTCCTCCAGACTGGAAGTTCCTCTTCTGGACTGGAAGTGCCTCCTCTAGACTGGAAGCTTCTCCTCTGGACTGGAAACTCCTCCTCTAGACTGGAAGCTTCTCCTTTAGATGGGAAACTCCTCCTCTAGACTGGTAACTCCTCTTCTAGACTGGAAATTCCTCCTTTAGACTGGAAACTCCCCTTCTAGACTGCAAGTCCCTCCTTTAGATTGGAAACTCCTCCTCTAGACTGGAAACTCCTCTTCTAGACTGGAAGTTCCTCCTCTAGTTTGGAAATTCCTCCTCTAGATTGGAAGTTCACGGTGAGGCAGGGAATGTGTCTAGCAACTCTGTCATAGTACACTGCCTGTCCCATAGTAAGAGCTTAACAAATGCTATAATCATCATTATTACTCACTCAAGTGCTTAGCACAATACAAACTCATTATGAGCAGGGAGCATTTCTGCTATTTCTGTTGTTTTGTACTCTCCCAAGCACTCCGTACGGTGCTCCGCACATGGTGAGAGCTCAATAAATACCACTGATTTCTCTACACATGGTAAGCTCTCAATTATAATGTCGGGTTGATGGTCAGCGGGGGAGAAGCCACCCGAACAAAGAATCAGGGGCCTCCATTCAGGACCTGGATCAGTCTCCTCCCAAATGTTTTGTCATCACCTTCCAAGATTCACCCTCCTAGATCAGGTCCTCCCACCCCCAATCCTCCACCCTTCCTCCTCTTTACATTAACGCCACAATTCCTCACTTTATACCTTTCCATTAGCCAGAACAAAGTGAGATAAATGTCCCGGGCATATAGATGTCCAGAAAAAACGTCTCTATAGCAACAGTAACTAAACTCGAGCATTTGAACTTTATTGCCATACATGCGATACATTGAGATTTGTAAATATTGATGGGGGAGGGCATATATAAACAAGATTCTGAATATAAAGGACAAATTGCTTCTTTATGGGCTATTTATGCAAAGAGAGTATATGAAAATGGATATGGACTATAAATACTTTTAAAATGCCCCAACGTTCTTTACTGCAAGGTTAAGGTTGGAAAAGTCAACTGAAAATTTGAAGTAAAGAGTTTCTATAGCAACGAGAATGCTGCCACATTTTGCCCTCTGAATATTTCATACTCTTAAAAACATATGGGGATAAAGACAACCCATGTAACTCCAGAGAGTCATTCCACTAGATGTGCTTAGGAAGAGACCGAAAAAATCTATGAAAGGAAGCTTTTTAAAAAGAACCCCACCAGGGCTGCTTTGAAGGAGTCCCTATGCAAAAGGTATCAATCAATCGATCAATCATATTTATTGAGCGCTTACAGTGTGCAGAGCACTGTACTGAGTGCTTGGGGGAGTACGCTATAACAGAGTTTGTAGACAACAAGCTTAAAGTCTAGACAGACATTAATTTAGAGCTTGAGCTGAAGGAGGGTAATAATACTTTAGATTTGTATAATGCTCTCATTTCTAAACCCCTATCATATTGTTGATCTCATTTTCACCTATAAACAACCCTGTGAGGTTGGAAAAGGGGAGTTTTATGAGCCCCAAAACTGTAAGCCAGTCAATGGGCAGGGATATTCTCTATCTGTTGCCGAATTGTACATTCCAAGTGCTTAGTACAGTGCTCTGCACATAGTAAGCGCTCAATAAATACTACTGAATGAATAAATGAAGTACCTGAGGTTCAGAGAGGTTAAGTAGCTTGCCCACTGTCACACAGCAGGCTAAGGGTAGAGCTTTGATTCGAACCTGGGTCTTCTGACTTCCAGGCTGGTGCTCTTCCACTATGCCACGCAGCTTCTTTTAGGTAAGGTCAGTGTGTTTGTTAAGGGCTTATTATGTGTCAAGCACTGTCCTAAGCACTGAGTTAGATACAACCTAATCAGCTTGGACATGGTCCCTGTCCCATATGGGGCTCACAAACTTAATCTCCATTGTGGGCAGGGAACATGTCTGCCCACTCTGTTGCACTGCACTCTCCCGGGTGCTTAGTACAGTGCTCTTCACAGAGTAAGCTCTCAGTAAATACCACTGATGATGATGACTCATTCATTCCTTCAGTCGTATTTATCGAGTGCTTACCACGTGTAAAGCACTGTACTAAGCACTTGGGAGAGTACAATATGGTAATAAACAGACACAGTCCCTGCCAACAACGGTGATGATGATGATGGTGATAGAAGAAGTATGATAAGCCATTCACAGGGGTGGGATTCAGGTAAAGAATACAGAATTCTGATTTCCTGTGGACCATTTAGATCCACTTAGTGACCTCAAAATGGGACAAGAATCAATCAATCAATAAGTGGAATTTATGGAGCACTTACTATGTGCAGAGCATTGTACTGAGCGCTTGGGAGAGTCCACTATAGCAGAGACATTCCCCACCCATAACGAGCTCGCAGTCTAGAGGAGCTCATAGTCTAAAGCAGAGCAAAGACTGAAATCACCTTGCTCAAACCACTAGCACAACTAAGCAATTCCCTGGTGGAGGTCTTCAGGATTGAGGTCTCAGGAGGAGACGCTATCATTATCTGAGCGGGCTATGGATACCATCAGGTTGTGGATCGGATTTATTGAGCGCTTACTGTGTGCAGGGCTCTGTATTAAGCGCTTGGGAGGGTACAATATGCCAATATAACCGACACATTCTCCGCCAAAAATGAGCTTATGGTTTAGATGCTGGATTTGCCAAGGTTCAGGACAAGTGACCTCTCTGAACGGGTATTGAACATTCAGAAAGGTCCCTTCATTTCACCTGGGCCAACTAAGTCATCTTCAAATGTTCCAGTTCAGTTTTCTCCTTTGTTCCTTTACTAAGCTTGAAGTAGAGGAAAGTAACTTTCCTGCTTATGGAGAAATGTGGCTTAAGGGGTTAACTTACCTAGAAGCATGTTTGACAGTGATAAACTGTTACAGTCCTCAAGACTGAAAGCTCTCTGTGGGCAGGGAACATGTCTAGCAACTCCCTTCTATTGTGTTCTCCCAAGCAATTATACAGTGCTCGGCAACTGTGAGCACTCGATAAATGTAGAGAAGCAGCGTGGCTCAGTGGAAAGAGCCCGGGCTTGGGAGTCAGAGGTCATGGGTTCAAATCCCGGCTCTGCCACTTGTCAGCTGTGTGACTGTGGGCAAGTCACTTAACTTCTCTGTGCCTCAATTACCTCAACTGGAAAATGGGGATTAAGACTGTGAGCCTCACGTGGGACAATCTGATTAGCCTGTATCCACCCCAGTGCTTAGAACAGTGCTCTGCACATAGTAAGTGCTTAACAAATACCAACATTATTAGTAGTAGTATTATTATTATTATTACTAAATGTGGTCGGTTGATTGATTGAAAGATCTTTGGGAAAACAAGTTATCATTATTGTCACTCTCAAGCTGTGTAAGATGGGGCATTTTAGGCACTAGGGATAATGGGTAACCAACATAATTGAGAAAAGCAGATACTCCATTACCCATCCACCTCCCTGCACATGAATAATTAATGTTGTATTTGTTCAGCTTGCTGTGGGCAGAGAATGTGTCTGCTACATTGTTGTACTGTACTCTCCCAAGCACTCTGTACAGGGCTCTGCACATTTTAAACGCTCAGTAAAAATGGTTGACTGATTGATTGAAAGCTCTTTGGGCAATCAATTAAGTTATTATTGTCATTCTCAAGATGTGTAAATCGGGGTGCATTGCTGGCACTGGGGGATGGTGGGTAACTAACATAATTGGGAATACCACATACTCCATGACTCAGGGCTCTGACTCCACGACTTGTCGAGTGCAGCACGATATCTGTCATATTGCTCTCCGCTCTCAGTATTGAACCTTGCATACAGGAAGCACTCAATAAATCTGACTGATCACTTGTTAAACGCTTACTATGTATCAAAGCACCGTACTAAGCCCTGGAAGTGATACCAGACGATAAATTCAGTCAGAGTCCCATCCTCCTGGGACTCACGGTGTAAAGTAGGAGGGAGAAGAGATAGTGAATCTTCACTTAGATGAGGGAACCGAGGCACAGAGGAGGTAAGTGATTTCCCCAAGATCACACAGAAAAGTGGGGGAGCCGGGATGAGAACCCAGGTCCTCTCATTCCCAGGCCTGTGCTCTTTCCACTATGTCAAGCAGCTTCTATAGTGTTTCTCAGCAGACAGACCAGTTATAGTAGTTGCAATAAGAGTATCTATGAAGCGCTACTATCCAATACAAAACCAGGTGACTGATCAGTCTGCTGGTAGGTCACTCCCAGGCCAAGCCAATCTATCAATCAGTCAGATTTACTGAGCGGTTCATGTGCAGAACCATGTACTAAATGATTGGGAGAGTAGAACAGAATTAGCAGATACATTCCCTCCCATGGAGAAGTAGCATGGCGTAGTGGATCGAGCACAGGTCTTGGAATCAGAAAGGTTATGGGTCTTAATCCTGGCTCTGCCACTTGTCTTCTGGGTGATCTTGGATAAGTCACCTCTCTGTGCCTCAGTTACCTCATCTGTAAAATGGGGATTGAGACTGTGAGCCCCACGTGGGACAGGGACTGTGTCCATTCTGATTAACTTGTCATCAGTCATCGTTAACCCCAGAATTTAGTAGAGAGCCTGGCACACAGTAAGCATTTAACAAATACTACAATTATTATAATGAGCTTACAGTCCAGAGTTACTTATTAGTACTACTACTGGCCCTCTGAGTTGGGATTGTAGGCTCATCCACATTCTACAGATGCAGAAACTGAGGCAGGAGGTTAACTGTCTTTGCCCGAAAGCACCAAGAGGCTTCCTGCCTCAAAAACTATAGGTGTAGCAGATGAACTGCACCAGATAAAAACTCCAAAAGGGCTTTTTCACATTTTTGAATTCTGGAAGGAAAGTTACTAAAAATCATCATCAGTTCTCCTCTGACCATCATGTCATTCTATGGGTAAGCATTTTAATTTTTTGTGTGATGAAATATCGGGAAAAAGGTCAAAAATGGAGGGAAAAACATCTTCCTTTCTGCCTTTGATCAAAAAGATAAATGGACATTTTTCTACTGCCATCCTCAGATATGGAATTTTCGATCTTCAGAATGTAAAACGTATTAAATCACTTTTCTTTTAATTCGGGTTCATTTTCTTTTCTCATCGAGAATCAAGCCCACAACCAGTTTGAATTGTATGACTTTGGCCTTTTTAGTCATATATGCACAAAAGGTCAGAAGGGCTTTTTTTTGGAAGGGAAGGCATTTTTTTAAAAACTCTAGCATTATTCAAATATGGCTAAAGTGACCTAGCTTAAACCTTAACATAAAAATGATCTAAGGACTGACATGAAAGCTTTCGGCTAAAAGGAAACTTGAAGAAAACTCTCGTTTCCGCCTTAATTTTCAGACCTCCTACAGCACAGCAAACAAACAGGTTTGTGTGCTTTATGAAGTCTGCCTTCACAAACTGTCTACTGTAATAAACATAATTCATTTTTCTCAAGTCGGCTTTCAAAAAAGAAAGCAGATACAGTAAAAGAAAATATTTTATTGTCGCAATTAGAGTCATTATCCTCACATTATTTGTAAAATAATAGGTAGTCCACTGAATGGAGAATGTGTCTGTTTATTGTTGAATTGTACTCTCCTAAGTGCTTCGAACAGTGCTGTGCACACAGTAAGCGCTCAGTAAATGCGATTGACTGACTGACTGGCTGGCTGACTGACTGAATGTACATCATCCCACTCAATGAGAAGCAGCATGGCCTACCACATAGGGTACAGTCCTGGAAGTCAGGAGAACTGGGTTCCAATTCCAGCCCCTTACCTGCTGTGTGATGTTATGCAAGTCTCTTAACTTCTTTGTGCCTCAGTTTCCTCATCTGTAAAATGGGGATTAAATGCCTGCTCTTTCACCCTCTTACACTTTGAGTCCAATGTGAGAAAAGAGCTGGATCTGAATGCACTGAATCTATCCCGTGCTTAGCAAATATCCCGTTATTATTATTATTTAATACAACTCCAAAATCAAATTCTTGCTTAATAATAACTATGGTATTTGTTAAGCACTTTGCATGTGATAAGCAGTGTACTAATAACAGGGTTAGATACAAGATAATCAAATCAAACATAAGTCATTTTCCACATGGAGTTAAGTAGGAAGTACAACGGGTATTTTATCCCCATTTTGACAGATGACAAAACTGAAGCAGAGAGAAGTTAAGGGACTTGTCCATAGTCATACAGCAGGCAAGTGGCAGAGCTGGGATTAGAATTCATGTCCTCTATCTTCCAAGCCCGGCCCCTTTCCATTAGACCACACTTGAAACTTACAAGTAAGAAAATCTAAGTGTCGAAAGCAGAAGTATAAAACAGGGTAGAATTGGAAAATGAGGTTCGGGGAAAGGAAAAATTTAACCCGTGAAGTAACGGGGGAAGAGAGCTGAAGTGATAAATGGAGGTTTGTGGAGAGCCTTGAAGTCAATGGTAAATAATTTTTATCAGATGCTTTGGAGGGAGATGGGCAGTGACAGAAGGCTTTGTTTGAGGTGGACTGAGTTAAGGGCTGAGAAACATTTCAGGAAAATGTCCCAGGCAGTAGCTGGTAGCAGGTACTGAAATGGGATAAAGAGGGAAGCTGAAGAACCAGAGAGGAGGCAAACAGAAAGGTCTAATCATGCTATGGGGAGAGCTTAAGCCAGGGTGGGGAATGTTTGGAGGGATTAATCAATACATGAATAGCATTTATTGAGTGCTCACTGGGTGCAGAACACTGTACTAACCATTTGGGGGAGTACGGTTCAACAGAGTTGTAGATATGTTTCCTGCCCACAGTGAGCTTGCAGTCTAGAGGGGGAGAATGAAAGAAAGAAGAATCACTTTTCTTTCATCATCATCACCAACAACAACAGTGGTATTTATTTAGTGTCTACTGTGTGCAGAGCACTGTACTGAGCTCTTGGGAAAGTACAAAACAACAGAATTGATAGATATGTTCCCTGCCCTTAAGCTTACAGTCTAGAGGAAGGAGTGGATCTGGGATGTATTTTGGAAAGAAAAATCCACTGGATTTGGTTTGGGATTGAATGTGAGAGCTGAAAGGCAGGGAAGAGTCAAGGATGAAGCCATTGCTGAAGGAAGGATGGTGTGATGATCATCAAAGATGGAAAAGTTAAGAGAATTAATTCATTCAATAGTATTTATTGAGCGCTTACTATGTGCAGAGCACTGTACTAAGCGCTTGGAATGAACAAGTCGGCAACAGATAGAGACAGTCCCTGCCATTTGAAGGGCTTACAGTCTAATCGAAGCAAAGGTTTAAGGAGGGAGATTAATTTTAGACAGATCAGGTTGGAGGTGACAGTAGCATGAGAAAAGTAATGAAAACAGGAGCACCTTGCAAGGGAATCAACTGGGGATGACAGAGGAGAAGCCAGTCAATTAATCGATCAATCAATCCATAGTATTTTTTGTGTACTTACTGTATGCAAAACACTGCACTAAGCGTTTGGGAGAGTGCAAGAGTTGGAAGACATGATCTCTGCCCTCAAGGAGTCTATGATCTAGAAGGGGAGACAGACATTAAAGTGAATTATAAATAAGGGAAGCAGCAGAGCATAAGGTCATATACGTACATGTTGTCGGGGTAGAGTGAGTATCAAAATATTTAAGGGGTACACAGCCAAGCACATAGATAACCTAGAAGGGACGATGAAGAAGAGAAGGAGAATAGGGGGGAGAAATGGAGAGATGAGAGGTTAGTCAGGGAAGGCTTCTTGGAGGAAATGGTATTTTCATAGGGCTTTGAAAATAGGGATCGTGGTGTCCTGTCAGATCAGGACGGGAAGGGAGTTGCAGGAAGGAAGGAAGATAATAATTATGGTACTTAAAAGCTTACTATGTACCAAGCGCCGTTCTAAGCACTGGGGTAGATACAAGTTAATCAGTTTGGATATAGTGTCCATCGCTCATGGAACTCACAATCTTAATTTCCATTTTACAGATGAGGAAACTGAGGTCCAGAAAAGTGTTGAGACTTACCCAAGGTCACACAGCAGACATGTGGTAGAACCAGGATTAGAATCTAGGTTTTTCTGACTCCCAGGTCCATGCTCTATCCACTAAGCCACGCTGAGCAAGAGGTCAACAGTGGGTGAGGTGAGAGCGAGACCCAGTAACCAGGTTGGCTTTAGAGAAGTGAAGTGTGTCAGGCTGGGTTGTAGGGAGAGAGGAGTGAGGGTTAGGTAGGGTGGAAGGTGGGGTGAGTTGATCAAACCAGAGAATGAGCCTGAGAATAAATAGTCAGTGGGTTGAGGAGAATGGGGTGAGAGAGTTAATAGGTGAAACCAAGATCAGAGAGCATTCCAAAGAAACAGGAGATGTCACCAATGTCAAAGGAAGTCAAGAGGAGCTGCATGGCCTAGTGGATAGAACACAGGTCTGGGAGTCAGAAGGGCTCTACTCCCGGCTCCACCATTTGTCTCCTGGGGGACCTTGGGCAAGTCACTTGACTTCTCTGCGCCTCAGTTACTTCATCTGTAAAATGGGAATTACAACTGAAAGCCCCATGTGGGACAGGAACTGTGCCCTACCTTATTACCTCGTATCTATCCCAGCACTTAGAGCAGTGCCTGGCACATAGTAAGCGCTTGACAAATACCAAAAAAAAAGAAGATTGCTACTAAAATAGAGCCTGTTGGATTTGCCTTTGGTGATTTTGGAGACTGCAATTTCAGAAGAGCAAAAATAGCAAAAAACCTGACTGTAGTGTGGCCTAGTGGATAGAGAATGGGTCTGGGAGTCAGAAGGACCTGACTTCTAGGCCGGGCTCTGCCACTTGTCTGCTGGGTGACCTTGGGCAAATCAGTTCAGTTCTCTGAACCTCAGTTACCTCATATGAAAAACGGAGAGTAAGACTGTGAGCTCCATGTGGGACAGGGACTGTGTCCAATCTGATTACCCTGTATCAACCCGAGAGCTTAGAAAAGTGCCTATTCATTCATTCATTCAATAGTATTTATTGAGTGCTTACTATGTGCAGAGCACTGTACTAAGCGCTTGGGATGAACAAGTCGGCAACAGATAGAGACAGTCCCTGCCGTTTGACGGGCTTACGGTCTAATCCGGGGACACGGACAGACAAGAACAATGGCAATAAATAGAGTCGAGGGGAAGAACATCTCGTAAAAACAACGGCAACTAAATAGAATCAAGGCGATGTACAATTCATTAACAAAATAAATAGGGTAACGAAAATATATACAGTTGAGCGGACGAGTACAGTGCTGTGGGGATGGGGAGGGAGAGGTGGAGGAGCAGAGGGAAAAGGGGAAAAAGAGGGTTTAGCTGCGGAGTGGTAAAGGGGGAGTGGCAGAGGGAGTAGAGGGAGAAGAGGAGCTCAGTCTGGGAAGGTCTCTTGGAGGAGGTGAGTTTTAAGTAGGGTTTTGAAGAGGGAAAGAGAATCAGTTTGGCGGAGGTGAGGAGGGAGGGCGTTCCAGGACTGCGGGAGGACGTGACCCAGGGGTCGACGGCGGGATAGGCGAGACCGAGGGACGGTGAGGAGGTGGGCGGCGGAGGAGCGGAGCGTGCGGGGTGGGTGGTAGAAAGAGAGAAGGGAGGAGAGGTAGGAAGGGGCAAGGTGATGGAGAGCCTTGAAGCCTAGAGTGAGGAGTTTTTGTTTGGAGCGGAGGTTGATAGGCAACCATTGGAGTTGTTTAAGAAGGGGAGTGACATGCCCAGATCATTTCTGCAGGAAGATGAGCAGGGCAGCAGAGTGAAGAATAGACTGGAGCGGGGCGAGAGAGGAGGAAGGGAGGTCAGAGAGAAGGCTGACACAGTAGTCTAGCCGGGATATAACGAGAGCCCGTAGCAGTAAGGTAGCCGTTTGGGTGGAGAGGAAAGGGCGGATCTTGGCGATATTGTAGAGGTGAAACCGGCAGGTCTTGGTAACGGATAGGATGTGTGGGGTGAACGAGAGAGACGAGTCAAGGATGACACCGAGATTGCGGGCCCGAGAGACGGGAAGGATGGTCGTGCCATCGACGGTGATAGAGAAGTCTGGGAGAGGACCAGGTTTGGGAGGGAAGATGAGGAGCTCAGTCTTGCTCATGTTGAGTTTTAGGTGGCGGGCCGACATCCAGGTGGAGACGTCCTGGAGGCAGGAGGAGATGCAAGCCTGAAGGGAGGGGGAGAGGACAGGGGCGGAGATGTAGATCTGCGTGTCATCTGCGTAGAGATGGTAGTCAAAGCCGTGAGAGCGAATGAGTTCACCGAGGGAGTGAGTGTAAATGGAGAACAGACAGTACCTAACAAATACCACTTAAAAGAAAAAAAGGGAAAAGAGCTAGTGAAGAGGAAGAAATGAAGGTAGCAACTGTATGCAACCCACTGAAGAAGTGTGGACAAGAATTGTGAACTCCCTGAGGGATAGGGATCGGGTTTAATTCCTATCTGTGTATTCCCTCTCAAAGCTTGGGACAGTGCTCCGCACAAAGTAAGAGCTTAATAAATATAACTGCTTCCATTACTACTAAAGAATAGTAGTAATAACCAAATAATAATAATAATGATATTTGTTAAGCGCTTACTATGTGCAGAGCACTGTTCTAAGTGCTGGGATAGATACAGGGTAATCAGACTGTCCCACGTGGGGCTCACATTTTTTAATCCCCATTTTTCCAGTTGAGGGAACTGAGGCCCAGAGAAGTGAAGTGACTTGCCCAAGGTCACACAGCAGACAAGTGGCGGAGTCGGAATTAGAACCCACAACCTTCTGACTCCCAAGCCCGGGCTCTTGCCCTGATTTCTCTCCCTCTCTGCAGTCTCACACCTCTTCCTGCCTCCAGGACATCTCTACTTGTACGTCTCACTGTCATCTCAAACTTGGCATGTCCAGAACAGAACTCCTTATCTTCCCACCCAAACCCTGTCCTCCCCGTGACTTTCCCGTCACTGTAGATAGCACCTCCATCCTTCCTGTCTCACAAGTCCATAACCTTGCCGTTTTCCTCAACTCATCTATCCTTCTCTACCTGCACATTCAGTCTAGCACCAAATCCTGTCAGTTCAACCTTCACAACATCACTAAAATCCACCCTTTTCTCTCCATCCAAAATACTAAATCGATCCAAGCACTATCTTGCCTGGGTTACTGCATCAGCCTTCTTGCTGACCTCCCTGCCTCCTGTGTCTCACTACTTCAGTCCATACTTCACTTTGCTGCCCAGATAACTTTCCTACACATTCAGCTTATGTCTCCCCACTCCTCAAGAAACTCCGGTGGTTGCCCATCCACCTCTGCCTCAAACAGAAACTCCTCACCATCGGCTTTAAAGCAATCACCTAGCACCTTCCTACCTTACCTCACTGATTTCCTACGACAACCCAGCCCGCAAACTTCACTCCTCTAATGCCAACTTCACTCCTCTAATGCCAACCTACTCGCTGTACCTCGACCTCATCTATCTCGCTGACAACCTCTCACCCGCATCCTTTCTCTGGCCTGGAATGCTCTCCCTCTTCATATCTTACAATGACTCTCATCACCTTCAAAGCCTTACTGAAGGCACATCTCTTCCAAGAGGCCTTCCCCAACTAAGCCCTTGTTTCCTCTTCCCCCACTCCCTTCTGCTTCACCCTGACACTTGGATTTGTACCCTTTACTCACCCCTCCCTCAACCCCACGGCACCTACATACACATCCATCATTTATTTATATTAATGTCTGTCACTCCCTCTAGACTGTAAGCTCGTTACAGGCAGGGAACATACTTATCAAAGCTTTAATGTTGTACTCTCCCAAGCACTTATGCGCTCAGTAAGTGCTCGGTAGATTCGATTGATTAACTGATTGAAAAAAAGAGAGGAGAGAGATGGGATCATAGCTGAATAGATCTGTTTGAGGTAGAAAGGACTTTTTAGGTATGAGCTGACCAGAGAGTGTTTGAAGGCAGAAGGGAAAAAACCATCTGAGAGACATTAAAAATAGAAGTAGTACTAATAATATTTATTATTACACACCTAGTGTGTGCAAAGCCTAGGAAAAGACTACTGCTGATAGGTATAATTTGCTCTCCTTGACCCCCAAGAGGATCTAAGAATAAAGAGGAAAGGAGGTGTTGGCGACAGACACAGAAAGAAAGATGAAATAATAATGAAAAACATCATTTTAGACGAGGACTAGGATAAATGCCGTAAAAGCAATAGGATAGAATAAAAGCAACACGAGAAGCGGTATATGCAGGGGAAAGAGCATGGGCCTGGGAGCAAGAGGACCTGAGTTCCAATCCTGACTCTGCCACTTGTCCATGTGACCATGGGCAAGTCACTTAACATCTCAACATTATATTTACATTATATCTATGTCTGTTTATTTGTATTGATGTCTTTCTCCCCAGCCTGTAGACTGTGAGCTCGTTATGGACAGGGATCATCAGTCTTTACTGCTGTATTGTACTTTCCCAAGTGCTTAATACACTGTTCTGCATACAATAAGTGCTACGATTGATTGAATGAATGAATGCATGAATGAATCTCTGTGCCTCAGTTACCTCCTCTATAAAATGAGGATAAAGACTGTGAGCCCTAGGTGAGGCACGAACTTTTGCCTACCTGATTACCTTATATCTACCCCAGTGCTAAGTACAGTGCCTAGCACATAGTTAGAGCTCAACAGTAACATTAAAGAAAAAAAGAGTTGTCGGGAGGAAGAAAGAGATGAATTGTAGCAGGACAGAGTGACTTTGAAGGAGACGTAGTCTTAGTGCCTGGGATTTTACCCTGCAGCACTAGTGCAGGAGTGGAGAGTGTGAGGCAAGAGAGAGGTTATTTCTCTCCATTTTTCACAGAATAGAAAAATGCACCCAATTCTCCAACTAGGATGCAGGGAACAGGCTTCTAGAGGGTGCCACAAAATGCTCTCACTGTCTTGCATTCTTGAACTTACATTTTACTCCTCCTCCGCACTTCTTTATATGTGTGTATTTTGTATATCCAATTGGACATTCATATTATTTCTTCTGATAAATTTCTAGTATTTCTATGTCTGTCTTCCCTATTAGAGTGTAAGCTCCTTGTGGGCAGGGCTGCTTCTCATCCTGCTGCTGTAGCTTCCCAGGCATTAAGGACAGTTCATTACACTCAGCAAGTGCTCGAGAAAAAAGAACACTAATAGTAATCAGTGTATTTATTGAGCGCTCTGAGCAGTCCATCAGTCAGTGGTATTTACTAAGTGCTTACTGAATGCAGAGCACTGTACTAAGTGGTTGGGAGAGTACAACAGAGTTGGTAACACGTTCCTTACCCTCACTAAGCTTACAAGCTAGAGGCAGAGACAGACGTTAATATAAATAAGTAGTAAATAAGCTCTGTAAATTTACGTACCTAAGCTCCTTGGGGCGGAGGGTGGGGTGGATACCAAATGCCCAAATTGTAGTGATCCAAGTACACAGATAATGCAGAAGTGAGAGGGAGTTGGGGAAAAGAGAGCTAAAGGAGTAAAAGATAATAATAATAGCTATGGCATTTGTTCAGCACTAACTGCGTGCCAAGCACTGTGCTAAGAGCAGGGTTGGCACAGTGTAATCAGGTCTCACAGACAGTCCCTGTACCACATGGGGCTCACACTCTGAGAGGGAAGGCATAATTATCATTGCTCTCATCTTCCATACAGGGAAAGGTCACGCACACAACAGACCCGCATACGGGCAAAAGCTCCACAGATAGAAGCAGGCTTGATTGTGGTTTTTCATGGTATTTATTAAGCTTTTGCTATGTGCCAGGCACTGTACTAGGTGCTGTAGTAGAGGCACACACATGGACCTGATTAGTCCCTGTCCCACATGGGGCTCACAGTCTTAATCCCCATTTTCCAGAGGAGGGAACTGAGGTCCAGGGAAGTGAAGTGACTTGCCCAAGGTCACATGGCAGACAAGTGACAGAGTCAGGATTGGAACCCAGGTCCTCTCATTCTCAGGCCTGTCTCCCCCGTTAGATTGAAAGCTCCTTGAGAGCTTTATTGTCTTGTGCTCTCCCAGGTGCTCAGTACAGTACTCTAGACACGATAAGTGTTCAATAAATATGACTGATTGAATGAGCATGGATCGTGTCTACTGACTATATCGTATTCTCCTAAGCACTTAGTACAGTGCTCTGCACAAAGTGATTGTAAGTACCAGTGATTGATTAATAATAATAATAATAATAATTCTGGTATTTCTTAAGTGCTTAAGTGCCAGGAACTCTACTAAGCACTGAGGCAGATATAGGCAAACTGGGTTGAACGCAGTCCCTGTCCCACATGGGGCTCCCCTTCTTAATCTCCATTTTAGAGATGAGGTAACTGAGGCCCAGAGAAGCGGAGTGACTTGCCCAAGGTCACACAGAAGACCTTCTTACTCTCAGGCCCGTGCTCTATCCTCTAGACCACACTGCTTCTCTACTTCCCTCCGCTTCCAGGGAGGTGTCTGGCTTCTGGACGGCTAGTGGGGAAGAAAGTCAAAGAAAGAACCTCCATATCCACTTCAATGTCTGACTCGGCTTAAAACAAAACCTCTCCAGTGGAGGTGAGGAATCTAAGGTGAGACCAAATTGACACCTCCACCCTCTTGGCCGCAGTGTTATCGGATTAGTTCAGCTCTCTATTAAGGCCCCCGGGGGTGGAGGAGGATTGTGCTAAGTTGGCTTCAATGTGAGACTTTCCCAATTTTCTTTCAGCGGTCTGCCTCCTGGCCAGTAATATCCCCCTTCTTCCTCTCTCTGTGGTATTATTTTAGAGTTTCATCAGCCTCTGCTTAATTTTTACCAGATCCCTGCAGAGTTTGCTGGGAAGTGATTCTTTTAATTGGCTATTTATTTTATATTTGGTACTTTTCTTTTCTTTTTGCTACATTTACCCAGATTCTATTCCATGAGGAAGATGAGTCATCGAGAAAGTTTGAAGTTTGTGTGTTTGGAAGGTGTCGATGGCAAAAGGTAGCCTTTGGTTTCTTTTTAAATGATTACAGCTTATTTTCCCTCTCTCTTTCAAGAAGGCTAACTTTGACTGAAGAAAGAACCCAATATCAAAAGACTCATTCCAATTCTCAGTAAATGTTTGAGGTTTTGAAATCAGTTATCTGATAACAAGTTACTTTCAATATTTTATCACCAGGTGGATCAATCAGCCAATAGTATTTATTAAGCTTTTGCTGGGTGCAAAGCACTGTCCTAACCTTTTGGAACAGTACAAAAGAGAATACGCAATCATTGCCCTCAAGCAGCTTTTCTTTTTTTTTTAATGGTATTTCTTAGGCACTTACTATGTGCCAGGCACTGTACTAAGTGCTGGGATAGACACAAGTCAAAATCAGGTTGGACACAATCCATGTCACACATGGAGCTCCCAATCTTAATCCCCATTTTACACATGAGGTAACGGAGACACAGAGAAGTGAAGTGAGTTGCCCAAGGTCACACAGCAGACAAGTGGCAGGACTGGGATTAGAACCCAGGTCCTTCTGACCTCCAGGCAAGTATGCTTCCCACTAGCCCATGCTGTTTCTCAAGTTTAATAATGATAGTATTTGTTAAGCGCTTACTCTGTAACAAGCACTGAGCTGAGCACTGGGGTAGATACAAGATAATAAGGTCAGATAGTCCAGATAGCTGAGTCCAGGGATCTGAGAATGGGTATTTAGTCCCCATTTTACAGATGAAGGAACCGAGGCACAGAGAAGTTAAGTGACTGGCCCAAGGTCATGTAGCAAACAAACCAGAAGTAGAACACAGGACCTCTGACTTCCAAACTCTGCTCTTTCCATTAGGTCAAGATGCCGCCTACAGTCTAACTTGTCGGGGCAGCAGGAGGGATGATACATAAATTACAGATGGGGGAGTAAAGGAGTATATAAATTATGAACAATATGAACATTCTAAGGAGCTTGTGTTAGCTTAAGTTCTCTGGTGGTGTAGAGGGGCTGAAGTGGTAGTTGTGGAATATATATTCAGATGTCTGGATTGTAAGCTTGCTGTGGGCAGGGAATGTGTCTGTTTATTGTTGTATTGTACTCTCCCAAGTGCTTAAGTGTTCTGCACAAAGTAAGCACTCAGTAAATGCGACAATGAATAAATGATTGAAAGGTGATTATGGATTACTACTCTCCCAAAGCCAGTTATCCATTGATAAATATATCCAGCTCCCCCACGCCCCTTCTCACAAAATTCAAATTAATAAGAAAAATCCATATTGCAGGATTCGGTGTCTGACACCACATTCATAAGCTCACATACACAACGTATTTTCAAGCCATTTCTTCCAACTCCTCGGCTGTATCCTGTCCCAAATCCTAACAGGCTCATTCTGTTGGATGAATATCCCTTAATTCCTTGGCAACAGTCCAGCCAAACTGGGTGGTAATAACAGGTGTTGATATTGTATGATAGAAGCAACGAGGCCCAGTGGAAAGAAGACAGGCCTGAGAGTCAAAGGACCTGGGTTTTAATCCCAGCTTTACCACTTGCCTGCTGTGTGACCTTGGGGAAGTCACTTTTTTTTTAATGGTATTTGTTAGTGCCAGGAACTGCACTGAGCACTGGGGTATATACAAATTAATCAGATTGGATCCAGTCCCTACACCATGTGGGGCTCACAGTTTTAATCCCTATTTTTCAGATGAGGGAACTGAGGCCCAGAGAAGTTAAGTGACTTACACAAGTCACAGAGTAGACATATGGAGGAGCCGGGATTAGAACCCACAACCTTCTGACTCCCAGGCCTGTGCGCTATCCAATAGGCCATGTTACTTCTCAGGGTCTTGGTTTCCTTATCTGTAAAATGGGGATTCAATGCCTGTTCCCCTTGCTACTTAGACTGTGAGCCTCATGTGGGACAGGGACTGTTTATGACCCGAATATATTGATTCTACCCCAGAGCTTAGTAGAGTGCTTGACCCACAGTATGTGTTTTAGCAAATACCACAGTTATCTTGCTTTCTGATAGAAATGATGGTTTCTGGGAATGGGTGAGTGGATTCATTTAATCTTTTGTATATCGAGAGTTTATACGGTGCTTTGCATACAGTAAGTATTCAATAAATATGATTTAAAGAATATGTGGAGAAAGGGACATGAGGGTTAGTGATTCTCATTTATCAGATGAGACAACGATGTGACAAAGATGAATTTGACTGTGCACTTTATTTTCAGGATTAATAATAATTGTGGTAGTTGTTAAGTGCTTATTATGTGTCACACACTGTACTGAGCACTGGGGTAAATATAAGCAAATTGGGTTGGACCCAGTCCCTATCCCACATGGGGTTCACAGTTTTTAATCCCCATTTTTACAGATGAGGTAACTGAGGCCCAGAGAAGTGAAGTGACTTGCCCAAGTCACATAGCAGACAAGTGGCAGGGTTGGGATTAGAATCCAGGTCCTTATGACTCCTAGCCCTCTGCCCTTTCCACTAATAATAATGTTGGTATATGTTAAGCGCTTACTCTGTGCAGAGCACTGTTCTAAATGCTGGGGTAGATACAGGGTAATCAGGTTGTCCCATATGAGGCTCACAGTTAATCCCCATTTTACAAATGAGGTACCTGAGACACAGAGGAGTTAAATGACTTGCCCACAGTCACACAGCTGACAACCTGATCACCTTCCAATTTGCTTTTGCTTCTGACATAACCAAGACACTCTTAAGCCCAAGTTTGCTAACCAAAACTGGCTTAAGAAATGGAATCAACAGTTGTCATTCGTATCAATCGATCCATCAGTGGCATTTATCAAGCACTTGCTGTATATGGAGCACTCTACTAAGTGCTTGGGAGAGTACAGTTATGAAAGAATCTGTAGACACATTCTCTGCCCACCATGAGCTTACAGTCTGTCATCACAGAGAAGCAGCGTGGCTCAGGGGAAAGAGTCCGGGTTTGGGAGTCAGAGGTCACGGGTTCGAATCCCAGCTCTGCCACTTGTCAGCTGTGTGACTGTGGGCAAGTCACTTAACTTCTCTGTGCCTCAGTTCCCTCATCTGTAAAATGGGGATGAAGACCGTGAGCCTCACGTGGAACAACCTGATGACCCTGTATCTACCCCAGCGCTTAGAACAGTGCTTGGCACATAGTAAACGCTTAACAAATACCACCATTATTATTATTATCACTAGAGAACTGGATTCCTTTCCAGCCTTTCAGTCCATTTTTGTGGGGTCTACAGTGGGCCCTTAATTGATTGATTAATTAATTACGGTCTCAATTAAGTGACTTCTTTGTGTCAAGCACTTTTCTTAGCACTGAGATGGATACCAATTAAGGGTTGGACACAATCCCTATCCCACGTGGGTCTCACAGTCTAAGGAGCATGATCCTGGGAGTCAGAAGGATGTGGGTTCTAATCCCAGCTCTGTCACTGTTCTGCTGGGTGGCCTTGGGTGAGTCACTTCACTTCTCTCAGCCTCAGTTACCTCATCTGTAAAATGGGGACTGAGATTGTGAGCCCCTTGTAGGACAGGGACTCGTCCAATTTGATTAGTTTGTATCTACTCCAGAGCTTAACACATAGTAAGCACTTAATAAATACCATCATCGTTGTTGTTATCATTATTATTATTATTATTAAGCAAGAGGGAGAGTGCTTGCTGTATGAAGAAATCTTTACGCTTCTATCCGGTCCCTGAAAAGTTATGTTAATCGTGCACATCCCCTCATGGCCCCTAAATCTCCTGAGGCCCAAATTCCCTGCCCCAAAATGGGTATTCTCACAACTTCATATCCTATATTTGATTACCATTGCCACGTGGTTCACCATTGAGTTACTTAGCCTGCTTATTACATAAATGTATTAAAAACTAATAAAGGCAAAATAATGCAAAACGTGAAGGTTTTGCTTGGCACCCTCCCTGACTCAAAAGCCTGCAGATGTTTAGCTGCCGGTGATATATTTTAGAGGATGGAGTTAGCAACTGTTATAATTAAGCAATACCATGAAGTCACCCGAGACTAAATTAGAAGCTAAACTAGTGCTGTGTGCTGAGAAACCCAACATTATGGACTGAGATTTCTATTGCGCTCCCTTCAAATTGATCCCCAAATAAAAAGCAATTCCAGGATCCTCCACCGAAAGACGGAAAGAAATTAAACTCGTCCTAATCAATGATTGGGCGGGCAAGTTGGAATCTTAAACTGTGAGGGAGAAAAAAATGAGTCAGCGGGGCTATTTCTGATCCATTACTACCGTCTTGGTTGTCACCACCAAGAGAAATGTGCGGATCTGGATTCTTTCCAGAGATTGGCTGGTTTTGACAGTCCCCGGAGTGGTTTTAAAAAGATAGAGGAGAAAATGGGACAGGGGAAAGGGAGAATTCAAGAACACCCTGTCGCAATAACAGTGCACCCCATCGTAATAATAATAACAACAGGAGAAGCGGCACAGCCTAGTGGAAAGACCGCGGGCCTGAGAGACAGGAGACCAAGGTTCTAATACCAGCTCTGCCACTTGCCTGCTGGGTGGCCTTGGGGAAATCACCTGATTTCTCTCGATTTCTTCATCTGCAAAAATGAGGATTCAATGCCTATTTTCCCTCCCCTTTGGACTATGAGCCTCGGGTGGGATAGAGACTGTGTCAGACACAGTTATCTTGTATCTTTCCCAGCACTAAGCACAATAAGTAGCACAAATTAAGCACTTATCAAATACCACACATAATTATAATAATTCTTCTGTCTCCCTGAACAACACATCTCGGGGATCCATCAATCATTAGTATTTATCGTTTACCGTGAGCAGAGCAGTGTACTAAATGCTTGGGAGACTACAATATAATGCTGTATTATATCCCCTGCCCACAACGAGTTTACTGTCTAGAGGAGTTTACAGTCTAAGAGATGATAGACCCACCCCCAAAATCAGCACCTTAAATGAAAGATAATCAAAATATACAATGCAGTGTAAACCATCCCCTCAATTTAAGTGAACACAAATGATTTTTAAGGTGCTTGTTAAGTGCTAACTATGTACCAGGCACTGCACTAAGCATTGGGGTAGCGGGAAGCTAATCAGATTGGACACAGTCCATGTCCCACATGAGGATCACCATCTCAATCCCTGTAACCGAGGCACAGAGAAGTGAAGTGACTTTCCCAAATTCATATAGCGGTCAAATGGCAAAGCCAGGATTAGACCCCAGGTCCTTCTGACTCCCAGGACCGAGCTCTATCCATTGGGCCACGCTGCTTCTGAGGAAATCAACCATCCCGCTTCCAGTTCCACCCTTCAGAAAGGCTTCACGCTTCATGAAGATTTGCCAAACTAAGATCAGGGGCCTATCGACTTATCTGTCTCTGTCTCTTTCCTGCTTCCGACTCACTGAAAGCTTTTTTCATCACTGACCCCTATGCTCTGAGCTCACTGTGGGAGGAATGTGTCTGCTTGCTGTTCTATCGTACTCTCCCAAGCGTTTAGTACAGTGCTTTGCACACAGTAAGCACTCAATAAATATGATTGAATGAATCTCCAGTCCCTCTCCAGAGTTCGGTCTTTGCCCAGGCTGCTTATCCTCTAACTTATACACTAGCGGGGTCTCCTGCTGGCTTTATTTCATCTGCTCTCCCCCTGCTGTCAATCAAGTCTTTGACTTAGAGACTGAACCCCTCTCCCCAAAAGTCACACTCCACTCTGGCAACCTCCAAGAATTCTTCACAAACAACCCCTTGTCTCGAGGATTTAATCTCCCTTTTTTGTTCAGCTGAGCCGCCTTCACTCCACCATCTCCAGCCCCCTTGACGAGATATCGATGTTGTACATTTTCAATTTAGTCCTTAGACTGATCTTTCCGCACCTGAATTGCCATGACGATGAATGGCTTTTCTCCCCCAACCTGACATATGTCTCCCCTGATCTCACAACCTGTTCCAATTTGGCAGCCCAGACCAATGAAGTTTTCCATCCCTCTTCCGGCTCCTCTCCAACAATCACCACGGCGCTTCCTTCCTTCTTGTGTCCGGCTTTAATCGGTTTGGATCTGGTAGCCTTCACAGGGAGGGCAACTCTTTGTAGCGTGAAAATGGCCCTTTAAGGTTCTCCCCACTCAGTCATTTCTCTTCCTTCAGAGTAGCTCACAAACTTTCCTAGAACCTTGTGCTCATTCTCCAGCCCTGTCAGTCTTGACTCCAAGCCCCTCCAATCAGAACCCAGGCACCAAGGCAGATGGCAAAATGGCACCGTCCCCAAGGCCATATTTTCTTTAATGATCTCCGGAAAGAAGAAGCAGTCATCCAGGGACCATTCCACTGTGTTTGACAAGGTACAAAATGATTGAATGATTTGGCAAAGTCAGATTAATCACCTCATTTATTGGATTGTCAAACACTGTTTGAAACTTTTCAGAAGGCCTAGATGTGCTTTGTTCTGTAGAAAGCCTCTAAAGACTGCACAGAAAGAGAGAGAGAAAGTCTCTTCATCACCTTCCTCCTTGATTAGGTTCAATTGGACTAAACAAAGTTGGTTCTATTTTCACTTAACAGTGTCTGTTTTGCCGTGCCTCTCTATGATCTCAAACCCATAAATCATTCGAGTAAGCAATACACCAAAAGCTGAATTCCCAGGAAAGTTTCCGCAAGGCTCAGTTTTTCAAATTTCCATTTTCATCTTGGAGTTCAAGAGTCTCTCCCCTCATCGGAGGATGTGGACACCAGAGCTGATTCTGCTTTTTGTATTGCATTAATTTCTTCAGTGGGTCTTCTCAAAGCCAAAATCGGATCACTCCCTTCAATTGCTGCTCCATCCCCTCAAATTTGAATTGAGGATCTCGCTGTTAATTAAGGGGCTTCTGTGGTACTTTCCTCTTCTGAACCCTTTCCCTCACTCCGGGAAGCTATCAGCTCAGAAAGTCTTGAAGGTTTTTCCAATCCCCAGGGTGGCCTTCTCTTGAGTACCAAAAGAGGTAGACATCTCTGCAGCAAATCAAACACAATTTTAGTTAATACATTTCTTCGTTGTCTCAATTTAATTTTTTCCTCCCCAAAGCGAACCTTTTTCTCCTGCAATTCCCACCCTCCTATCTATCGGCACTCCGTGTTCTGAACCTCTGTGGAATTTACCTCATCACATTTTCTAAGCAAGTCCATGTGGTATCCTGAGCCCTCTTTAGGCAAGGCAGACTTATTCTCGAGGATTTCCTCTCCCCCACTCTAGTCAGTCAAGTCTCGCCATTCCTGCTTCTGATTTGGGCATTGCCAGGAAGGGGGTAAAATAAAAAACAAATGACATTCTACAGAACCATTGTCTTCAAGCATCTGGAACATGAGTTACAGTCCTGGTCCGGTACATCGTGGGAGGATAATGGTGTTATTTGTTAAGACTATATGCCAGGCGCTGTACTAAGCGCTGGGGTGGATACAATCAAATCGGGTGGGACGCAGTCCCTGTCCCACTTGGGGATTGAGACTGTGAGCCCCACTTGGAGGAGGGACTGTGTCCAACCTGATTTGCTTGTATCCACTCCAGCACTTAGTAAAGTGTCTGGCACATAGTAGGTGCTTAACAAATGCCATAATTATTGTTATTATTATTATTAGGAGTCAGAGGACTTGGATTTTAATCCCAGCTCTGCCACATGCCTGTTGTGTGACCTCGGTCAAGTCACTTAACTTCTCTGTGCCTCAGTGAACTCATCTGCAAAATGGAAATTCAGTGCCAGTTCTCCCTCCTACGGGCTTGGGAACCAGAAGGACCTGGTTTCTAACCCTGGCTCTGCCCCTTGTCTACTATGTCACTGTGGGCAAGTCACTTTACTTCTCTGAGCATCAGTAACCTTATCTGTAAAATAGGGATTAAGACTGTGAGCTCCATGTGGGACAAGAACTGTGTCCAACGTGATTACCTTCTATATACCCCAGCATTTAAAATAGTGTCTGGCACATAGTAAGAACTTAACAAATACCATAAAAAAAATCCTTAGGCTTTGAGTCCCATGTGGGGCTCTGATTACCTTGCATCTAGCCCAGCACTTAGTACGATGCTTGGTGCATAGTAAGCACTTAACAAATACGACAATTATTATCATTATTACTGTTAAATAATTTGCCCGAGATCACCCAACAGGAAAGTGACAAAGTCAAATTTAGAATTCAGGTCCTCTTCCTCCCAGGCCTGTGTTTTTTCTCCCGTGAGGTCTTGAAAGGCTTTTAATCATTGAGTATTATGATTAAATAATACCTGGCCATACTTCCTATACTCTCCCAAGCACTTATTACAGTGCTCTGCACACAGTAAGTGCTCAATAAATACCAGTGATTGATTGACCGATGGTGGGTCCCCTGTTGGACTTTCTCTTTCCTATTCGCTAAATCTTCCCCCGGGGCTCAGCTCAACTAGTACTCCACACAGCCTCTCCTAGGGAGACAGCAGAAGAGAACATGGAAACAGAACTATAATATTTAAAAGGAAGCTGCCGGATTCAACGAAACACAGGACAAATTAAGATTTCACTCCTGCCGGCTATAAAAGGAAATCCCGACACGAGCGAGTGAATGCTTTTGTGGTGGTCCCTAAACTCTACCCTACAGATCCAGTTTGTTATCTCATTAGACCCCCCACCCCACCTCAAGTCTGACCTAAAGTGCATCACTGCCCTAAGTGATTCTGGCTGATTTTTTTGGCAAACCCTCGCCGAAACAGCAAAGCCAGTCCCCCTCACTGCTTTCTCTTCCCCGTTCCTGGGGTCTCCCCACCTCTCTAATTGGTATTCATCCAAATGCCGAACAGCAGCTATCAATACTCGATGATTAAAAGCCTTTCAAGACCTCACGGGAGCAGGGAGAATTGGCTCCGGAAGGCATCATTTGAAAGGGAGTCGGGAAGATGGGATTGTTGTTTTCAAGAGGCCCAGGCGGATGGCTTTATGCTTTCCTCCCCCTCTAGACTGTAAGCTTGTCGTGGGCAGGGAGTGTGTCTGTTTATTGCTATATTGCACTTTCCCAAGTGCTTAGTACAGTGCTCTGCACACAGTAGACGCTCAATAAATACTACTGACTTAATTAATTAATCTGAGGCTTCGGCATCAATAAGGGAACTTGGAGTATTGTTTGCCTTATGGTACTTCTTAAGCACCTCACTGCGCGCCAAGCACTCTTCTAAGCACTGGGGTAGGTGCAAGTCAATTAGGTCTGACATAGTCCCTATCCCACACGGGGCTCACAGTTTTAAGTAGCAGGGAGAACAGGAATTGGATCCTCATTTTACAGTTGAGAAAACTGAGGCGCAGAGAAGTTAAGTGGCTTGCCCAAAGTCACACAGCAATTGGCAGAGCCAGGATTAGAACACAGGTCATCCGAGCCTTCACGTTTCCTGGAGAGGCGGGTGGGGAGGGCACTGCTGGAGGATGAGAGGAGAGAAGAAGCCAGTGAATGAAACTGAGGAAGGTTCTGTGAGATGTGCAGTGGGAAGTAGGTTGGTGAGACAGGGGTTCCACAGTCAGAGGATGAGAGGCAGAGAATGAGCCAGTGAATGAAACCGAGGAACGGTCCGTGAGGTAGGAGAAGAACCAGTTCACGCTTCCCTTCTTACCTCCACAGCAAATCGTTTCTATCTCGGAACTGTGGAGCCCAAATGAACAGCATCACCAGTCAGGACTGCCAGCACTGTCAATACCTCTACGGAATTGAGAGGACAACTCGGTTCTAACAAACGCCTTTAAAGAGGTGGCCTGGAGCAGACAAACGGCAGGGGGTAGACAAGAGACCCAGAGAACCTTGCCCACATTCCCTTCCACCCTGAATCCACCCTGGGGACATGCCATGAAGGCGGCAACCACATCTGTATGCTCATAGAGTCCATCTTGCCCGCAAAAATCACCAGTGATGCCCTGGAATAGTGCACGGCCCTGGAAGTCAGAAGAACCTGGGTTCTAATCCCGCTCTGTCACACATCTGCTGTGTGATCTTGGGAGAGTCATTTAACTTCTCTGGCCCTCAGTTCCCTCATCTGTAAAATGGCTTACAGTCTCAGAGGGAAGGAGAATGGGAATGTAATTACCATTTTACTGATGAGGAAACTGAATCAGAGAAAAGTTAAGTCATCTGCCCCATTTCGTACTGCAGACGAGTGGTAGAGCTGGGATTACTCGTTCACTCGTTCATTCATTCAATTATATTTATTGGGCGGTTACTGTGTGCAAAGCATGGTGCTAAGTGCTTGGGAGAGTACAATATAACAGTAAACAGGGTCATTTTACAGGGTCATCTGTAAAATGGAGAATTAGACTGTGAGTCCCATGTGGGTCAGGAACTGTGTCCAACCTAACTTGTATCTACCCCGGTGCTTAGAACGGTGATTGGCACGTAGGAAGCACTCAACTAGTACCATAATTATTACTGTTATTATCATTATTATTATTAAAGTGGTTCATAGAGACCAAAGCAAAAGTAGTGTTATTATGTATGGTATTTGTTGAGGACTAGACTGTGAGCTCACTGTGTGCAGGGAATGTCACTGCTTATTGTTGTACTGCATTTTCCCAAGCATTTTGTACAGTGTTCTGCACACAGTAAGTGCTTGATAAATGCAATTGAATGAATAAATGTGTTCTAAGGGCTGAGGTAGTAACAAGTTAATCAGGTCCAACACCATTCCTGCCCCTTACGGGATTAACAGTCTAAGTAGGATGGAGAACAGGCATTGAATCCCCATTTTACCAACGAGGAAACTGAGGCACAGAAAAATCCCTCACCAGCAGTCAACTTGGCAGATCTGGGATCAGAACCCAGATCCTCTGAGTCCCAGGCCGGTGCTATTTCCACTAAACCTTGTTGCAGATCTCCCCATATTCTTTTAAAAATCAGTTTCTTTTGACTGAGATATCTCGATTTCAGGAACGTCGGTCCACCAATCACAGCGTCAACACCCACCCCTTGACATGAGCTATCTCTAGGGTTATGGACAACATGGGAGAAGAATCCTCACCCCACTAAGCAAAAAAACTGCTATGGTGCCCCAACCCATTCGTTCAGCAAAGCCAGATGATTTGGGACAGGGCAGAAAGGGCAAATACAAAATTCTGCCACAGGATTTTGGATAGCATCAATGCCCTTCCATTTTCCTCAGTTTTCTGGGGAATCGGTTTAAGAGGGTTTCAAAAACCTCTCGGCAGTATTTCCATCTTGCTTCTGGTAGGATTTGGAGGGAAACTTTTTTAAAGATTTCTGAATCAGAGACATCCTTTAAAAGTCTGCATTACCCAAGACAGATCAAGTTCATTCTGTGAGGCTGATTATTTTTGCATCTGTTCTCAAACAAATAGCCAAAAGGCACATTATTTTGAGATTCCTAAAGGTAATGGAAACAGCAGGGTTAGAAAAAAGCATGATGGTATTAAATTTCATAGGTGAATATGAGTTGCTTTGCTCTCCCTAATTACGTTCGGTCCTGCTCAGTTACCAACATTTTTAATGGTATATGCTAAGAGCTTACTAGATGCCAGGCACTGTATGCTAGACTGTAAGTGCGTTACGGGCAGGGATGTTTCTGTTTACTGTTATATTTTACTCTTCCGTTCAATAATGTACTACTGCTTCTCATTAGTCTATTATCATTACTGTAATACTGTCCCTCTAGACTATAAATTCGCTGTGGGCAGGGAAGGTATCTACTGGCTCCGTTACATAGTACTCTCCCAAGCTCTGCACACAGTAAGTGCTCGATAAGTGCCACTGATTGACTAATACCGTATTATCATTACATATTGCTATGGTGGGCATAACAGTAATAGAGGAGTTTGTAGGAGTTTGTATTGCAATAGAGAAGCAGCATGGCTTAGTGGAAAGAGCCTGGGCTTGAGAGTCAGAGGCCATGGGTTCTAATTCTGCCTCCACCACTTAGCTGTGTGACTTTGGGCAAGTCACTCAATTTCTCCATGTCTCAGTTACCTCATCTGGAAAATGGGGATTAAGACTGTGAACCGCATGTGGGACAACCTGATTACCTTGTATCTTCCCCTAACACTTAGAACAGTGCTTGGCACACAGGAAGCGCTTAACAAATACCATTATTATTATTGTTATTGAAAAGTATCACTCTACCCTCTAACCCATAACACGATTTCTTCAAGAACCCAACTTATCATGTTTCACTGGCTATGACTCACTAAGACATAGGGACAGGAATAGTACAAGCGGGAGATGGGTTACTTCCATTACGCTCTCAATTGGCCAGCTCCTTATTAGAGTTCTGGGTCCAATTTGGATCCCCAAGAAACCGGAGAGGATCCGGAGAACAATAAAAGAAGTAAAGGAATGGTTCTGTAAGGGAAGGTTAAATGAATCGGGTCTGTTTAGTTCGGAGAGGAGAAGGCTAAGGGGTGATTAATTGTCTTTAATTAAGTTTATGATGAGAATTTATGAAGAGGATATTCCGGCCGGTCTTCTCCGTGTCTGTTAGGAACAAAGATGAGGGAATGGAGAGTCTGTGGAGAGATGAAAGAAATAAACGATCCATCAATCGATTGTATTTATCGAGCGCTTACTCTGCGAGGAGTGCTGGGCTAAGCACTTGGGAGAGCAAAAATACAACTGAGTTGGTAGAGACAATCCCAGCCCACAAGGAGCTTCAAACTATAGGGGGAGACCGACAGTAAAATAAATAAACCATGTTCCCCTCCCCCACTACCCACCACCCCCCCCACCCCGACCCTGATGACCCTCTTTAATGCTCTCAAGCCAATCTCCCAAGCTCTGCACACAAGAAGCACTCAATAAATACGACTAAATGAATGAAACTTCGAACCGTACTTGACTCTCCTGCCTCTGACTCCAGTGTGGAACTCCCTCCCTCCTCAAACCCGTCAAACCACAATCAATCGATCAACCACCTGTTTTTATTGAGCGCTTAATACGTTCAGTACACTTGCACTTGGGAGAAAACAATCCAACGGAATCAGCAGGCCCGTTCCCTGCCCAAAATGAGCTGAGAGTCTAGAGGGGGAGACAGACGTTACCCTAAACCATCCACTCCACTTCTAAAGCCCTCTTAAAAAGTCATTTCCTCTGATGAACCCCTACTGCTTCCTGGTTGTGTACTCCCAATCCACTACCTACCTCAGCTCTCATGCTTACATATGCTTGGTTGTTAACTATTTATTTATTTTTATCATTTGTAACTAAGCAGCATGGCCTAGTGAGAAGCAGTGTGTGTAGCGGATTGAGCACGGACCTGGGAGCCAGGAGGACCTGGATTCTAATCCCGCCTCTGCCACTTGTCTGCTCTGTGACCTGGGCCAAGTCACTTCACTTCTCTGGGCCTCAGTGACCTTATCTGTAAAATGGGGTTTGAGACTGTGAGCCCAAAATGAGACAGGGACTGCATCCAATCTGATAAGCTTGTATCTACCCCAGCGCTTAGAACAGTGTTTGGCACATTGTAAGTGCTTACCAAATACCATCATCATTAAGCTTACTTTTACCTCTACTTATGTATAATTGCAAAGAGTGTATCTGTTATATTGTTTTGCAGTACTCTCCCAAGTGCTTAACTCTACAGATACACTGCTAGAAGGATTACAGATGGAGGAGTGGCATTCTGGGAGAAACGTGTCCATAATAATAATAATAATGGTGGTACTTGTTAAGCGCTTACTATGTGCAAAGCACTGTTCTAAGTGCTGGGGGGTTCAAGATGACCAGGTTGTCCCAAGTGGGGCTCACAGTCTTAATCCCCATGTTACAGATGAGGTCACCGAGGCCCAGGGAAGTTAAGTGACTTGCCCAAAGTCACACCGCCGACAAGCGGCGGAGTCAGGATTAGAACCCATGACCTCTGACTCCCAAGCCCAGGCTCTTTCCACTGAGCCATGCTGTCCATGGCATCGCTATGGGTCGAAGACGGCTAGACAGTATAAACAAGACAAGCGCTTAGTACAGTGCTCTGGACAACATAAGTGCTTAATAACTACCACTGATTAATTATACTTGGCCAATTGTCTCCACATAACTTCCCTCATAAATTGCACGTTCAAAAGAAGAGCTCGTGTCTTTCGGTTTCAGTTTGAGTGCATTTTCCAGAGGGCTTCTGATAGTGCTCTGTCCCTGGAAAAGCCTCAATATATACTCTTGTGGCAAAAGACTGGCCCAAATGACCTCTCGAGGACCTTTCCAGCAGCAGATGCTGTATTACTGAGATAGCGCGCAGGCCTGAGAGTCAGAAGGATGATGGTTCTAATCCCGGCTCCGCCACTTGCCTACTGTGTGACCTTGGGTAAGTCGCTTAACTGCTCTGTACCTCAGTTACCTCATCTGGAAAATGGGGATTAAGACTGTGAGCCCCAGGGGGCCGAGGGACTGTGTCCAACCCCATTACCTTGTATCCATCCCTGCACTTAGTACAGTGCCTGGAACACAGTAAGTGCTTGACAAGTACCACGATTATCATCATTATTATTATTATTATGACTTCCTCTGACCATTCTGCCCGAAGAGGCTACTTCTCATCGGATTTTAGATCGGGGCCTAAGGAAAGACTGGGCTTAGGAACCCAAAGGAATTTAATTCTACCTTTAAATTCGATGAGTGTCAAGCTGACCCTGAGTTGCTCTCCTCTCCCATAAAATGGAGGAGAATTATTCAACACCGGCCCAGATTTAAAACTCTAAACTGAGCCAAATCCATCTCAGACAGGATTGAGACGGGAACCGAGTAAACAGCAGGCTCAGATAAACTCTCTTTACCAAACAAAGCCTCCATTCTCATGTAAATATGCAGGAGAGAGACCTGCAGGAAATGGGAAATAAAATCACAATATTTTCCAAGAGGAGTCAGCAGATTTTATCGAGTTAATAAATTATGACAATGGAGTCTAAGGAACCAAACTCCTGCAGGATTAGGCCTGAGACCGGCAGGAGGAGACGCGGGGATTATCAAGCGGGAACGATAGCATCGATTTTTGCGGAAACACGGGATCCTGGGGATTTTAAAATTAGGTAAGGACCCTGACCTGGTTTGGGTGGGAAAAGCTAAGAGGATCCCCAGGAGTAGTCTCTGGGGGAGCAGTTACTTGCAACCTTTCAGACCCGCATGCCAGAGTATTCGGAAAACTGAAGGCAAGAGTTGACTCTCCTTTTCCCCTGCTGTAGATCTATGCACAATATTTATGGGGACAGGAGGATGAGGGGAGTCTTGTTGGATTGATTCCCAATAGCTGCCCTGACTTTCAGTCAGTCATACTTATTGAACATCTACCGTGGGCGGAACACTTTCATTAATTCATTCACTCAGTTGTATTTATGGAGCACTTACTGTGTGCAAAGCACTGTACTAAGCACTTGTAAGAGTACAATAGAATAATAGACACAGTGTGTAGACAGTGTAGAGGGGGAGACAGACATTAATAGAAATAAATTACGGCACTGTAAATTTGGAGAAAGCAAAACCAATGCCGCTATTTGTTTCATTCAGCATGTGGTAGAGCCAGGGTTGGACTCTTCTCTGAGCCTGATTAGGCTGAGAAATGCCAGGTGAAATGAACATAAAGGCTCAAGGTGGAGCAGCCGGGTCGGGGGGGGGGGGGGGGTCATTTAAAAGCGTTGTAAAAACATCTACTTCCCCAGGTGTTTTTAGAAGGCAATAAGGTGGGTTTGAGAGCATCCTCTGGGAAAATGCTTGAGAGATCCAGAAAGTCACAGTACCATTAAGCAAAAGGCAAGTTTTAGAACAGTATTGTACTCTGAAATTTTTATACTCCCAAGGGCTTAGTACAGCGCTTTGCACACAGTAAGCACTCCGTAAATACTATTGAATGAATATTCCTCTCCCGTGGCATATATTTTCTTCTGAACTGCAAGGAGTATGAGAACATAAGCCATACCACATCTGAGCCAGAACTTATGACTCCTGGGAGCCTAAGAAGAGGTAGGAATGGGAATTATTGGCACGGATCAATCAGTGATTGCTTCTTGGGAAGCAGCGTGGCTCAGTGGAAAGAGCCTGGGCTTGAGTCACACGTCATGGGTTTGAATGCCGCCTCTGCCACTTGTCAGCTGACTGTGGGCAAGTCACTTAACTTCTCTGTGCCTCAGTGACCTCATCTGTAAAATGGGGATTAACTGTGAGCCCCATGTGGGACAAGCTGATTACCCTGTATCTACCCCAGCACTTAGAAAAGTGTTCTGCACAAAGTAAGTGCTTAACAAATACCAAAATTATCATTATTATTAGTGGATAGAGCACGTGCCTGGGAGGCAGAAGGACCTGGGTTCTAATCCCGGCTCAGCCACTCGTCTGCTGTGTGACTTTGAGAAGCAGCGTGGCGCAGTGGAAAGAGCACGGGCTTCGGAGTCAGGGCTCATGAGTTCGAATCCCAGCTCTGCCACTTGTCAGCTGTGTGACTGTGGGCAAGTCACTTAACTTCTCTGTGCCTCAGTTCCCTCATCTGTAAAATGGGGATTAAGACTGTGAGCCCCACGTGGGACAACCTGATTCCCCTGTGTTTACCCCAGCGCTTAGAACAGTGCTCTGCACATAGTAAGCGCTTAACAAATACCAACATTATTCTTATTATTATAGTCACTTTACTTTTCTGTGCCTCAATTATCTCATCTGTAAAATGGGTTTTGAAACTGTGAGCCCCATGAGGAACAGGGACGGTGTCCAACCTATCTTGTATCTTGAGAAGCAGTGTGGTTTAGTGGAAAAACCCTGGGCTTGGGAGTCAGAGGTCATAGGTTCTAATCCTGGATCCACCACTTGTGAGCTGTGTGACTTTGGGCAAGTCACTTAACTTCTCTGCCTCAGTTTCCTCATCTGTAAAATGGGGATTAAGACTGTGAGCCCCATGTGGGAAAGGGACTGTGTCCAACGGGATTAACTTATATCTACCCCACTGCTTAGAACGGTGCCTGGCACCTTGTAAGCACTGAACAAACACTGTTTAAAAATAAATAAATAGATGCCAAGTCCTACCTCACACCGTCCCAAGAAGCACTAGAACCTTCAAGCCAAAGAGTTTCACTCATCCTTGCACCATGAAGCTCAGTAGGCAAGAGAACAAACAATCCATCAGTGGTACTGACTGGCTGCTTACTGTGTGCGGAGCACTGTATTAAGCGCTTACGGGAGTACATAGAGTCCAATAGCCCTCGGAGAGCCTCACAAGACTTGAATTCAGGGCTTCCTATAAAACGGAAACAAGTACTGTTTCGAGCCAGCTTCGAGAACGTATACCCAGGGCACACAAAAATAGGACTTTCCAACCCAGACTCCTCCCAAAGGCACGGGATTCAAAAACACAGGACTGCCATAGACCCATCAGAATAGATACGTACGCAGATTTCATCTGGGGGAACTAAAATGGGTTAAATATCATTGATCTGCAGCTTGAAATTCAATTTCTCCCAAGGAAAACACATTTATAACTTATTAAAAACTCAGGATGCTTTGGGGGGAGGAGGGGAGCGGCGG